>NC_057729.1:43856568-43868638 GCF_004010195.1 Chiloscyllium plagiosum | reverse complement strand
AACTAGAGGGCATAGGTTTAGGGTGAGAGGGGAAAGATATAAAAGAGACCTAAGGGGCAACTTTTTCACACAGAAGGTGGTACGTGTAAAGAATGAGCTGCCAGAGGAAGTGGTGGAGGCTAGTTACAATTGCAACATTTAAAAGGCACCTGGATAGGTATATGAATAGGAAGGGTTTGGAGGGATATGGGCTGGGTGCTGGCAGGTGGGACTAGATTGGGTTGGGATATCTGGTTGGCATGGACGGGTTGGACTGAAAAATCTGTTTCCGTGCTGTACATCTCTCGGACTCTATGAGTCCCTGAGCAGCGCGAGTGGAAGTTAATCCCTGAGCAGCGTGAGCCGAATTGAGTTCCTGAGCATTGTAAGGGAGGTTAATCCTGAGCCACACAAGGGAAAATTAATCCCGGAGCAGTACGATGTGAAGTGAATCCTGGAGCAGTGCAAGGGGGAATGAGTCCCAGAGCTCTGCAAGGGAAACGAGTGCCTGTGCAGTGTGAGGTGAAGTAAGTCCCTGAACAGCATGAGAGCAAGTGAGTCCGGAGCAGTGCGAGGGAATGTGAATCCCTGAGCAGCACAAGGGAAAGTAAGTCCCTGAGCAGTGTGAAGGGAAGTGAGTCCTTGAGCAGCGTGAGGGAAAGTTCATCCCTGCCCAGAGCGAGGAGAAGCAAGTCCCACAGCGGCATGAAGTGAAGTGAGTCCCTGAGCAGTGTGTGTGGAAACAAGTCCTGGAGCAGCGCAAGGGGAAACGAGTACTGGAACAGCGCAACGTATCTTGAGCTGGGTGCTGGTGGAGGCTTGGAGTGGAAAGGGACAGTAAGTTGGACTGGGGTCTGGCAAGGGTGGTCAGACCATGTACTCACTGAGCTGCTGCAATGTAATGTCTATTTGAAATTCTTTACTGGATTGTAATGTCAATCCTTTAATAATGGTATAACTATCTTATTTCTATAAATAATGTTACTACTTTTTCTTTTATTCTCTTTGTATCTAAGAGTTGTACTTATGTACTTATACCTAAAATGGGGCCATTAGAAGCTGCCCTTGTAAAAGCTTTTCACTCCTGTACTTTTGTACAGGATATTCTCTTCTATTTGAACATCTTTTCTGCAGCCTGTCAAGTTTTATAACATCTTTCCGATAGCAGGAAGACCAGAATTGAATGCAGTATTCCAAATGTGGCCTAACCAACGTTCTGAACAGACAAACTAGAACTTTTTCATTGTGGTTGAGAAAATGTAGTCCTGACCTGATAGAGGTCTTCAAGATTGTGAGGAGTTATGATAAACACAAATAGTGACAGATAATTTTCTCCAGTCAGAGAAATGTTAATGAATGGGCACCAATTCATGATAATCACAAAAAATGAGAGATCGTGGCAGAATTGCTATGACATCTAGGAAGACTCATGCACTAATTATTTGAGAATCCATCCTCAGCATTGACCTAAAATCAAATGTTCTTCTCAAAGGTTTGGTAAGAGGTGACAAACACAAGGGCATGCGGCATGGTGGCACAGTGGTTAGCACTGCTGCCTCACAGTGCCAGAGACCTGGGTTCAATCCCTGCCTCAGCCAACTGTCTGTGTGATGTTTGCACATTTTCCCTGTGTTTGGGTGCTCTGGTTTCCTCCCACAGTCACAAAGATGTGCAGGTTAGGTGAACTGGCCATGCTAAATTCCCTATAGTGTTAAGTGTCGGGGGGTGGGTTGCTCTTTGGAGGGTTGGTGTGGACTTGTTGGGCTGAAGGGCCTGTTTCCACACTGTAGGTAATCTAATCATGATGTTCCAGTAAATTAGAAAACTAAAGACTCTTTTAGCTCCTTCACATTACATTCAATGTTTAATAATAATCAGGATAGTCAGACAACAATAACATTTTTAAATTGTTAACTAACTTCTCATGACCTACCTGAGTAACACTAATTGAAATTATTTGAGAAATCAATGTTAAATATCTATATTAATAAAACAGCATTTTAACATGGTCTTGAGCTCTAACAGAGCCTGTTCAAACTGAAGATATAGCTCAAAATTTAACTCAATAAGTTAATGTATTGCTCTACAGCTATTATTGTAGAATATTAACATACAATACTGGATGTGAAAATGGATATTACAGGTAATATTACAGAATCACTATAGTGTGGATATAAACCATTCAGTCCATCAAGTCCACACCCACCCTCTGAAGAGCATTGTACCCAGACCAAGCCCCATTCCTGTATTTCCCATGTTCAATCCACCTAACCTGCACATCTTTGTACTGTGGGAGGAAATCAGAACACCCAGAGAAAACCTATGCAGACACAAGGACAATGTGCAAACTCCACACAGACAGTTGCCTGAGGGTGGAATTGAACTCAGATCCCTGGTGCTGTGAGGCAGTAATGCTCACCAGTGTACCACTGTTGTGTGTCAACATTAATTCAAAAATACATTTTTCTTCCATTTCAAAGAACAGCTCACTGTTAATTGGACATGCACATAGTGCAAGATGTACACAGGAAGGAATGACTGTAAATGTATTGACCATCCCTTGTTCCCCTTAAGGTGGTAGTAAGCTGCCTTCTTCAATCACTTATTTATTGTAGTTAGACCCATGTTGAATTAGTGTGAATGTTCTGAGATTTTAAACCAGTGATACTGAAGGAACAGCAATATATTTGCAAGTCAGGATGGTGAATGGCTTGGAAGAGAACTTGCAGGTGATGGTTTTCCCATGTATCAGCTGCTCTTGTCCTTCTAGAGGATAGTGGTTGTTGGTTTGGAAGATGTTGTCTAACAAGCCTTGGTGAATTTCTGCGGTTTGTCTTGTAGATGGTACACATTGTTGTTACTGAATATTGTCAGGACCCATAGCCTTTGCAAAATCCAATGCCTTGAGCTATTTCTTAATGTGGTAGAGGGAATCGAATGGCTGAGTAATGGCATTTGTGACACTAGAGATTTTTGGAGGAGCCAAGACAGATCACCTACTCTGCACTTTTGACGGAAGATTGTTGCAAATGCCTCAGCCCTAATCTTACCTTTAGCTGGACTGTCAAAATGGCACTACAACACTTCTCTAAGGGGGAGGACATACATAGAATCACTCCAAAAAAGAAAACCATCTTTTTCAGGTTTTTAGCTCCATGTGGAACTACAGGTCTCTGAAGAAGAGTCACACTGAACTTGAAAACTTAAGTAATTTCCTCTCTCCCTAGATGATGCCAGACCTGCAGCGATTTTTCAGCACTTTCCAGTTTTATCACTTTGAACATGTAATTGTTTCATTCTGGTATTGATAACCTTAACCATACGAAGGCTAGGGCCTTAGATGGCACAGGTTCCACTGAGGCTTATAGAAAGCTTAAAAGGTGGATGATTAGGAATCCTCCCAAGCTTAACAAGGATTAAGCAGGGATAAGATCCATCAATTCCATTTTAAGAGACTTTAAAGAACCAATAAAATTGGACAGAATCCTGCTTCATCCCTAAAATCCAAATAGCTTTTCCTATGTAAAAGTCTGACCTTTTGAGACCCACCTGTTGTATCATGAAATCAGACTGAAAGGAGGTTGGATGGGTTGTTCATTAAACTGAGATAGCTTGAGGAATTCACTCTCCAACTATGTGTAACATTAGGCTTAAAGACAACCAACTGATGTGAGCTCATATTCTGACCTCTGACTGGGACAATGAAAAGTTATGATTTGAAGTTACAATCTACAGGTAGTTTGACTATGGGGTTTCCCAGTTTGCACTTTTGAGAGAAGAGGATGAGCTCCACTTGTATGTTGATGATGTAACAGATGAAAACAGTACCCAGTTGATCCATATATTGTCACCTTTGTTTCTAAGCAAGCTTTATCCTGCTACTTTCCAAAACACCACTAAGCAGTGACAGCCTCCCTATTTAAATATGTGTTGCTGGACTATTGCCATAGGGAACGTGGTCTTTAGTTTTGTGGGACAAAAGAGTTTCATAAAAGCTCTTTTAAAACTTTTGTGACATAAAGGAAACAGAATTGGATTAATAGCAGCGTTAATCCACAGAAACCAGAATGAAGATTCATACCAATCAAGTGCAATGCAGTTCCCATGACATCCTGCCCTGACAGCCATGAGCAAGGTATATGGTGCCCAACAAATGCCAGAAATACAAACAATAACAGCAAGTGATTTAGCAATTCGGTTGTCCCTGGACAATCTAAAATGTTGCACAACACTCTGAGAAATTAGTTTAATTTTTCTCTTTGAAAATGGCTGCGATTGTGAAATTCCTTCTTTCATTAAACATTTTTCTTCACTGGATGGAATTATTTTTCCTAGATTGGTTCTGCGTTTCAAGTGATCAGGTGTTTCTGACCTATTCCTCTTGACTTTTAGATCAGTGAACCTTGTTGTTGAATCACAAACTGTTGGCTTGATCAGTATGCTTTACAAACTTTTAAGGAGCATGCTGAATCAGAATTCGCTTCTAAGTTCTTGAGTGATGGTTTACTTTGCGTAGTGTTCCAGAAGTTATTTGACTGTGTCCTTGTTCATTTCTGAACTTTGAGGTATATGCTTAGGTTGAAATACATGACACTGATGAAAGGTACAAAGAACTCCACTGTTGATACTGTTATCAGAAAGTACCAGTTATAGTAAAACTCAGCATAACATTCTCCCTCAGGCACAAAGCTCCTGCCAATTATATATTCCCAGGCTGTTATTGCTGGGCCATACAAAAGGAATGCAGTGAGCCAAACCAGCATCATTTTGATGCTGCATTTCTTCTCTTCCCTTGCTGAGCTCGATATGAAACCTAGGTAGAATTTAGACAATAAGTTTTATTAAACCTAACATTTGAGGTGTCTGAGATAGTTGTATGTACACGTGAATTATAAACATTTCAAAATACATTTTCTAAACTGTGTCAAAACCAGACTTTCTGTATAAAACTGCTCAATTAATTTTAAAGATAACACTCTGCAGAGTATGTATACATTTTTACCCAGACACCTAGATTGTTATTTCTCAAGAAGGGTAATTGTGTATTTGCAGAGTTTAAACCTTTTGTTGTTAATATTTATATCTTTGCTTGAGTAAGCTTTGTTTGCAATAAAACTAGTTCTATATTACTTAAGGAACTGCCTGATGTGTTGCTGATACTGAGCTATATTTGATTTGATTTGATTTAACTTATACTGTCATAAGTACCTAGGTCCAATGAAGTGTTTTGTTTTGCACACAGTACAGGCAGATCATACTAAACAAAGTGTATTAGTAGTACAACAGAGTGAAGAATATAATCTTACGGCTGTAGAGAAGGTCACAAAGAGCGAGATCAACATTGAGGTTTAACATTTGAGAAGTTCATTCAGAAGTCTCATAACAGTGGAGAAGAAGCTGTTCTTGAATTTGTTGGTATATGTGTTTAAGCTTTTGTATCTTCTGACCGGTGGAAGAAGTTAGAAGAAATTATAACCAGGGCAGAAAGGGTCTTTGATTATGTTGGCTGCCTTCCTGAGGTGTTACGATACTGTCTGATATTTATTTGACATGTCCCTTTTTAAATTCAAACTTTGTTATGACCAGTAGAGGAGTAGGAATGGAATAGAATCAGTTCACTCCTCCAAACTCAATCTTAACAATAGGACACAGCATTAGGATAGGGAAATGGAAACTTCCCAATTCTCCAGTTTGCATATCATTTGGTCAAAGGGAAAGACTTCCAATACTGAGAATGAGATGTGGAATATAGTAAATTATTTAACTCTGATATCCTGATACAAATTGATTAGCAGAAAGTTTATCAGAAACAGACATGTACCTGAAAGCCTCTACATTTTAAAGGAAAAAATATTTGGGAGGAAAATACAACTTGCTTAAGTTAATTGTTAAACAGTATTATTAGGCTTGTACTTTAGAATAGCAATAATAACTGAGAAGTCAGTTGAGATTTCATTGCCTATTTAAACAATGAATGATCAAATCAGTCAGAAAAATGTCAACCTAAATAAAATAAAAGTTGAAGACTTTGTTGTGAAGAGTGTAAGTGACACAAATCTATACATTAACTTGAGTCATAGAGATGTACAGCATGAAAACAGACCCTTCGGTCCAACCCGTCCAACCCAATCTAGTCCCACCTGCCAGCACCCGGCCCATATCCCTCCAAACCCTTCCTATTCATATATCCATCCAAATGCCTCTTAAATGTTGCAATTGTACCAGCCTCCCCGCTTTCAAGGAGCTATGAACCTGCACTCCAAGGTCTCTTTGTTCAGCAACACTCTCTAGGACCTTACTGTTAAGTTTATAAGTCCTGCTAAGATTTGCTTTCCCAAAATGCAGCACCTCGCATTTATCTGAATTAAACTCCATCTGCCACTTCTCAGCCCATTGGCCCATCTGGTCCAGATCCTGTTGTAATCTGAGGTAACCCTCTTCGCTGTCCACTGCACCTCCAATTTCGGTGTCATCTGCAAACTTACAAACTGTATCTCTTACGCTCGCATCCAAATTATTTATGTAAATGACAAAAAGTAGAGATTGCTAGCATATTCTTGGTATTGTGAGAAATAGAAGACAATGTTATTTGCTTTGCAATATTATCTGTTCAGTTATGTGCACAATTTTCTCTGCTTTGTGTTTTGTGTTGTTCTGAAGTAAGCTGAGCAGTAAAATGGAGATATATTGAGGATTTTTTATGCTGTGTGAGTAGATTTCACTAGCATTCCATGTTGTGCCAATTAGTGGACAATAATAAAATCAAGACAATATGATGCTTAGAATTTCAAATGTGCACTATTGGTGAAAATAGAGTTTGGGGCGCATATCCCCACATTCTAGTCTATATTGTTCCCTTCACACTCACTGCTTCTCTTCCCAGGTCAATCACACAGGTTTAACTGCACAGGATAATATTTATCCTCCAGGTGACTTTCAAACTCTTCTGTAAGTATATATAGATAGAATTTGTCTTAGATTATTCTAGCATATCTTGTATGAAGTTTCATCAAAGTAAAATGGATATCCCAAAAGCCACTTACATACTGATATTTAATAAAAACTGAACTACAAGAGAAAGGCAACTCAAATATAACTAGCTTTTGAGTTCAACCCATGGATATTGGAGGTGGGAAGATAATGAATTCAAAAGGCAAGGAAAGAATATAACAGTTGATTGGGTTATTTAAAATGAGAGGTAAAGATATTGGTTGCAGTGAGGAAATTGCAGGAAGACAAATGATTGATTTGAATTCAAACCGGTAAAAGATTTAATGATAGGTGTTGTGGGTGTGATGTGAGAGTTACCAAGCTTTGACTCACATTCCCCCATTCCCCAAACCCGATCTCTTGTACAATCATTGCTTCCTTTTCCCCACTACATTACGTCATGCCACCCACCATCTCCTGGAGAATAACATATAGTGAGATCAAAAGATTGCACAGCCAGCATTGGGAAATTATCCCAATAAAAGGTTTCCCTCTATTTTCCCAGCTCCAGCACCACCCAATCCATCTCAATCCACTGCCTACAAGCATTACACAGCACTGTGAAGATTAAACCCCAAAGGATCAACAGAACAAATATTACATGCAAATTAATGTGTGAGTGAGTATAACTATTTAATTTTGGGATATATGATGCCCACCTGGTTTCGGGCAGGTTGTGGACCTGTAATGTTCAAATTATACAGGACAAAGGATTAACTTTGTGATTGCATTTGATTTGGATTCACCAGTCTAATCACACAGTTGAATCTGTCATAACTTATCAGGACCATGTTAAAGACTGAAGATGTACAAAGGAGGTAATCTATCACCAGCCAGAATTTACAGCCAGTCTTGTCCAACACCCATCGGCCAGTCAGGACATAGGGAATGTACAAAGGGATGCAAAATTCCTCTGGAATGGAATATAAACCATGATTAAGAAGTGAGCAGTTACAATAGTATCAGGACATGATTAATTCAACAAAGTTAAAGGTAGGGAAAGTTAGTTTGAACCAGGAAAAAGGATGGATGGAAAGGTTTCAGGTGTCTTTCAGGTTCAAAATTCATACTGTAAGGTTACTTGCCACGGTTATAATATATATCATAACATTGAGCAACACATTTACAGTTGAATGTGACAAGTCCACATGTGAAAAACACAATATTGAAGACGATTCTGAAGAAGGGTCACAAGACTTGAAAGGTTATCTCTGCAGACGCTGTCAGACCTGTTGAATATCTCTAGCACTTTCTGTTTTTGATTGAAGACAATTCAGTTGACAGCGCAAATAAGTAACTTGCATGACTTTGTGGTATAGTGCTGAGCAGACAGTTTCTTCACAATGTTTAACACAGGCTTACTGACGACTTTAGACAAAGTATAGAAGGCAGACTGAGATGCAAGTTCCTTCAAGAACAGTTAGGAAAATGGAAAATGAAGGTGAGAGGAAACACAACAAGGAAACTATGACACCTGGAGAATTGATGGTGTAAAAGCTGAATGCATTTTCTGGCTGAGCCACTGTTGACCTTCCCACTGAGAAGTCGGAGATGGCTAGGTTTAAGGGGAAGAAATTATTTTGACTCCGCAGACTCTTATCCACCACTAAAGCCAGGATCACCAAAGCGTTCCCGAATGTGGTGACGACCACCAGGAGAACCATCAAAGTGCTCAAGAGAGCGGAGGAGGTGGCCGAGAATCGGTAGAAAGGGGGGGCGTCCGGCTAAGCCGGTGATGAGGGAGAGGTTGGAGGGCGAGCACTGGGCGCTGTTCACTTCAGCACCAAGAGAGGCATTCAGCAGCGGCATTGCCCAGGTGATCGCCTGCAGGGTCCCCAGCTTGGCCATGGTGCAGTGAGGACAGAGCTCCAGCAGTCACGACTGATCCTTGTTCAGTTCTGGCTCAGGACTGCCAGAGGACACAGACTCCCCATCAGTCACTCACTCAAAGGCCAACATCATCATGACAGGATTTACAAACCAGCCAACATCATCATGACAGGATTTAAAAAGGTAGAAAATAATCTTAAAATCCATTAAGAAACCTGAAGATACTGGGATGGGCTTATGGAGCTGAATCTGAATGGGATCTGTACGTGAGATTGGCTGTCGTTATATTATTGCTGATGTTTTCTTCAGTTGTATTATGTGACAATGAATCCGGATTCAGAAAACGAGCGGTATTTTACAAAGGGAAGTGAATATTTTTCAGGAAGAGATTTTGATAATTGAATGCAGCAAACTCTGGAAGTACATCCTGCAGCAGCCCTTAACATTTTCCCCAATGTGAGCCCCCAGTTCATGTTGCCAACAGTCGCAAGATGAGGAGGGAGGAGGAGAAAGGCCTATTACAGCAAGGGAAAGTGGGTATCAGCTATGACTGATTCAGAGTTCGTAACTCTGAAAATTTCAACTCATAATCTCACTTGGTATCCCGAATGACACTTTGGGAAGCCCTGCCTACTGCAAACACACAATCCACCCAAGATAGCAGGAATGGTGCTCGCAGCCATAGGAACAAAAGACATAGGAGCAAGAGTAGACCATTTGGCCTCTGAAGAATGCACCATCATTCAATGTAATCATAGCTGAGCTATGACCTCAACTCCAATTTCCAACCATGGAGTACAGACAGCACAGAAACCAACCCTTTGGCCCAATGAGTGTTTTTATTTTATTCATTCACGGGATGAGGGTGTCTCTGGCTGGGCAGCATTTATTGCCCATCCTTAATTGCCCAGAGGGCAGTTACGAGTCAACCACATTGCTGTGGGTCTGGAGTCACATGTAGGCCAGGCCAGATAAGGAAGGCAGCTTCCCTTCCTAAAGGGCTATTGTGAACCAGATGGGTTTTTCTGACAATCGACAATGGATTCATAGTCATCATTAGACTCTTAATTCCAGATTTTCTTTTCATTGAATTCAAAGCCCACCATCTGTTGCAGCAGGTTTTAAACCCGGGTCCCCAGAACATTATCTGCGTCTCTAGATTAACAGTCCAGCGATAACACCATTAGGCCATTGCCTCCTCTTGTAAGGGTCTTATAAGTAAGGCTGATGAACTCAGGGCATGTATGAGAGCATGGAACTGGGATGCCATAGCTATTACAAAAACTTGGACAGAAAGGATGGACAGGATTGGCAGCTCAATGATCCTGGTTTTATATGCTACAGGAAGGATAGAGAGGGAACCAAAAGAGGAGGAGGAGTGGTGTTTTTGATTAAGGAAAATATTACTGCTGAAACTAGAGAAGATATTTCTGAGAGAACATTGTTTGAAAATATATGGGTTGAAATTAAAAATAAGAAAGGAGTGATCATTTTGATGAGATTGTACTGTAAGGCCCTAATAGTCAAAAGGAGATTGAGGAGCAAATGTGTAGAGAGATTAGATTCCTTACAATGTGGAAACGGGCCTTTCGGCCCAACCAGTCTACACCGACCCTCTGAAGAGTAACCCGTCCAGACCCATTTCCCTCTGACTAATGCACCTAACACAATGGGCAATTTAGCATGGCCAATTCACCGGACCCGCACATCTTTGGACTGTGGGAGGAAACCCACGCAGACACAGGGAGAATGTGCAAACTCCACACAGACAGTCGCCCGAGGCTAGAATTAAACCTGGTGCTGAGGCAGCAGTGTTAACCACTGAGCCACCTTGCGGCCCAGATCTCAGATATATGTAAGAATAATAGGGTTGTAATTGTAGGGAATTTTAATTTTCCCAACATAGACTGGAACTGCTATAGTGTTAAAGGTTTGGATGATGAGGAATTTGTTACATGGGTTCAAGAAACTTTTCTTTATCGTAATGTAAATGTTTCTACTGGAAAAGGAGCAAAACCTGACCCTCTCTTGGGAAATAAGGCAGGGGAAGTAACTGATGTGATAGTAGAGGAACACTTTGGAACTAGTGAACATAATTCTATTGGTTTTAAAATAGTTATGGAAAAGGATATGCCTTTCATCAATGTTAAAGTTCTCAATTGGAGTAAGGCAAATTTTAATGGTATGAGACAAGAACTTCCCAAAGTTGATTAGAGTAGACTGCTTCCAGGTAAAGGAATGACTGACAAATGGGAGGCTTTCAAATGTATGATAGCAAGACTTCAGAGGCATTATGTTCCTGTTTGAGTGAAAGGTAAAGCTGATAAGATTAGGAAACATTGAATGAATAAAGATATTGAGGTTCCAGTCAAGAATAAATATATTAGATAAACACAACTGGAATCAAATGATTTTCTTGGAGAGTACAAAGAGTGTAGGGGCATTCTTAAGAGGGAAATCAGGAAGGCAAAGAAGGGATACAAGATGCCTTCACAGATAAGGTTAAAGATAATCCTGGGGGATCTAAGTTGGCGGTGATCTGAGAAGATCACACTGCAGAGCTTTGCATCACAGCAGGAGCAAGACAGTCCTTTAAACCACCCAACCCAGGTCATCAGGATTTCTTGGGGCACTGGAAAGATTATGGAGCCCTAAGAAACATTTAAAAATTGACTTACCTGGTGAACCAGCTCTCGAAATCTCGCAAGATGTTGGGGAAACAGATTGAAGAGAAGCTGGCTCCAGTCTCTCTCATGCTGCAGAAGCATGAGCAGCAGCTGGGAGACCTGGAGAAGAGGACGGATGAGGTGGAGCACAGGGTCACAGTGGTGGAAGCTGATGCCAGTTCATTCAAGGAAGAGATCCAAGCCCTGAAGACGCAGGTTCATAATTTGTGTGACCAAGTGGATGATCTTGAAAACAGGGGCAGGAGAAAAAACATTTGGATCATTGGTCTGCCCGAGGGCAAGGAAGGTGAGTGGCCTACGGAATTTGTTGAAGATTGGCTTCCGAAATTCCTTGACTTGGAGACTAGCCTGAGAGGATTGAAGATAGAGAGGGCTCCCCGTGTCGCAGCACAGAGGTCAGGTCTGGATCAACGCCCTCGTCCTTTCCTGGTGCGGTTCCATCGTTACCAGGATAAGGAGAGAGTTATGGAGGCTTCTAGACTCCAGGGGAAGGATCCAAAGGCCCTAATTTACGAGGGGTCTAAGATCATGTTTTTTCAGGACTTTTCAGCGGCGGTGATCCAGAAACGAAAATTGTATGATGG
>NC_057729.1:43844867-43854037 GCF_004010195.1 Chiloscyllium plagiosum | reverse complement strand
ATAGCTGTAACGATTGTGTTTCATGAGTCCAATATCCAGGGAGGAGGAACTGTGAATGTATGAGTGTTTTGTTTGGCTGGGCTGAGTTATTACTATTTATTTGTTTGTTGTTAGGTATTTATTTAGTTAGTTAAATGACTAGTTTAGTTTTTTTTTTAATTTTATACTTCTCTATAGATGTTTATATATTCATATAGGAGGGGATTTTTTTTATTATTTGGGTTTAGTTTTGTACTATTTTTGTACTGTTTTGAATTGCATTGTTTTGTATTTGTAATATTTAAAAATCTATTTTTTCTTAAATAAAAATATATTATATAGAAAAGATAATCCTGAGAGATTCTATATGTATATTAATAGCAAATGAACAACTAGAGAGAGAGTAGGGCACTTTAAAGATCAATGAAGTCATCTTTGTATTATACCAGAACATGGGAGAGATATTAAATGAATATTTTGTATCAGTTTTTACTATGGAGAAAGAAATGGAGGCTAGATAACATGTGGAAATAAACATTTATGTTTTTAAAGCAGTTCACATTACAGAAAAGGGAGTTTTGGAGGTCTTAGAAAACATAAAGCTGGATAAAATCTCCTGGACTAGATCCAAGGCAGCACAATAGATCAGTGATCAGCATTTCTGCCTGTCAGAGCCAGAGGCCCGGATTTAATTCCATCTTTGGGGACTGTCTGTGTGGAGTTTGCGTGTTCTCCCCATGTCTGTGTGGGTTTCCTCATACAATCCAAATATGTGCAACTTAGGTGGATTGGTTATGCTAAATTACCCTGTAATGTCCAGGGATATATGGGTTAGCCATGGGAAATACTGGCATAAGGTAGGGTGGATGGGTCTAGGTGCTCTTTGGAGGGCCAGTGTGGATTTGTTGGGCCAAATGGCCTGCTTCCACATTGTAGAGATTCTATGATTCATGATTCTAAGTGTATCCCAACACATTGTAGGAAGGTAGGGAGGAAATTGCTGGTCCCTTGCAAAAGGGACCACTATAACAGTGGTGAGGTGCCAGAGGACTGAAGGATGGCAAATGTTATGCCTTTATTTAAGAAAAGCTCTAAGGAGAAGTTTGGAAACAATAGATCCATGAGTCTGACATCGGTGGTGGGTAAGTTGTTAGAGGTGATTCTGAAAGATAGGATTTATATGCATTTGGAGAAGCAAGAAATGATTAGGGATAGTCAGCATGCTTTTATGTGAGAGAAGTCATGTCTCACAAGCTTGTTTGAGTTTTTTGAGGAAGTAACCAAAAAGATTGATGAAGATTGTTTACTTGGACTTTAGTAAAGCCTCCGATAAGGTTCTGCATGGTCAACAAATTAGTAAATATCAATTACATGGGATTCATTGGGTGCTTACTAATTGAATACAAATTTGGCTTTATGGTAGGAGACAGAGAAATGGATTAAGTTTATTGTCACATGTACTCACTTACAAGTTGTCACTTACGGTGCCATCTTAGTACAGTATCTTGGTACAAAGAACAAAAATGAAGAAAATATAAGAAAAAAGAAATCCGCCATTCATCAGCCCACTGGTGCAGTTGATCAAGATCCCTTAGATAACTTTCTTTTACTGTCCACTTTACCATTAATTTTTGCATCGTCCACAAATTCACTACCCATGCCTCTTATATTCTCATCCAAATTGTTTAGATAAATGATGAACATGTGACAAACACGATCCCCAAATCTTTTGATTCCCTGACAAAATCAAAAGTTCTTCCATCCCTCCAGCCTTGAATTAAATGAAAGATGGAACATCCACAGCCATCTGGGATAGAGAATTTCAATGAATCACAAACCTATGAAGAAAGTTATCTTCATTTAATTCTGAAATGATCAATCTGTCGTCCTGAGGCTGAGCTGCCATGTTCTGGAATCCTAGCCAAGAGACAAAAAAAACTTTCTGGGATAGTCTTCCGATAGTCTTTGATGTTGCCACCAAATGTGGCTTCTATAGCTGGGTTTGCCATGAGCCAGACTGGCCAGAGCCTTCCTCCAGAGGCTGTCCTGGAACTGGTGCCCTCTGTTCATGTCCTATGAAGATAGTGGGCAGATGGATTCCTGATACTGCAGGCTCAGGTTTGGTAGCCTCAGGAAACTCACTGGGAGAGCTAGGTACTGTTGAAGAACATTGCGGAATATCCTCAATTGCTCGTGAGAAAGTGGTGATGAATTCCCCGTTCACTCCACAATCCTCTGGCTGCCACAGTGAGGCCATTTCCATCAAGTAGGATGCCTTCTCATGTGGTGGGGTCTGCACCACTGCTGGCAAAATCATCCCTAATTAAGGTCTAAAGTATTTAAATCAAATTTGGTTTAAAGATCTTTAAATAACATCAGGAATATTTTACTACTTACAGAAGTCGGAACTGTTTCAGTTGTCCCTTTTTTGTTCCTACAAATTTGATTTGCACATCAGGAGTATGAGACACCACATTAACAGGATACACACTATTTAAAATACAAACACTAGCTACGTGCAAAGGGCTGGATTGATATTTACAGTGCCAGTGTATTAATTTCTTGACACTCATAGGAGGTTGACAGTGACTTCCCATTTTACCCATCTTAAAACATAAGACTAAAGAGCAGGAAAGTGCTATTCAGTTGAAGGCATCCAATAATTTGGAACAATTTACTAGTTCTCTTCCTTGCCACAAATCATTTTTAAAACTAATGCAGACACAATAGATTCACAATTACTTTGCGACAAATGTTGGACTGTCATATTGAACTATGTTACATTTTTAAAAATTCTTTTCAAAGCAGAGGACAAATCAAGCAAGTTTCCTTTATCAGACTTGTTTAAGTAGAAAAATTAGGAAAATGGTAAACGGGTTGGCACCTTCATTTGTTGATTTGAACAAGAGTCCATCCTTGGTTCAAAATCGAGGAATTATTTTCTCAAAGGAGGAATGTGCTAATATTCACGATTTATTAGTTATATTTTATTACATTTTTACCATATGTTATTTTCACTTAAATGGTTTCTCTGTATAAGTTCTGCAAAACAAGTAAGGTGTGTTTGCACTTGAATAATAAACACTAATACTGCTACCAACGGCCTTGACATCTCCAACTTCCTGTCTTCCTATCCAGGACAGACAAGTAAGGCAATCAACAAGTTTCCAGCTTCACTGTGAAGTGTAAGGATCACAGAAATCAAAATGAAACATGACGGTAATCTGCTATGTGGTGTATTCTAAAATTATTCACTATCTTACAATGCAAGTGCTTTCAATGTGCATGGAAAGCAAATAATACAAATGTTGGACTGATAGAACTGTGTGAATTACATTGATAATATATAATAGGAGAAAATAACATTTGTTCTTTATAAAAGAAACATTCTGGAATTGTTAATTATTTCTTGGAAAGGACTTAATGATAAGTGATTCATCAATTTCAGGAACTGTGTTTCATAGAGTGACAATAACAAATAATCAAGGTAAAATTTATGCTTCAGCTATTATAAGTTTGGTTGAACTTAGTGGGCATAAATCAATTTGGAGAGAGATAAAGCAATATTTTATGCATTGTTGTGCAACATCATTGTCCTAGCTAAATCTTGCTATAGCAGAACATCTGATGTTACTAGACTTCCCTTTGCATGTTTAGATTTTAAATTCTTTAGCACAGGATGTTGCAGGAAGTAAAAGCAACTAATGAGACATTGACAGAAACAAGAGGGGGATTTTTACTTCAACACACTAGCTGCCACAGAATCCAATAGAACATGGAGTACCTAGAAGGTTCAGCACATCTGTCAGTGGCCTTTTAAGTGACTGACAATTAGTATTTGCAAGCATAATGCTGGATCTGTATGCCCTGCCACAAATGGGGTAGGTGGTATATGAAGAGGTGGGTGGGTAGCATGCTTGAAGTTCCACATTTCCTTCCACTGTTTGCACTTGGTATCCACCTAGACCCTGTCAGGAGTGTTTGAGATGATTGGCACTTTCAGAAATGCTTCTTCTCCAGTTTGGGTAATGTTGGGCTAGACATTCTCACAACTCAGTGAGGATATTGCATTTTAATTTCAATGAGGCTTTGAGGATGTGTTTGAAGCAATTTCTCTGCCTTTCTGTTAATCACCTGGCTTGACAGAGCTTGAAGCAAGGCTCACTTTGCAAGTCTTATGTCAGATATGCAGATGATGTAATCCACCTTTTGACAAGAAAAAGCCTCACTTTCTCTGATTTGATAATAGCCTTTTACTGCGGGTGTTGACCTAAGAAAAGACATTGATATTGTAGGGTGCACCCTCCCACTGGATTTGTTGGATGCTGCAAAGGCATTGCTGCTGATATTTCTCTAGAGATTTGAGATCTTTGTTCAACACTGTTATTGTACCTGACACATGCAAAAGGGCAGAAAACATTGCTCTCCTGTAGCCCATGGGGTTGGTGCCAGCTTTTAGGTCTTTGTCATTAACGCTGTTCCTTCGATGGCCAAAGGCTATGGTGCCACACTGGAATGCTGTTGAATTTCATCATTGATGTTTGTCTTCACTGACAGGAGGAAGTCATTGGCCATATTGTCCAATTGCTCACTGTGGATCTTGATATTTCTTTACATATCAGAAGTAAAGGTCCTGATGATTGATTATGTTAACATAAATTCATTCATATCAGAAATTATATAGCATTTACTTAATTGTACATCTGCGTATTGTTGCTTGTAAAATCTTCATTGTGCCATTCATTAACTCAAAGTTCAGATTTCTCTTTTCACTGCTTTACATTTGGCTCTGCTTGAATGTTTGAATTATGCTTTACTGCAGCTGGAGGGAAACAAAGTACTGAATGACTAAATGATGAAACATTGACCAAGGTAAGCGTGAGACAGTGCAGGACATTTACATTACACAGTCTTGACTTAGATCATGTTTCAAGAAATTAAAACAAACTATACAAATCTAATAAAAATATTGAATGAAAAGTTGTATTTTCTTTGTAAGATGTTTGTAAGACATATATATAACTCGGAATGCTTTCAGCTCCTTTAGCTTTTATGATTGTAAAGATCCCTTCACATTTTGTAATGCTGGGAATTTTAGAATGTAGTTACAAATTTTGCCCCACATTGTTTAAACATAACAGATGTTGTGCAGCATTTAGTGTGCGTTAAATAAATTGAGACCACACTGGGAAAATGGTTTCATTGAGATCAATAAAAACTTTCAAAAGCTATAATCCTTATCAAACCATAGATCTGAATCTTTTGGGAATTGATGAGTCAACTCAACTGTTGGCAGTCTGTGTTGGTTCAGCAAGAAAGTAGATTAAAAATGGATCATGGTGTAATAATGATTTGGCTAATGCACGCATTCAACTTTGGACTTTAGATTAATGGAAAAATTAGCCTTTGGAACCAGTCTTCAGGTAACAAAACCTTAAAGTAGTATGGAAGTTCTACGAATTGAAGATTGAAAACCAGGAAGAAGAAGAAAGTAAGTGACAAAGTTTGAAGTCAGAATACTTTGTTTTATGAAGTATATGAAGTATATAAAAGTAAAATATCTTCAATGTGAAAAAAAATAAAATTAAGGAAAATTGGATTATTGACAAAAGAATAGGCACCAAAGAAAATTAAATTAATTTGTATTTACTTTTGTTTTAAATAATTACTTTTGTTTACTTTTATATAATTGAATATATTTAATAAATCCTTAAACTTTTAAAATTAATATCTCAGCTAAAAATAAAATACTGTGAATGCTAGTGATCTGAAATAAATCTCTGGAGTGTTGGAGAAACTCAGCAGGAGTGGCAGCATCTGTGCAGACAGAAACAAAGTTAATGTTTCAAGTTTGATATGACTCTTCTTTGAAACATTAATATCTATTTCAACATATTGTATGAGAGCTGTAAATTCTGGAAGATTCAATTTTCCTGTTCCTGCTTGAAATCTAAAAGCTTCTCATTCTTCCAGTGTGTTGACTTTAAGATACAAAGTATAAGCTGTTTTATTTTATTTTCATTGGCAGTGGGAGCCATTCCTTCATGAGTCTTGCAATTTTTGACTGACTCTTACATGATAGGTATCAAAGTAAGTAGCAAAGAGAAGGGCTGGGAGAAGAAGAACCAAAACAGTTACAAGAATATGCCTTAACTGTTCATTAAATAAATCTTTTCTTCTTGTGTGAGTGAATAAACCTTATGTAGTAGTTTAGTTAATTGAAAGTAACTAATATTTTAAGGCTTACACTGAAATTCTAATTTGAATTTCAATTGTCATTTCATCAGTCTCTTTATAAGTAATTTTAGCATTTCAGTGTCAATGAATTTACTATTATCCCACTTTTAAATAAATCAGAATTCCTGATAAACAGTCTTTTGTTGAATTATATCTTGCCGAAATTGAGGTGAAATGTGTTGTTTGAAGAGGTCCTTTTAATGAAATAATCTTCAAAGCAAGGCTCTGTTGCTTCCTTTAGGAAATACTACATGTAGAACATAGAACAGTACAGCACAGTACAGGTCCTTTGGTCCTTGCTGTTGTGCCAACCTATTATCCTACTCTAAGGTCAAACTAACCTTCATTTTACTACGATCCATGTGCCTATTGAAGAGTTGCTTAAATATCCCTAATATATATGACTCTATTACCTCTGCTGGCAGTGTATTCCACGCACCCACAACTCTCTGCGTAAAGAACTTATCTCTGACATCTCTCCTAAACCTTCCTCCAATCATCTTAAAATTATGCCCCCTCATGAAAGCCATTTCTGCCCTGTGAAAAAGTCTCTGGCTATCCATTCTATCTATGCATCTTATCATCTTGTACACCTCTATCAAGTCACCCCTCATCCTTCTTTGCTCCAATGAGAAAAGCCCTAGCTCCCTCAACCTTTCTTCATAAGAGAAGATTTCCAGTCCTGGCAGCATCCTGGTAAATCTCCTCTGCACCCTCTCTTAAACTTACTCAAACTTCCGATAATGAAGTGACCAGAACTGAACACAATATTCCAAGTGTGGTCCAAGCAGGGCTTTGTAGAGGTGCAGCATAACCTCGTGGCTCTTAAACTCATCCCCTGCTAATGAAAGCCAACACACCATGCTCCTTAACAACCCTATCAACTTTGGGTGGCAACTTTGAGGGATCTACGGATCTGGGCCCCAAGATCCCTCCACTCATCCGCACTGTCAAGAATCTTGCCTTTAGCCCTGTAATCTGCATTCAAATGTGACCTTTTAAAATGAATCACTTCACACTTATTCAGGTTGAACTCCATCTGCCACTTCTCAGCCCAGCACTGCATCCTGTCAATGCTCCGTTGCAACCTACAACAGCCTTCCATACAATCCACAACTCTAGCACCCTTTGTGTCATTGGCAGACTTGCTAACCGACTCTTCCACTTCCTCATCCAAGTCTTTTATAAAAATCACAAAGTGCAAAGGTTCCAGAACAGATTCCTGTGGAACACCACTGGTCATTGAGCTCCAGGTTGAATACTTTCCATCTACTACCACCCTCTGTCTTATATTTGGATTAATTTGCTATACTTTCTTGATAATATGACTTTCTATGGGGATTTGTAGATGTTTTCTCATTTAACCTTCTCAGGTACTTTCATGCCATTGATCCTTGCACTTTCCTTCACAGAAAAATAATTCTGATGTATAACACTTTTCTATAAGCCCTTCAAATCCAAATTCTAAAGAATTTTCCGTCCACATTGTTTGATTTCAGGTGTATGACAAGAATTATACAATCGGGGAAATTATACTGTCAATAACACTTCGCAATGAGAACTAAACAGTACTCTTCCCATAATGAAAATATTGAGGATGGTGGAGATCTAAAATGAAAACAAAAATTGCCTAATAGCATCTATGGAGAGAGAGGTAGAGTCAACATTTCAAGTCCAGTACAATTCCTCTTTGGAACACAGTATTATTCCTGCATTATCTGAAAAACTGAACTCCTTTTACATTATAAGTTATCAATTCATCCAACATCTGAAAAAGATCTTCTAGCATGTTGCTTGCATTGTTGGACAAGATTCAAAGAATCATAGATACATGAAATGCAGATGGAAACCTTGTAGCTTTTTGAATCTGCTCTGGCTCTTTGGAAGATCAATTCAGTTAGTCCCATTCCCCTGCCTTTTCCCTATATCCAGTAATGTTATAGGCTGTAGACTCAAGAAAAAAACTGTTGAATAGGTGATCCTTTACCTTTCAACATATCATTCTTTACAACAACCTTTCTTTCCTCTTCTATTGGCTTCAGATAAACAGTGGTCCTCTGAATTTTCGGTTCTTATGCAATCTAATTTCCATGTATGCCAAATTATACACATTTCTAGTTCCCTTCATTCTCACTATATTAAAATTAAGATTTATTGTGAGGTTTCACCTCTAACTTAATATTTCTTAGCTTCTGAAAACTGTGAAACTCTTTAGCTCCAATAATCACTCTTTACCAACAATCTGCAATGTCTAAATACTGAGATTATTGAAGAAGAGAAAGAACATTTTGACATTTGACTTTGCTGAAAGAAGTAAGATTTTTATTACTCAATGGCAATTAATTAATTCATCTGATCTTTCCTAATATTCTCTATCTTGTTACAACTGTAATGGAAAGACTGTGCCAGTAATCAAGCCCCACTATTTCACAAGCCAAACCAAATGTAAATATCTTATTTTGTCATCAAAATAGTCAATTTGTTTCTCTTTATTGCTGTTAAACTGAACAAAAGCGACTTTCACCAGATTTATATAACAACCTCAAAAATTCCTTATTAAATTGGAGGAGTAATGGACAGCGAAGAGGGTTACCTCAGATTACAACAGGATCTGGACCAGATGGGCCAATGGGCTGAGAAGTGGCAGACGGAGTTTAATTCAGATAAAAGCGAGGTGCTGCATTTTGGGAAAGCAAATCTTAGCAGGACTTATACACTTAATGGTAAGGTCCTAGGGAGTGCTGCTGAACAAAGAGACCTTAGAGTGCAGGGTCATAGCTCCTTGAAAGTGGAATCGCAGGTAGATAGGATAGTGAATAAGGTGTCTAGTATGCTTTCCTTTATTAGTCAGAGTACTGAGTACAGGAGTTGGGAGGTCATGTTGTGGCTGTACAGGACATTGGTTAGGCCACTGTTGGAATATTGCATGCAATTCTGGTCTCCTTCCTATCGGA
>NC_057729.1:43830747-43844858 GCF_004010195.1 Chiloscyllium plagiosum | reverse complement strand
CATAGGTTTAGGGTGAGAGGGGAAAGATATAAATGGGACCTAAGGGGCAACTTAGGGTGGTGCGTGTATGGAATGAGCTGCAGAGGAAGTGGAGAAGGCTCGTACAATTGCAACATTTCAGAGGCATTTGAATGGTATATCAATAGGAAGGATTTGGAGGGATATGGGCCGGGTGCTGGCAGGTGGGACTAGATGGGGTTGGGATATCTGGTCGGCATGGACAGGTTGGACTGAAGGGTCTGTTTCCATGCTGTACATCTATGACTCTTGTAGTCATTGGAACCAGATGGACATTGTTGACTATGAGGTACTTAATTGGGGTTGTTAACCTGAGTCAATCAGGAGGCATTTGCTGACCAATATTAACTGGGGATTTAGGATCTGTTCAGTCAAGGCACTGGTTGACCATAGCCATTATACTGTGCACAACTAAATAAAACGGACTTGGTAAAATTGGCCTCTGCAATTATTTCATCTCTTCTTGACATTTTCTTGAGGCCTACATTTTCAGGGGCTTTTTATTTGATTTTCAGGGGTTCCTTTTTCAATTTATATGTAAAGTGATACAGACGTGCCACCTTTATTTATGCTGAACTATAAAGTAATTGGACTTACACAGAAGCAGAATTGGAAGAATTCATCAATCACCTCAATAATTTTCAACCCACCATCAAACATAAAACCACAACACACAAGGGAAGCATTAATTTATTAGAGTATTTAACTTGGGACAATAGGTATAAATCATAGAGTCATAGAAATATACAGCACAGAAACACCCCCTTCAGTCCAACTTGTCCATGCTTACCAGATATCCTAAATAAACCTAGTCCCATTTGCAAGCACTTGGCCGATAGCTCTCTAAACCCTTCCTACTTATATACTCATCCAGATGCCTTTTAAATGCTGTAATTGTACCAGCCTCCACCACTTCCTCTGGCAGCTCATTCCATACAGCACCACCCTCTGTGTCAAAATGTTGTCCCTGAGATCCCTTTAAATCTTCCTCCCCTCACCTGAAACCTATGTCCTCTAGTTTTGGGGTCCTCCACCCATTGGAAAAGATCTTGTCTATTTACCCTATCCATGCCCTTCATGATTTTATAAACCTCTATAAGGTCACCCCTCAGCCCCTGAAGCTCCAGGGGAAAATGCCCCAGTCTATTCAGTCTCTCCCTATAGCTTAAACCCTTCAAGGAGGACTGCAGATGCTGGAGATCAGAGTCGAGAATGTGATGCTGGAAAAGCACAACAGGTCAGGCAGCATCCAAGGAGTGGGAGAATTGATGTTTCTGGCATAAACATGATGAAGGGCTTATGCCAGAAATGTCGAAAGTCCAGCTCCTCGGATGCTGCCTGACCTGCTGTGCTTTTCCAGCACCACACTCTGACACTTAAACCCTCCAACCCTGGCAACATCCTTGTCAATCTTTTCTAAACACTTTCAAGTTTCACAAGAGCCTTTCTATAACAGATAGACATTCAAATTGACTGACACACTTTTTTACACACAAAAAAACCATCACCCTAAACACACTTTCCTTAGCTTGGTGAGGTCATGGCTATTGCATTTACATCATAAATGCAACAAACTGGAAGATTTAAACTGAAAAGTTACCACATGTTCTTAGTCTATCTTTGATCTTAATCTTCGATTTTAATTTAACAATTGACACAGTGTTCATCACAATTGAAACATCTACTATATCATTGGGTATATTGCATAACTGTCTTGGGTTGTTGATATCCAGACTAATGACGGACCAGGGAAAAATCCAATAATTTAAGGGGATGTGTAATATCTCTTCTGTAGTCTGGTATATTAATTACTTACCAGTTATGTGTAATCTAATTAGAGTCATAGAGATTTACAGCATGGAAACAGACCCTTTGGTCCAACTCATTCATGCTGACCAGATATCCCAACCCAATCTAATCCCACCTGTCGGCTCTCCAAACCCTTCCTATTCACATTTCCATCCAGATACCTTTTAAATGTTGCAATGGTACCAGCCTCCATCACTTCCTCTGGCAGCTCATTCCATACATGTACCACCCTCTGCAGGAAAAGGTGCTCCTTAGGTGTCTTTTGTATCTTTCTCTTCTCACCCTAAACTCTAGCTCTCGACTCCCCCACCCAAGGGAAGAGACTTTGTCTACTTACCCTATCCATGCTCCTCATGATTTTATAAACCTCTATAAGGTCACCCCTCAGTCTCTGATGCTTCAGGGAAAACAGCCCCAGCCAGTTCAGCCTCTCCCTATAGCTCAAATCCTCCAACCCTGGTAACATGTTTATACAAGTTTTCTGAACCCTTTCAAGTTTCACAACATCTTTCCGATAGGAAGGAAGCCAGAATTGCATGCAATATTCCAAAAGTGGCTGAACCAATGTCCTGTACAGCTGTAACATGACCTCCCAACTCCTGTACTCAGTACTCTGACTAATAAAGGAAAGCATACCAAACGCCGCCTTCTCTATCCAATCTACCTGCGACTTCTGTTTCAAGGAGCTATGAACCTGCACTCCAAGGTCTCTTTGTTAAGCAACACTCCCTCGGACCTTACCATTAAGTGTATACATCCTGCTAAGATGTACTTTCCCAAAATGCAGCACCTTGCATTTAGAGCTAGAGTTAAACTTCATCTGCCTCTTCTCAGCCCATTGGCCCATCTCATAGAGTCATAGAGTCATAGAGTCATAGAGATGTACGGCATGGAAACAGACCCTTTGGTCCAACCCGTCCATGCCGACCAGATATCCCAACCCAATCTAGTCCCACCTGCCAGCACCCGGCCCATATATTTGGATTATAGTGTGTTTGCTACAGTAAAAGTATAAACTGTGGAATCCTGTCCTATGATCCTTGGAGTTAGTCATTAGGAATTTTACAACACTTTGAAAATCACAAGTAATTACGAAGTTAGCATACCATTAAAATTACATTTCTTTCAAGAAGGTTCAAAATTTTCAAGAACTTTTACAGAAAGCATAATAGAGTAAAAAAATGTTTTTAGTTTTTCATTGTTTGCTTAGGGATTGCATTGTGCAGCATCCTCACTAACACAACCTTTGGAGGCATATGGAATCAATGACAATACCTTCAGGATTTCTGTATTATTCTGCTAATGGAAAATCTGAAATATATTATTCTTTTATTCAGCAAATATTGACCACTTAGTTGACCTAGTTAATCTTGGCAATGTAGCAAATTATCTGAATTGTTTGTTTGGAATATTTTTCCTTTACAGAGTCTTCAAAATGTGTGGGTGTAACATGCTTGAATATTATAAATACCTTTTCTCTAATTAACTGTTCATCTATATATCTCACTCATATAAAATTACAGATAATTAAATTGTTTGTCTGAATATCTCAATCTTTGAAGATTTCTGCTTTGCTCCATCTTGTGTTCAAGATATCACATTGACTCATTATAACCTTAACACCTGATACGTTTTTAAAAACACTAATTAGTTTTGCTGAATATTAATAAAAACTAATTTAATTCATTGCAAGTTGAGTTACAGAATCTGTGCTTTGAAGATCCATATATTTAATCACTAGAAAATCAATCATCTTTGTTCCTTTTGTTAAAAAAAAACAAATGCATAATTTAAAATCCAACTCATGAAAACTCAAGGGTAAGACAATAATTCATGAAAGGAAATGAACACAAAACACACCAAGTCTGGTCCTTGTGGTTTATCCATGGAGGACATGATGTAAAATGTACCCTTTGTGAGGATTGTTTGTCTTGTGGGGCTGCATTTTGTTTCCTAATCAGACGTGATTCTTAACCAATGCATCCTGATGGTTCCCTTGACCAGTGCCAGGGGAATAAATTTATCTGAAGAGATGTAAGAAGAGTTCCAACTTTGATCTGCAAATAGACTCTTGGAAACACTAATCTCCAGGGACAGGTGGGTTTTGCAAGTTTTTAACTCAATTACAATGGGGGCAGAATCCTCTGGACATGGTGAGGTTGTCAGTGAGGGACTGGCAGTGTATGACACTTCAGCTCCAGAGCAGTATGGCTGGCCATGTTTGATCACATGACATTGACTAAGATGAACAGCAGAGGAATAGGGATGCAAGCGGGCTCTTGCTCAGGATCCATTCGGTGTCCATCTCCTTTCCTTGTTGTTTTACTTTTGATTCTGCTCTTTTCTTTCACTTTGTTTTCCTTTTCTTTTAGTCTGTTTTTCTTCTTTTATGTGGCGGGTTTGGCAACAGCACCAATGCAGCAGTGAGAGCATGCCACAAGCAGAGTGGCAGACATGTCTTCTCCCGGTGAAAGGAGGTAGTGACAGTGAGGATGTTCTCCCATCATGTGGGGCCTGTTGTAGCAAGGTCATTCTCCTGGCGTTTGGAGCCGATGGCAGCAGCAGCAACAAGTGAGTTCTCCTGCCATTCGGGGCCTGTGGCAGTGGTGGCGAGATTGTTCTCCCAGTGTTCGGGGCCAGGTGGCAACAGCAGCAAAGCTTCTCCATCAATTAGGGATGGGAGCACCAGCGGCAGCTAGATGGCACACTGGCAAGTCCTGAAGGGGGACTCACGGGTCGAGTGGTGGCCTGGCTTGACAGCAGAGCTAGGGATTCTTGGTTGCGGGGCGAGTGTGTGTTCAGCAGCATTAGCAAACTGGGTCCAGTGGTGAAGAGATGGCAAGTAAAATGGGGCAGTTTCTTCATTGGTGGGTCCGGTGTAGGCAGTGGCGAGGCGGTGGAGGTCTTACTTAAGGCTAGGTGCCAGCATGGACTGGGTCGGAAAGACTGATATTCTGAACTTTTTACTTCTTTATATTCTAATTTATTTCTATGACCTATAATGCTGGATTATTTATTCCTTTACTGTTCTAATTTTTTCTGTTTCCTAAGAATTTGATCTTAAATTTGTGTACCTAGGTACCTGTGTCCCAAAAATGGTGCTGTAAGGCGGCGACTGTTAACTTTTCACTGTATTATTTGAGTACATGTGATGGTAAATATATTCAACTCAAGACTGTAAGAAACATGATCCTAGCTGAGGCGGAGGCCACAGAACCTGTAAGCGAGGACGGTGAGCACGTAGTAATGAAGAATCCAGAATTTGTCAGCATCAGTGAGGTTGCTTCAGTCTAGTTCACATTTAGATATATAAAGGAGTAATGCTTGAAACATTGAGTGGAAACTTCCAGACTAAGTTTACAAGTGAGCTATGTTTTCAACAGGGTGTTTAACCTGATTCATAAGTGCTTATGTTACACAGGAATCTGTGCATGGATATTATAGTATTGAAATATCCAACAGTTATTTGTTAGAATTAAGTATTATGTGCAAACCTTATGTTTCTCAGGTACATAAGTGCCTGGGCTCATATTAAACTATTAGGCTATAACAGAGGGATAGTGAAGAAGGCTTGTGGTACAAAGAACAAAGAAAATTACAGCACAAGAACAGGCCCTTCAGCTGTGCAAGCCTGCGCCAATCCATATCCTCTATCTAAACCTGTTGCCTATTTTCTAAGGATCTGCATCCCTCTGCTCCCTGCCCATTCATGTATCATTCTAGATGTATCTCAAATTATGCTATCGTGCCCACCTCTACTGGCAACGCTATCCAGGCACTCACCACCCTCAGTGTAAAGAACTTTTTACACATATCTCCCTTAAACTTTTCCCCTCTCACTTTGAATTCCTGACCTCTAGTAATTGAATCCCCTACTCTGGGAAAAAGCTTCTTGCTATCCACCCTGTCAATAGCTCTCATGATTTTGTAGATTTCAATCAGGTCCTCCTTCAACCTCCATCTTTCTAATGAAAATAATCCTAATCTACTCAACCTGTCTTCATAGCTAGTGCCCTCCATACCAAGCAACATCCTGGTGAATCTCCTCGATACCCTATCCAAAGTATCCACAACCTTTTGGTAATGTGGTGACCAGAACCTTACTCAGTATTCCAAATATGTCCAAACCAAAGTCTTATCCAACTGTAACATGACCTGCCAACTCTTGTACTCAATACCCCATTCAATGCAGGAAAGCATGCCATACACCTTCTTGACCACTTTATTGGCATGCGTTGCCACCTTCAGGGTACAATGGACGTGAACACGCAGATCTCTCTTTACATAAATTTTCCCCACGACCTTTCCATTTACTGTATCGTTCACTCTTGAATTGGATCTTCCAAAATACATCACCTCGCATTTTCACAGATTGAACTCCATCTGCCATTCCTCTGCCCAACTCTCCAATCTATTACTTTTTGCTCTATTCTCTGACAGTCCCCTTCACTATCTGCTACTCCACCAATCTTAGTGCCATCTGCAAACTTGCTAATCAGACCACCTATACTTTCCGCCAGATAATTTATGTATATCACAAACAAGAGTGGTCCCAGCACAGATCCCTGTGGAACACCACTGGTCACAGTTCTCCATTTTGAGAAACTCCTTTCCGCTACCACTGTCTGTCTCCTGTCACCCAGCCAGTACTTTATCCATCTTGCTAGTACACCCTGGATCCCATCTGACTTTACTTTCTCCATCAGCCTACTATCAATTGCCTTTCTGAAGTCCATGTACATGACAACTACAGCCCTTCCCTTATCAATCAACTTTGTCACTTCCTCAAAGAATTCTATTAAGTTGCTAATACATGATTTTCCCTGCATGAAACCATGTTGCCTATCACTGATAAGCCCATTTTCTTCCAAATGGGTATAGATTCTAATCCCTAAGTATCTTCTCCAGCAGCTTCCCTGCCACAAACGTCAGGCTCATCTGTCTATAAATACTTGGATTATTCCTATTATCCTTCCTAAACAAGGAGACAACATTAGCAGCTTTCCAGTCCTCCAGGACCTCACCTGTGTTCAAGGATGCTGCAGAGATATCTGTTACGGTCCCAGTTATTTCCTCTTTTGCTTCCCTCAGTAATTTGGGATAGATCCCATCTGGACCTGGAGACTTGTCCACTTTAATGCCTTTTAGAATATCCAACACTTCCTCCATCCTTATGCTGACATGACCTAGAGTAATCAAACATCCATCCCTAACTTCAACATCTGTCATGTCCCTCTCTTCAGTGAATACTGATGCAAAGTACTCATTAAGAATCTCGCCCATTTTATCTGACTCCACACATAACTTTCCTCCTTTGTCCTTGATTGGGCCAACCCTTTCTCTAGTTCCCTCTTGCTCCTTATATATGAATAAGAGGCCTTAGATTTTTACTTAACCCTGTTTGCTAAAGATATTTCATGACCCTTTTTATCCCTCTTAATTCCTCGTTTCAGATTGGTCCTACATTCTCGATGTTCTTCCAAAACTTCGTCCATCTTCAGTCACCTAGACCTTATGTATGCTTCCTTTGCCCTCTTAGCTAGTCTCACAATTTCACCTGCCATCCATAGTTCTCTAATCTTGCCATTTCTATCCCTTGTTTTCACAGGAACATGTCTCTCCAGCACTCTAATGAATCTCTCTTCAAAAGACTCTCATATATCAAATATGGATTTACCTTCAAACAGCTGCTCCCAATTTACATTCCCCACCTCCTGCTGAATTTTGGTATAGTTGGCCTTCCCCCAAATTAGCACTCTTCCTTTAGGATCACACTCGTCTTTGTCCATGAGTATTCTAAAACTAACCGAATTATTAGATTACTTACAGTGTGGAAACAGGCCCTTCGGCCCAACAAGTCCACCGAAGTGCAACCCACCCAGACCCATTC
Organism: Chiloscyllium plagiosum; assembly: GCF_004010195.1. Classification (NCBI taxonomy): domain Eukaryota; kingdom Metazoa; phylum Chordata; class Chondrichthyes; order Orectolobiformes; family Hemiscylliidae; genus Chiloscyllium; species Chiloscyllium plagiosum. The sequence continues at coordinate 43,837,141 of NC_057729.1, read as the reverse complement.
CCCTACATTTACCCCTTCATCTAACACTATGGGCAACTTAGCATGGCCAATTTACCTAACCTGCACATTTTTGTATTGTGGGAGGAAACTGGAGCACCCGGAGGAAACCCACATAGACACGAGGAGAATGTGCAAACTCCACACAGAGAGTCACCTGAGGCGGGAATTGAACCCGGGTCTCTGGCGCTGTGAGGTAGCAGTGCTAACCACTGTGCCACCGTGCCGCCCCACTATTATAATCACTATTCCCAAAGTAGTCCCCAACTGAAACTTCAACCACCAGGCCGAGTTTGTTCCCCAACACCAGGTCCAGTATGGCCCCTCCCCAAGTTGGACTATTTTCATATTGCTCTAGAAAACCGTCCTGGATGCTCCTTACAAATTCTGCTCCATATAGACCTCTAATATTAAGTGAATCCCAATCAATGTTGGGAAAACATTGCCCTGTTTCTGAGCTCTGTCCATATTGCCTCACTGCTTGAGTACTCCATAGTGCCCTCCTTCAGTACAGCTGTAATATCCTCTCTGACCAGTATTGCAACTCCTCCACCCCTTTTACCTTCCTCTCTATCCTGCCTGAAGCATTGATATCCTGGGATCTTTAGTTGCCAATCATGCCCTTCCCTCAACCAAGTCTCAGTAATAGCAATAACATCATACTTCTTGGTACTAATCCAAGCCCTAGGTTTATCTGCCTTACCCAATATACTTGTTGCATTAAAACTAATGCTCCTCAGAGCTCCAGTCCCTTTGCGTTCATCATCTGCTCTCTGCCTACTCTTACCCTTAGTCATGCTGACTTCATTAATTAGTTCCTTATAAGCTTTAGTTACTACCTCCTTACTGTCCACTAACCTCCTCATTTGGTTCCCCTCTCCTGGTCACCGTAGTTAGCAAAAGCATCCCCAAGGACATTGGTTCCAGTCTGGCCCAGGTGTAGCTCGTCCAATAAGTAATAATCCCACCTCCCCCAGACCCAATCCCAATGTCCCAAAAATCTGAGCCCCACCCTCCTGCACCATCTCTCAAGCCACGCATTCATTCTGCCTATTCTTTCATTTCTTCTCTGACTCGCATGTGGCACTGGCAGCAATCATGAGATTACTACCTCTGCGGTCCTACTTTTTAACTTGGCTCCTAACTCCCTAAATTCTGTTTGTAGGACCTCATTCAGTTTTTTTACCTATATCATTGGTGCCTATATGCACCATGACAGTTGGCTGTTCACACTCCCCCTTTAGAATGTTCTGCAGCCGATCTAAGACATCCCTGACCCATGCACCTGGGAGGCAACATTTGGGAGTCTCATTTCCGACCACAGAACTGCTTGTCTACTCCTCTTACAATTGAATCCCCTATGACTATAGTACTTCCACTCTTTTTCCCACCCTTCTGTACAGCAGAGCCAGCCACGGTGCCATGGACCTGGCTACTGCTGCCTTCCCCTGGTGAGCCATCTCCCCAACAGTATCCAAAACAGTTTATCTGTTTTGGAGGGAGATGATCGCAGGGGACATCTGCACTGCCTTCCTACTCTCTCTCTACTCTCTACCTTTTGGTCACCCATTCCCTTTCTCCCTCAGCAATCCTAATCCGTGGTGTGACTAATTCATAAACGGCTACCCACAACGTCTTCAGCATCGCAGATGCTCCAAAGTGAGTCCATCTGCAGCTCCAGCGTCATCATGTGGTCTAACAGGAGCTGCAGCTGGACGCGGTTCCTGCAAGCGAAAGAGTCAGACACATCAGCCGTGTCCTTGAGCTCCTACATTGAGCAAGAGGAGTATAACACGGGCCTTAGATCTCCTGCCATTTTAGTCTTAAGGTTAACTTAGTCTTAACTTAGATAAATGAAAAAGGAAAGACAAGAAAAGTTTGCACCAATCACACGATAAAAAAGAAATAGAAAAGCCTTACCTTATCAAGACACCACAGAGTCTTATTTTTGGTTAGAGGAAAAGGCTCAGGGGGAGACACGGGTTCAGCTGCTGCCCAAATATATCGGTTCACTCACCTTCCCAGAGTGCAATTTGACTGCTCCCACTCAGGTCCTTGCACTCACTGCTGCTGTAAATGAAGGCCACCAATGCTCGAACTAAGTCCTTTTAAGGGGCAGACCAGCCCCGGTCCTTGCTGTCACTGCTCCCTCTGCTGCTGCAAATGAATGTTTTCCTTTATTGGACAGGGTATTGAGTATAGGACTTGGGAGGTCATGTTGTAGCTCTACAGGACATTGGTGAGGCCACTTTTGGAATATTATGTGCAATTCTGGTCTCCCTCCTATTGGAAGGATGTTGTGAAACTTGAAAGGGTTCAGAAAAGATTTACAAGGGTTGCCAGGGTTGGAGGATTTGAGTTATAGAGAGAACCTGAATAGGCTGGGGCTGTTTTCCTTGGAGCGTCAGAGGCTAAAGGGTGACCTTACAGAGGTTTATAAAATCATAAGGTCATTTCCCTGAGGTGGGGGTGTCCAGAACTAGAGGGTGAGGGGGAAGGGGGTTTGGGGTGAGGGGGAAGAAGTTAAAAGGGACCTGAGGGGCAACTTTTTCACAGAAAGGGTGGTGTGTGTATGAAATGAGCTGCCAGAGGAAATGGTGGAGGCAGGTACATTTAAAAGGCATCTGGATGGGTATATGAAGTGGAAGGGTTTAGAGGGATATCGGCCAAGGGCTGGCAAATGGGACTAGATTAGGTTAGGATATCTGGTTGGCATGGACAAGTTGGACCAAAGGTCCAATACTGCTGTTACTGTTTCTGATAACTTTCCCTTTCTGCATTTTTTTCAAATGGAAAGGAAATGAATGTAATATTCTTTAATTATCATCTTCCAGAATGATGTACATGCTGTACATCTCTATGACTCTATAACAGAGGAGCATATTCCTCTAGAGTACTGTGCTTCAAGTGATCCAAGATAAGTTGGGGTATGAAGTTGGCGTGTGAGATTTTTATACCCTCAGGTCACCTAATATGATACAGTAAAGTTGCCTTGAGTATGTCTCTTAAAGGCATTTTGAATACTGATTGTGAGACATAGCACAACAGTTTGAGAGTGACAGAATTTGTAAGGGAAAAATGCATGGCTGTTGAAGATTGGAAGTTCCAACAGTTCTCTCAGCATTCAGACACTTGATTGGTCGCCAATGAGATTTTTACTGGAATTGTGATCTTGCATGAGGAAGTCCCAGCCTCCAAGAGCTACTGGCCAATGAGAGGTCAGCAGCTGCAGAACTCAACAATGCTGTGGCTGAGGCTATGGTTGTGGCTAGTACAACACCCCCTGGACTTCCAGGATGGAGAATAACTCAGGTGAAAAGAGATGTGGATTTCATGGAGTTGGGGGTTGTACTGAGAGTGAAGTAGGAGACTCAGAAACAAGGGCAGAGGTGTGGCTCTCAGCAGCTAATATCTCCTCATCGCTTCTCGGCCTTTTGGCTAAGATCAAGTGTCTGTTCTTATCAGGACAGGGGTCGAGTTGCGAGTCATCAGAGCTAGTGGAGATCATCGCTGGATCGTGATTGGACGTTGGAGGATCGTTTGGTTGTGCTGACCTGCTATTGGTGGATCTTCATGCTGGCTTCGGCCTAACGCCAATTCAGGGACCAGCCAACCTCAGAGCTATGGCCTCAACAGCTGCCCGCACTCCGGGCCAGGGGTTTCGAAACACCGTCCAGGTGTCTGTCAAGAAGGTGGAGGAGCGTACACCAGTCGATCGTACGGTGTTCGTCAAGAAGGTGTTGTTCGAGTGCTGTGGGTTCGCCGCAGCAGATGTGTACTGCCTGCAGGATTTCCCTGGGACAGGCTACTTTGACGTCACCTTCTGGAGCGTGAAGCAATGTGAGCAGCTCCTGAAGGTCTCCAAGGAAAAGGAAGGGGAGCCGCTGTTCTCCATCTTGTCGGCAGTCCCCTTGTGTGTGCTTCCTGCACAGAGGAGTCGGGTTGTTACGATCCACATGTACAACCCCTACGTGCCAGCGACTGATGTCCTGACGTTCCTGGGAAGATATGTGCAGGTCGAGGGACAAAGCACCGATGTGGTTGACCCTTTCGGGATCTGGACCAGCAAACGACAGCGGGAATATCCTCCACCCACCTTCCAGCTTTGCTATCGGAGGGAGCAGAGGGTACCTGACTTATGCAGGACAGCCGAAAGTGTGCCGAACCTGTGGGAGGTCAGGCCACATGGCGGCGGACTGCAAGGTGTCGATCTGTCAGAACTGCAAGAAGGAGGGTCATCTGACCAAAGAGTGCAATGAGGAAAAGAACTGGAATCTGTGCGGGGAGGCGGGCCACGTGTACAGGGCCTGCCCAAGACGAGGCTGCAAGAAGGAGGGTCATCTGACCAAAGAGTGCAATGAGGAAAAGAACTGCAATCTGTGCGGGGAGGCGGGCCACGTGTACAGGGCCTGCCCAAGACGAGGGGCCGCCACCTACGCGCAGATGGCCGGAGGCGGGCTACAAAAGGACGGCAAGGCACCGCAAACCGGCAAGGGAATGGTGTCAGGGGGCACGCAACAGGAAGGACAGGCCGGAGCAGAGCAGATGACAGTTACCGGAGAGGTACAGCTGCCGAGCGAAGCTCCGACAGGACAGGAGGAGGAGGTGGAGAAGGGAAAGAAGGAGGCAGAGGAATGGACCGTGGTGCAAAACAGGAGGAGGAAAACCCACCCGGCCACCAAGACCTCCCAGAAAAAGGGGAAAAGGCAGCTGCATGGGGAAGACATGGACAGCTGTTCGGAGGGTGAGGACGGGCATAAGGAGGGTCGTCACCAAAAGAAGAGGGAGAGCGCTGCGAGGAGAAAGGAGGGCAGCACCTGCCAACCAAGGGACGAACCTCCTGAGGAAATGGGAAACCACCACCCCCCACCAGGTGAAAGCCAGGATGGCCCCACTGCCACACAGCTCCAGGCCACTGGGAGCAGCGACCCGCTGACAGCCCCGCTGTCAGATATAGAAACAGACAACGTAGACCCTAGTCGCGGCCCGATGACACCGAAGGGGGCAAATGGGCAGAGTGGGGAGCTGGACAGCTACCTCAGCCCAGCGAGGGTCCAGCAGTTCATGTTCTGCATGGGGATGCAGGCAGCTACCCCAGAGGGGCAGGGCCAGCGACAATCGGGCATGGGTAACTCTACAACCTGTTAAAAAAATGGGGTTAAAAATTGCAACTATTAATGTGCGCAGCATAAAATCTGCTGCGCGATGTGTTTCAACACTGGCCTTCCTGGCCAACGTGAAAGCCGACGTCCTGTTCCTGCAGGAGTGTGGGATACCGCACCTCAGCAGTTACAGGAGATGGTCGAGCTTGTGGGCCCATGGGCCGTCAGTGTGGTCGGGGGGCAACGATAACCGCTCCTCGGGCCTGGGTATCCTGTTGCGGGGAGGCAACTTCACCATCTCCGAGGTTAAGGAGGTGGTGGGCGGGCGCCTCCTCGTTGCTGATGTTACATACAGAAACGCTCCCGTGAGACTAATCAATGTGTACGCCCCGGAGGGTAAGAGTGAACAGTTGGCCGTCCTGCAACAGCTTCCACTGTTGCTGGCTACGTCCAGGCCGGTCATTCTGGCCGGAGACTTCAACTGCATCATTGATGCAGAAGGACAATCCGGCGGGGGGGACAGTAAACTGGATGCCACGTCCAGAGCCCTGATGGACACGGTCAAAGATGTCAAGCTGCATGACGTCTTCAGCACCCCTGCAGACAGAGCGCAGCGTAGATATACATGGTCACGGGCAGACGGGTCTATCCGCTCAAGGATAGATTACCTGTTTGTGCCCCAACACTCTCGGTCAGATCCACCGACGTCAAGCCGGTGTTCTTCTCTGACCACTGCCTCCTGCTGGCTGACTGTCACCTACAGGACGAGCAGCGGGCTGGTAAGGGAACGTGGAAACTGAACACCAAGCTGTTGACCCCGGGAAACATCGAGGAGCTCAAGAGGGATTACGCAGGTTGGAGAACTGTGAAGCCCCTCTTTGAGTCCCCAGCGGACTGGTGGGAAACAGTAAAAGGGAACATCAAGAGGTTCTTCATCCTCAAAGGTGTTCAGGAGGCGAGAGAGAGGCGGGGAAAACTGTCCCAGCTCCAGAAAAGTATGCAGAACCTCTCCTGCTGCAGACATTGGGGGTCGATGTCACGGAGGACCTCAAGGAGGTGAAGGGCCAGCAAGCCTCGCTCTTTGCCTCGGAGGCCTCCAAGATAATCTTCTGGTCCAGAGTCCACTCCGTGGAGCAGGACGAGACGTGCTCACGTTTCTTCTTCCAGAAGGTGCACAAAGAGAGCTCTGTGCTCAGCAGCCTGAAGGAAGAAGATGGCTCGGTAACGTCATCTCAGGCTGACATCATGAGGATCAGCAAATCCTTCTATGCCAGTCTGTATGACTCAAAGCCGAC
>NC_057729.1:43730415-43829759 GCF_004010195.1 Chiloscyllium plagiosum | reverse complement strand
CTCCAAAATGGGCTTTGGGGAGAGAATCTGCAATTGGATCAGACTGTTCTACACCAACATTGTCAGTGCAGTCTCAATCAATGGGTGGGAATCAGATAGCTTCCCAGTCAGATCTGGAGTTAGGCAGGGCTGCCCTCTCTCTCCTGCCTTGTTTGTGTGCTGTATAGAGCCATTTGCCGAGTCCATCAGGAAGGATGTGAGCCTGAGAGGGGTGACTATTCCTGGCAGCGGGGGTCTGCAGGTTAAGGCCTCCCTGTACATGGATGACGTCGCCGTTTTCTGCTCGGATCCGCTGTCCGTGCACAGACTCATGTGCATCTGTGACCAGTTTGAACGGGCCTCGGGGGCCAAGGTAAACCGAGGCAAGAGTGAAGCCATGCTCTTCGGGAGCTGGGCCGACCAATCCTCGATCTCCTTCGGGAGGAGCGGATCAGGAAGGTGAGACAGAAACTAGGCAGATGGAAGCAACGGTCGCTCTCCATCGCGGGTAAAAACCTGGTCATCAGGTGTGAGGTACTCTCAGTATTGTTATACGTGGCACAGGTCTGGCCTATCCCCAGAACCTGTGCCGCCGCAGTCACCCGGGCCATCTTCCACTTCGTGTGGACATCAAAGATGGACCGGGTCCGAAGAGGCATAATGTACAAAGACCGGTGCAATGGGGGAAAAAACACACCCAATGCCACCCTCACCCTGATGGCCACCTTTGTGTGTGGCTGCATCAAGCTGTGTGTGGATCCCCGGTACGCAAACACCAAGTGTCACTATGTACTGAGGTTCTACCTGTCCCCGGTGTTGCGAAGGATGGGCCTGGCCTTGCTGCAGCGGAACGCTCCGAGTAGTTGGACCGTTCCGTACCACCTGTCCTTCGTGGAGAAATTTATGAAGAAAAACACCTTTGACCACATGTCCATCGGGAAAAGGAGAGGGCGGATCTTGCCGAGCGGTTCTCTGAGCAGACTGTCAAAGCCATTTGGCAGAATGCCTCATCCCCAGAATTTTCCAACAAGCACCAAGACATGGCTTGGCTGGTGGTGAGAAGGGCTCTGCCTGTGAGATCCTTTATGCGCGCCCGGACTCTCTGTCGCACCGCACGCTGCCCTCGAAGCGGCTGCGGGGGGGACGAGACTGTCACACACCTTTTTCTGGAATGTGCCTATGCAGAGGAAGTCTGGAGAGGAATGCAGTGGTGTTTGTCGAGGTTCGTCCCGAGCAGCGCAGTGACGCGGGACTCCGTGCTCTACAACCTGTTTCCCGGGATGCACACCGAGACGAACATCAACTGCGCCTGGGGGATCATCACCTTGGTGAAGGACGCTCTCTGGGTGGTCCGAAACCTGCTGATCTTCCAGCTGAAGGAGTTGACCCCGACTGAGTGTTGCAGACTGACACATTCCAAGGTCCAGGACTACGTGTTGAGGGACGTGCTGAAGCTTGGGGCAGCTGCCGCCAAGGCGCGGTGGGGAAAGACCACCGTGTAACATCTGCCTGCCTAAGAAGAACAGGGGGCCCACGGAGCCATTTGGGCTCCGCTGGCGCCTCAGCTCAATGTAATCGCACCAACCTGTGAATAGGAATGATTACCCTGTTTCGATACGCAAAGAAATGGAATGTTTACAGAAGGATGGCATGTCCAATTGCATAGATCAAATATTTATGAATAAAGTATATTTTTGAAATAAAAAAAATCTCCTCATCCTGGCTCTAGTCCTTCAATTTGCACTGGCACAGCAGATCAAGGAAGGTTACCACTGTCAACTAACTGAACTTCTGCCCACACAGGTTAATTATTTGAGTCAGACCACTCTTTCCCATCTCACCTGATGCTGAAATAATTGCATCCCAGTTGAGAATAAACCTTTGAATGGTCATCTTGATGCCATTTATGGCTGATCTAAATACACCTTTTCCATCCTTGTTAATAACAGTACAATTGACGTGAATTTAACTGGCCTTCTGAGCCGAGCCTCGTGCTGGCAGTAAGGCCATTGAAATCAGGGCTTGGTGTGACTAAGTCAAAGGTATGTCAAGGGACATCTAGAACTAAGGGACAAGACAGAGCTAAGGAGGAATTTCTTCTCTCAGTGGGTTGATAATGTTCAGAATTCTCACCCTCAGTGTGCAATGCATGCTGAATTATTGAAGATAATGACGGCTGAATTAGACAGATTTTTGATTGGCAAGAGAATCAAGGCAAATGAGTGGATTTATGGTCATATCAGATCAGCCTTGATCTTAAACATTCGCAGAACAGGTTTAAGGGGCAGATGGCTTACCTCCTGCTCCTGCTCCTAATGTTCTTAGGATTTATTTTCGGCATCTAAATCAATAAAAATGAAGTTTGTGTGTAAGAGAATCTGTTCTGATTAGTTGCTGCAGCTTTTGTGCCTCATTCCATAATTTGAATAGAAATATTTGTGCACTATTACAACACTTATTGGGCTTCAGCTGCTTTATATGTTTAAATATCAATTCCTTTTCAAATACTTCATTCCAATACTTCTGTTACTGATTCTGATAACTTCCCCTTTCTGCATTTTTTATTTCAAATGGAAAGGAAATGAATTGTAATATTCTTTAATTATCACTTTCCAGAATGATCTTTGCCCTTTGGCATGGGGCTGTTACTGAGGATTACAGCCTTCTAATTCCTGTTGAAGTTCAACAGTCAAAAGATTCTAATTAAAGTTTTCAATTCTTTGGGAGGGAGAGGAAGACAAGCCTGGGGAATGCTTTAGCTTTGAAATCAGTCTTCAGCTATTCCATGATCTCCATAAACTCTCTGGCCAGTAGAAGACTGGAGGAAGATAGAGATTTTCATGACACCTTGCCCTGAGGTATCCAGCCCATGTTGGGGCAGGCAGACAGGCAGGAATTTGGGAACAACTTCCCATTTCATTTGATGGGATTGTTAAGCAAAGCGCTAAGTAAAGTTGGTAATTGGAGTTCGAGATGGAATGTGGTGGGTCGGGGAAAAGGGAAATTGGCAGATCTCAATCTCTCACTCCTGACCTTGTGCAATAATTGTTTTTAAAGGGCCAGGATCAGAAAATAAAAGTTGCTTTGCACATTTCCTCAGCTTCTACATCCGAACTCATTGGCACTTATATCTACAATGAATATCCTCAAAAATAAAATTGATGCAAAGTAATTTACTATAATTTATCACTGCACCACTATACAGCACAGGATAAATTTTGTGAAGTTTGGAATGTAGTACCTTGCAATATAGACAAGATATTTCTAAATGTGCATATTCCAGTACCTGAGTCACTTTAATAAGGAATACATAAATCATGTGAAACTCACACTTTACCAATGAGGAAATTGCATATTATTTCAGCAATGCTCCAAACAAATTGTCATTTTTGACAGTTAAAAATATGTTATTATTCGTGAGTGCTACATTCAGCTCCCAGTCAAACTATAAATAGTACATTGTCAAAGCAATCTGGAAATGTGCTTTATTTTTCCTTAGGTTATGAATTTCTGTTGTTTCTCCTTGTTTTATCATTCCTGTAAGTTCAACACAACATCCTCCAGGACAAGTGGACAGGAAGGTGATAGTCATTTCACAGTTTGTATAGCCAACCATGAGGAAGTGTATGACAATTGCTTTGATTAGACCTTGCTTTTCTATCCCCCTCTCTATTCCCTTGCCAAACATACCCAGAACTCTACATAAGAACATAAGAAATAGGAGCAGGAGTATGCCATCTGGCCACTTGAGCCTGCTCCGATTCAATAAGATCATTGCTGCTCTTACTTTGGACTCAGCTCCACTTACCTACTCACTCACCACAATCCTTAATTCCTTTAGTATTCAAACATCTAACCATCTTTGTCTTAAAAACATTCAGTGAGGTAGCCTCAACTGCTTCACTGGGCAGGAAATTCCACAGATTCACAACCCTTTGGGTAAAGAAGTTCCTCCTCAACTCAGTTCTAAAATCTGCTCCGCCTTATTTTGAGACTATGCCCCCTTGTTCTAGTTTCACCTGCCACTGGGAACAACGTCCTTGTTTCTACCTTATCAATTCCCTTCTTAATTTTTTTTGTTTCTATAAGATCCCCCTTCAATCTTCTAAATCCCAATGAGTACAGTCCGAGCTGTACTTTGTAAGTGATTGGGATTGATTTTTCTGGCACCATTTGTCCTCCACTGTTCTTTGTTTGATAGAAAAATTGCTCCATTTTTATTTTTCATGGATATTCTTGCTGTTGTTCCCAGAGACTCTTATATAAATAGATTCAATAGAATGTTTGATGTAGTGTGCCATATCTTTATGTAAATCTAAAAATCAAATTTTATAGAGTAAACATATTATAAAATAAATGGACTGTTTTCCTGTTAGTCTTGTCATTGGTTCCTACTCATACCACTTGCACAGAATAACCCATTGTGTCAGATAGTGGTTCTTGTTGACAACTTATATAAGTGTAGCTAATATTTGGAATTCAGCTAAGGCAGAAGGGAAGAAAATCAAAAATCTGAATCAAAACATTATATCATGATTTAGTGGGAGTGTTTCTTTGAAAAATTCTGTGGCTCTTTTAAAACAGTTCACAGTTCATTAACTGGTAGCGTTGGAAGACAATAAAAGCAGCACCTTCAAATGCTCAGGGCCATAAGGTAATAGAGTCATAGAGTCAAAGCGATGTACAGCATGGTAACAGACCCTTTGGTCCAACTTGTCCATGCCGACCCGATATTCCCAACTCAATCTAGTCCTACATGAGAGCACCTGACCCATCTCCCTCCAAACCCTTCCTATTCATATACCCATCCAGATGCCTTTTAAATTGTACTAGCCTCCACACTTCCTCTCGCAGCTCAGTCCATACACATACCACCCTCTGCTTGAAAAGGTTGCCCCTTAGGTCTCTTTTATATCTTTCCCCTCTCACCCTAAATGGAATTCTTGGATTTATGGCAAGAGCATACATAATGAAGGTCAATGTAATGGCGAGTCTGTAGAATAGTAGGACAATAATTTGACTCCACATTATAGGAGGAATTCTGAAGCAAAAGCTATAGTACTGAATCAGGATGGTTCTATTTGATATAAAGAAATGCAAATACAAAGTAGCATTGAAAAGCTTGGGGCTGTCTTCATTGGAACAGAGGAGACCATGGGATGATTCAATCAATGTATTTCAATTGGGGCATTTAAGATGATGAATAATTAGATGAAACAGACTGCTTCTAGTGATTGAAGGGGGAAAGGAAAGACACAAATAGAAAAGATTTAGGGAAGATAAACTGTTCTTTGCATGGTTAGCTATCTCATTACCCTCTTTCAAAGTTAATAATCAAAATGGAGAAAGCAACAAAGTTTAAGAACATTAGATTGGTGGTGAAGGAAAGGCAACTCTAGGGATATATGAACACATCAGGCACAAAGAATTATGACTGCAACGCTTGTGAAAGATAAACCCATAATTGTTGGGCCAGTTAATGACTACTTTCTCTCTTCTAATTGGTATGAAATTTTATATATTCTCAGAAGGTGCTAAAATTATTGTTGATAAAGCCAGACAGATGAGATGGTAGAACCTAACGTTACCTTTATCTGCCTTGCTGCTTCGCACAAGTCAGAACACCTGCAACAAATATATCCACAAGTCAAAGGTGTAATGTACTTTTCACTTGCCTGAATGAATGCAGCATTAGCAGTAAACAAGACGGTCAATACAAACCAATATAAGGTAAAAACAAGGACTGCACATCCTGGAAACCAGAGTCTAGATTCGAGTGGTACTGGAAAAGCAAAGCAGGTCAGGCAGCATCCGAGAAGCAGGAAAATCGACGTTTTGGCAAATATAAGGTAAAAACAAGGACTGCAGATCCTGGAAACCAGAGTCTAGATTCAAGTGGTACTGGAAAAGCAAAGCAGGTCAGGCAGCATCCGAGAAGCAGGAAAATCGACGTTTTGGCAAAAGCCCTTAATCAGGAATAGAGGCAGAGTGCCTGCAGAGTGGAGAGATAAATGAGAGTGCGGGTGGGGAGAAATTAGCATAGAGTACAATAGGTGAATGGGGTGGGGATGGAGGTGATAGGTCAGAGAGGAGGGTGGGGGAAGGTAGCAAAGAGTACAATGGATGAATGGGGGTGGGATGAAAGTGATAGGTCAGAGAGGAGGGTGGAGTGGATAGGTGGAAAAGAAAATAGACAGGTAGGGCAGGTCATGGGGATGGTGCTGAGCTGGAAGGTTGGAGCTGGGATGAAGTGGGGGAAGAGGAAATGAGGAAACTGGTGAAATCCACAATGATGCCATGGGATTAAAGTGTTCCAAGGTGGAACAAACCAATATGAAGCAGCTTTGCTCAAGCATTCACGCACTCCACCGCTGGTGCATTGTGGCTGAATGATGTCTCATCTACAAGGTGCATTGCAGCAAATTGCCAAGGTTACTTCCATGGTGCATTTCACATCTTCTATTGTCTCGAAGGATAAGAATGGCTGTTGCATGAAAACATCACATCATCAAATTTGCACTCCAGCTTATACACCATTCTGGTTTGGAAATATATCCACATTCTTTCATTGGCACTGGTTCAAAATCTGGACCAACCCATTTGGTAGCAATGAGAAAGTATCTATATCACACAGACTGCAGACAGTTCACCACCATCTTTGCAAGGGAAGTTAGGGGTGGACAGTATTGGGCTTGCTGTGATCATTCACATCCTGTGTATGAATAAATTAAAATGTGTTTCCTAAATATTGCAATGAAGAAATAAAAGGACTAAGATTAGGTATGGAAAATAGATAGCATTCAGGTACAACACAAAAGGAACAGGGACAGAGACCAGATGTTCCAGGTTTCTGCTCTCCGAAGACTATACTTGAGATTTCTGAGTAACTTCAACTGTCTCTAAACTGGGCTTGAGGGGAAAACAAATAAATCAAAAACACAGCCATCCAAATATTTTGATTTCTGAATAGCTGAATTATATTTTAGTTGTGGCACATCACTAAGCTTTAGTTGCAAAGCCTTTGAGATTATCAATGAAGGTAGCAGTGACATTATTTTAATGTTGTCAGATGTTATAAGTTCCAATTTAAGCTAAATTTGTCTGCTAAATTAATTGCCTTCTATTCATATGATAATGAATTGAGCAGATGATATTATTGGTTATGCTACCACTGGCAGAATGCTAATTGTTAATAATGAGTACATTTTAAAATGTGATTTTGAATTCATAAAAAAGAAAGGCAAAAGTAGACTATCCTGGCCTAGGATATCCTAGCAAGTTTTGAAATTGATTAAAGTACCAATATAGTTTTGTCAATGGCCACAGTAATTCCAAAAATAATGGATTTCTTTGATGGTGGAACAGCAAAGAGGTTGCCAATTAAAATTATACAAGTGGGATGACCCTAAAAATAACTGATAAGATGTCCAACTAAAGTGAATAAGGAGAGGGGAAATGGATATATTGAACTTAATGACTATGTAACTATGTACTGCAGGCTAACAAAAAATGAGGGAATATTTGCACAAAGATAAAGTGAAAATATACACTGAATCCAGGCACAATGAAAGCCTAGATAACAAAAAAAGGTCCTTCAATTTAACAAAGTTGGAGACTGCTGAACATTTGGTTTTTATGTACCTTGGATTTCTGTATATAGCATTTAACTTTATTTAGTAATACAATATTCTGCTGGAAAATCTAGTCAATAGTGTCACCAGTTTGCAAAACAAAACAACTTATTTAATTAACAAGTATTAATTATTAATGGCAAGGTATTATGTGTATGTGTGATTTCTGGTAGTTTTGGGGTCATTGGCTATCTGGGTTTTTAACACAATCATGGAATAATAAATTATGGGGACATAAAGTTTCTTAAAGTTTGTGTCACCATTCTATTTCAGCTAGCAATCAAATCATCAAAGCACTGGTGAGTGGAAATGGAAAATTTTTGTGTCCAAGGAAACTAAAGGAAAAAATGCAGAATTGTAGAGAGTCTAATATTAAGTCAACAACTTCATAAGTTCCTCCAGAGCCTGGAAATAACTTTAGATTTTTGGACATGGCGCTAAACTTATCAGGTATATAAGAAGTAGCACTAGGAACGTATTTATTTGGGGTATTGAAAGATGAGATAATTTTACCACAGAGATTTCACAAGCATATGATATATCTTTCTAAGCAATTATGCTGTTGATAGCATATATGTATAGAGCATATGCTTTCACATGCATACTTTCAGAGCTGTCACAAATACTTAGTTCATGCCAGTTTTAAATAACCTTCAGCTACAGGGCACTGTGCTGAACTACTAATTGTTATTTATGTGTAAACAATTTTTTTTAATAAGTGGTATATTTATCATTTGAACCTGGCAAGTTAACAAATATATACCTATCTCCTTCTATATCTTCCTCCTTCTTCAAAACACGTAATGTTTTAGCTTCAACCATTTTCTATGGTAGTGAACCAGGGGAGACAATGTGAAAATAAGGGGATGCAATTTAGCACTGAGATGATGAGAATTTGATTCACGCAAATGATTGTAAACCTTTGGAGTTCTCTTCCAAAGGCACTGTGGAAGTTCAGTTTTTCAGTATATTTAAAGTATTAGTTGATAGATGTTTGATTACCAAATGATTATCAATGGGTTATGGGTCTGGGCTGGTTAAAAGGCATTGAATTGCTCAATCAGCCATGATCGTACTAAATGGCAGAGTGGGCCGGAAAGGTTGAATGGCCTACTCCTTTTTCCATGTTCCTGTTCTACTAATTGGGAAAGAAAGGAATTACTAAAGGAGATATTTTGATGACCCAGCAGATTATTAATGAAGGCAAAAGTGAGGACTGCAGATGCTGGAGATTAGAATCAAGATTAGAGTGGCGCTGGAAATGCACAGCAGGTCAGGCAGCATCCGAGGAGCAAGAAAATCGACATTTCGGGAAGGAGCCTTTCATCAGACAGTGTGCGGCCATTAGCTGCTTGTGTTCTGTACACTTCCCTGCCCTACACATTACTGAACATTCACACCAACAGATTTGCTCACAGAGGCTAGGGAAAAAGGTAGCAATGTTTGACCATGAGGAGTAATAGAACAGCAAAACTCAATGCTTTATGAATGTCTTGTTCATCTTCCTTCCACAAACTACAGCAGGATCTCAACATAGACATCGGTCCATGTTACATTCTCTGTGGGCACAAAGTTAGGCACCATGTTGGCACAGTTACATTTAAGGTAAGACAGAGAACGTGATACTTCATATACAATGCGCTTTCACCTGTGTCACCAAAGTGCCCTCTTCTTTCTTTCCCACCTGCTACTTCGCAGTATTGTCCCTTGTTCTGTAGTATGGAGTGGAGCGAGCTTGTTTGACAGTGGAGCCTATTGGCCCTGGAGGTTTGGTCAGGTGACCCAGGAGGCATTCGTGTCTGCATAGCCCAAATGTGGGGAGGTCTTCTTCCCAGCAGCAAGTGGACCTATTTTGGTTTGAAATTCTGAGGGTCTGAAGGTAGAGTCAAAGTAAAGGGTTAGACCACCTCAGGAGTGTCTGTGGAGGAGATGTTTGGAAGGGACAGAGGAGGCTGGATACGTTCTGACATTGTGTTGCCTCTTTATGAGGAAGACACACCTGAGATTCTCTGTTTCTATTGCCACCATGCCTTTGGTCATGAAGACCAATGCTTTGGTCACTGGGCCACTGATATGTGTGCAACTCCAGTGGATCCTGAAGCTGCTAGACCTAAATCACCATGGCAGCTGCAAACCTGTCTGTGAAAGCACATGCTGGGTCCTCTACAGTTCCAATGGACCACTGCCTCCCACACACTTTTGTACTACTGCTGTTCCTCCCTGTACGTGTGGACAAAGTTCCTGATTTAATTTGATGGATTTATTGTCCCATGTATCTTGCTACAAAATACAGTATATTGTCACCACTCTCCAGCACCATCTTAAAACACAGAAAAATAAATCAAAACATAGAATATAAAGGCAGAAAATTGAAGAAGTAAAGATTGTCGAACTGACAGGGTCCTCTCCTGCAGGGTGCTGAGCAGGAGACTGGTCTTCCAAGTGATAGTGGCTTGGGCTGTTTCTTCCTTGGCAAGGAGCAGAAATATTACAGTGAAGCACTCACCAAACTATTCTCCAAACCACCTAAACATGACATTCCCCAAAAGGTGTCAGTATCAGAGCTGGTGGGGGTTGCAGGAGGCAGCCTTGCCAATGCTTCTTTATCTTCCTCAGTACTCTCACTCTTGGAGGTAGAGAAGGTTGTTTCTGGTGAAGCTAGAACCATTTTTGAATACATCTTGGATCTACAGTACAAATACTGGTTCCTTCTATCCACTGTGCTTGCTACATCCTCAATGAACTCCAGTAAATTTGTCAGTCATGTTTCTCCTCTTTACAAAACCATGTAACTCTGCCTAAATTTATTATGATTTTCTAAATGTCCTGCAACTACTTCCTTAATAGATTCTAGCATTTTCCAAAGTCTGAATTTAATCCAACTGCCCAATAATATATTGTTTCAATCATTCTCCTTTCCTGAATGAAAGTGTTACATTTCCAGTTTTCCAAATTGTTGAGGTCTTTCCCAAATCTAGGGTATTTTGCAATATTGAAATTGATGTATTCATAGACCAAGGCAGTAATGAGGTCTGACTGGCAATTAAATGCCTTCCAAAGTTACCTCCATGGAGATAGTGGAATCCTACTGATACCTGCAAGACACAAATGACAGAAGGCATCACGGCCAATATTTTGAACAGGTGTACAATGAATGAGATTGACAGTGGATTTAATATGAGATTTACAGTGCAATGGAGAGTTGTCTTATTCAGTTGACGGGACAAGTATGTTTTAGCATTCCCATTGAAACAGTCCTGATCTTCTCCTGTGAGGAAAGGATTCTCTAACAATAGGAGGTGAGGATCTTAACGTCAGGCCCTCTTCTACCTCTTTGGGCCTTGTCTGCCCTATTGTGGGCTGTCTTCTCATGAGATGAGGCAAAGAGAGAGATTGAGGGAGTTGAAAGTGAAAGGCACAGTTGTTAGTGCTGTTGCAGTTAGCCTAAATGTGGTGGTAAACCAGAAGTCAGTAGGCAGCAGAGAGGCCATACAGGGTTAGTGATTTGGGGAACTGGGATGAAACGAGTGAATGAGGGAAGGTGTTAATGGCAGTGATGAGAGTGGTACAGCTTGTGCCTTGGTGGGAGGTAAGTGCAGTCACAGAGATAGAGTGAGTGAGGTAACAGAATGAAGGGATTAACACATACCCTGGTAGAGCAGAGAATGCAAGTGGCCTTCTTTTAACACTGATGGCCATTCCTCTGTACTGTAGAGGTAGCACAGACTCCAGTGATGACCTTGGACCTGATTGCCAGGGTGTGGTGGTTTGGCCTTCTCTGCCAGTCCTCTGGGGAGAGGATGCTCCTCCTCTGCACCACACCATCCACAAGGACCTCCAGGTTCCTGTTGGAGAATTGCAGTGCCATCCTCCTCTTCTCCAATCTCATCCGGGTGAATGGGCATCACCACGTAGGGCAGCTTCAGGACCAGTGCTCAAACAGGTGCACTGAGGACTTTTACATATGGCACAGGTGCCAGGGATGTTGGTCTTTTGGCAGATATCTGATGATGGTGAGTTCTTTCAAGAATGGCATGTGATAAAATGGGGCCAGAATCAGGCAAAACAGTGCCATAGGGATGGGGTATGTAGCTAAAGAGGCAATTTTGGTACAATACAGCATGAGATCTCATAAGGCCTTATGGTGTGAAACCTTGTGAAAAACTTCAACCCAAAAAGTCGATAGAAGAACGTGAACTTTCATTGTGCATGCACAAATTTATCACTGAAGTCTTATGTGGGGAAAATGTGAGGTTATGAGCTTTGACAGAAGAATAGAGGAGCTAATATTATTTAAATGGGGAAAGAGTGTAGCAAGCTGCAACAGAGAGAAATTTGAGGGCCCTCATGCATGACTCAAAAAAAGCTAGTATTCAGGTTCATTAGGCATAAGGAAGGCAAATGCACTATTCACAGAAAAATCACACAAGTATTATGGCACAGAAAGAGGCCATTTGGCCTTCTGTTAGCCATTATTTCAAAGGGAATGAAGTACAAAAATAGGGAAGTCTTGCAAAAAGTATATAAGGCAGTAGTCAGACCACACTAAGAATACTGTGAACAATTGTAATCCCCTTAATTAAAGAAGATAAGATGTTGACATTAGAGGCAGCCTAAAGAAGATTCATTAGGTTGCTTCTGGTTATGGAGGTATTTTCTTATGAGGAGAGGTTGAGTAGGTTGGTCTTGTGCTCATTGGAGTTTAGAAAAATTAGCAGATGTGACATCCAGTAAAATGCTGTACACACTTGATTTCATACATCCAGCGTAGAACTCTTAATTTGACTATGATAAATTTAGGAAGTACCTGATTTTGATATACGCGATAGTAAGAGTGGAAATTTTAATAAGTAAGACTGCTCACCTGCCAGTAGATGTTGCTATTTCACATGTTTAGACAATAGTAGAAAATGATCAGTGTGCAATACTGTATTGCAGTGGTTAAATAATGCAATCTCATGTTGAGTAAAATATTTTATGGAAGCCTTAACTCACTACTATCAAGTTCTGCTTCATGCACTTTTCATTGTGGGATGAAAGAGGGAAAAATAATTGTTCCTAACTAACTTGCAAATACATTCACATTCTAATAAATTGTAATCTTCATGTGAGTTGTTTTCAAATGGGCCTTGTATGGCAAAGACAGAAATTGCTCCTAAACCACAGTAGGCTAGCCAGGACAGCAAATTATTAATGTTTAGCTATTTTTGTTGAACAAAATTGAGCAGAAGTTAGCTATGAAACTAAGGAAAAATTCAAAAATATAATTTATTTAAAATTCAGTTTGAGCTCAATACACAATCCATGTTCTAAGATCATTGCTCCAGAATTTCATTGACATTAGAATCTTATTGGGGTCTGAGTGATGTGTGTTATGGTGAGACATGTGACAGAATCAAACACAAATGTGACTTCAGGAGCAATCTATGTAATCTTTTATGCTTTCCATAAGTGAGATTCTCAGAAGCCAGCAGCTATATGCCAATCTAAAGTGACTATTTCTTGCTAACTGCCTTTTTAAAAATTCGCCTCATTAATATTAAGGCCCCCATATTACCAATCTCACCAAACAAGCTAGACATAGGGAAAACTCAGCAAGGAAACCAGAGTGATGAATTCAGTTTGCCACTTGCTCCAAATGACCTCTATATTGGAAATTGGGCACCAAACTCTGAGGGCATACTCCATGGATAATGGCCACACTCATTATGTCCATGGGATTGGTATCTGACAAATGCCAGCCTCTAAGAACCCTCATGGCATATGTCTGATCTCTTTGCAGAACACTTCTGCACTTCAATGCTGTACCTCAGACTGCACTGGCAACTATCAGTGTAATGCTGCAGCAAGAAAGTTGTGCACTCAGTGACACCCGGCACAAGATCTGGAACAGGTTGCTCTTCAATTGTTTTCATAGCATTCATTTACTTTGAGTCTACTGGTATCTCTGCCTTGGACTGCCTTACCTTGTCGTTTTGCACTTTCCCCCCTGAGCCAGAGTAACAAACTCATATTACTACTGACTTGCTATATCATTTAACATAGAACATAGAACATTACAGCGCAGTACAGACCCTTCAGCCCTCGATGTTGCGCCGCCCTGTCATACTAATCTGAGGCCTATCCCACCTACACTATTCCATGTATGTCTACATGTCTGTCCAATGAAGACTTAAATGCACTTAAACTTGGCGAATCTACTACCGTTGCAGGCAAAGCATTCCATACCCTTACTACTCTCTGTGTAAAGAAACTACCTCTGATATCTGTCTTATACCTATCTCCCCTCACTTTAAAGTTGTGTCCCCTCATGTTTGCCAACCCAGGCAAAAATCAAGAAGCTTGTCATAGATGTCAGCAGGCCTCAGCCAAGTCAAGTATGATAACCTTTGCTCGGGGAGTTCCCATAAGTCAAGAGCAGCCTTGGATATCAGTTCAGGCCCTGCTCAGGACAGTCAGAGTCAAGATCCTCTCCTTTCCTCCATCACCCATCTGGATCCTTTCAGCCCCACTGGGGCTGTCTCCCTCCTGGAAAAAGAGAGTACTTTTGGAGCAGATGGAGGAGAGGTGCACCATGTGAGTGAGTAAACAACGCAGATGGCATGCAGTGTTAGTAATTTCAGGAGTTGAAGTGGACAAGAACAAGTGGACACAATTTTGCGGGAAATAGTGAGAGTGGTAAAGCATGAGTTTTGGTAGGAGGTGGATACAGCAGCAGAGATAGAGTAAGGTATCAGGAAAAGAACAACTGCACTTACATTGGAGGAGTGCAGAAGGTCATTGACTTTCTTCCTACAGTGCTTGGGCATTCCTCCAGATGACTGAGACCGTTTTAACTTAGGAGCAGGTTGGTATGGTCTGGTGTTGTGGCCTTTGCTGCTAGTCCTGGGTGAGGAGGTGGTCCCACCTGTGCGCACACCATCCAGTTGAACCTGCAGGACCTTGCCCCCCAAAAGCAGGGTACCTATTTCTCCCTTGAGCGTGTCTTGATGTTTCATCCTGATGAAGGGCTCAAGCCTGAAATGTCGATTTTCTTGCTCCTCTAATGCTGCCTGACCTGCTGTGCTTTTCCAGCAACACACTCTCAACTCTGATCTCCAGCATCTGCAGATCTCACTGTCACCTTTTTCTTCCTATCTGCCACATTTGGGGCAAAGTTTGAGAGTCACGCCGGTCAGATTTAGATTGACAGCTATATTGACAGGGTGTACTACAGGGCTTTTAAAGATGACAAGGGCACGAGGGATGTAAATGAAATCTGCTGAATGATTAGGTGTTCCAGGAACAGCAGAGTAGATGAAACAGAAATCATATGTGAGAGACCCATAGCGGTGGGATAGGTAATTAATGAGACAAGTTTGGTAAGATATGGTAAGAAATCTTACTAGACCTGGGGTCCTGGAACCCTCCAAACTCATGACAAAACTTGAATTTAGTCAAGAAACCTAAGATTCAGCCCAAAGATTCCTTGTTGTGTTAATGGAGTGACTCAAAGAAAGACCTTCGGATATAGTACTACGCAGTGCTAACCAGACTCAAAGTATCAGATATTTAAAGGCATTTCAACTCCTTCTGTACTTTGATTTTCTTGTCTCACTTCCTCATTTCTATGATTTCAATCTGATTTATTCCAATCATTGGAGGATTTGAACTATAGGGAGAGGTTAAATAGGCTAGGGCTGTTTTCCCTGGAGCGTCAGAGGCTGAGGGGTGACCTTATAGAGATTTATAAAATCATGAGGGGCATGGATAGGATAAATAGACAAGGTCTTTTCCCTGGGATGGGGGAGTCCAGAACTAGACGACATAGGTTTAGGGTGAGAGGGGAAAGATATAAAAGAGACCTAAAGGGCAACTTTTTCACTCAGAGGGTGGTACGTGTATGGAATGAGCTGACAGAGGATGTGGTGGAGGCTGGTACAATTTCAACATTTAAAAGGCATCTGGATGGGTACATTATTAGGAAGTGATATAGGCTGGGTGCTGGCACGTGGGACTAGATTGGGCTGGGATATCTGGTCAGCAGGGATTAGTTGGGCTGAAGGGTCTGTTTCGGTGCTGTATATCTCTATGACTCTATGAGTCTATAACTAAGAGTGAAAGTCCACATTTAGACAGTGCATTTAATCTCATCGGGCATGCCAAATACTGTACAGGCAATACCTTACCCAAATAGCCCCGTTAATACTGGGGTCACAAGAAGAGATCAAAAACTGGTATTTTTGCAACAAGTAACATCTTGCTTGAACTGCACTCTCTCTACCACCAATGCTTGGTGGCAGTAGTGTGTACTGTACACAAGGGGCACTGTATTTACTTGCAAAAATTACTTTGACAACACCTGCTAAAGCAATAATTGCTATCACCTA
Organism: Chiloscyllium plagiosum; assembly: GCF_004010195.1. Classification (NCBI taxonomy): domain Eukaryota; kingdom Metazoa; phylum Chordata; class Chondrichthyes; order Orectolobiformes; family Hemiscylliidae; genus Chiloscyllium; species Chiloscyllium plagiosum. The sequence continues at coordinate 43,813,780 of NC_057729.1, read as the reverse complement.
GAAGGTCAAAAATAGCAGATAAGTAGGAAATCACTACCTGCAAGTTCCCATCCAAGCCGCACACCATCCTGACTTGGAAATACATTGCCGTTCCTTCAGGGTCACTGGGTCAAAATCCTGAAATTTGCTCTGCACTGTAGGGTATCTATACCACATGGACCACAGGGGTTCAAGAGGCTAGCTCACCTTTTCAAAGGTACTTAAGGTTGAGAAACTGTGTGCACATCAATGAAGAGAAAGAATCCACGTTGTTCTCAAGGAGTGTCTCTCGGCAAAGCTGCATGGACTGGTTTTCCCAGCTTAATTAGTTTACTAAAACGCTTGCTGTTGCAACAGTATGCAGGTTGGAGCAGGTTCAACCAAGAATTGTACTTGACCTTTCATATACACAGTATGCACCTCCAATTAACAAGATCATTTTCAATTTTGCAGGACAAAACTTGATATGCCTCAAAATGGTTGTATACATTGTAAGGTGAGACTGACCATGCATGTTCATTATAGTGCAGGCTTTCTCAGGGGCAACTTAAAGAGACACACATACACAAACCAGGTGAGAAGGTGCAGGGCAGAGAGCTTTTTGCCTTCCCACCTGCCTCTCATTACATTTGGGGAAGAAAGGAATTTGGTAGTGGAGATAGTGGCATAATGGTGATATCACTGGACTACTATTCCAGAGGCCCAGGCTAATTGGGAACAAGAGTTCACACCCCAACATGGCAGCTAATAGAACTTAAGTTCAATGAATAATTCCAAAATTTTATTTTAAAAATCTCAGAATGGTGACTATGACAGCTGTCATTGATTATGATATAAGCGCATATTTCTTTAATGCCATTAATGGAGGGAAATTTGCAATCTTTACTTGGCATGACCAACATGTGTTGACACATCCACTGTAATGTAATTGACTTTCAACTGTCCTCTGTAATGGCTTAGTGAGACACTTAGATCAAAGTTGATTAGTTTTTGGCAACTCACACAGAATAATAAATAAAAAAACACCGCCTGTAATTTTAGGATGGGAGGAAGTTCTCATGACCCAGCACCCAATGACCTATATTAGAACACTCCTGGTCTACACTCATACCAACCCCACCTCCTGCCATACCAGGGAATGGCTGCCAGATACTGCCAAGCTCACTCAGTCATGTCTCTAGTTGGACTTTTTGTGAGGTTTTTGGTTTTGGTTCCACTTTAATCCCACTGCTTGTGCTGGAAGTGAAGCTCTTATTTAAGTCGGAAAGTATTGCAAATGGGCATGGGTACCTTGATGGCAGGCAGGAGACTGCCTGACGACCATTCAGATTTGTTGGGATACCTGGACATAATCATTATGGAATTGCTGGCAGTTAAATGGGCTCATCCATCATGCTGACTACAAATGCAAAAAACAGTAGCATGCAGCTCAGAGCGAAGCACACTGTTGAGTGTGCATGACTCAGCAGGGGATCCAAGTCAATGTGAGACTAACATTTGGAGTCAAACAGCACACAAATCAGCTTGTATTCCTAGGGGTATAGGTGAAAGACATCTGACTTGTAAGAAGACTGAATATGATAGGAGTGAACATGCTCCAGGTTTAAGTGAACAAGACCAGAAGTCTAATTGCGTGAGGTGACATGAGGTCCTCTATCTACAGTGACCCCAAAACACTGTCTAAACAAAGGTTGTGATGACAAAGTGACCAAGTTCACTTATTGCTGTGAATTTAAGTATTATCACCCCAAGAACCTCAATGCAGTGCACGAAGAAGTTAAATGAATCGACATGAGAGGTCAAGGCCAGTGAATGTTTCTGTAAGTTAATGAGATATCCTTAGAATTGATCTTCAAGCGTCACACAAGTCCACCACACCCATTTTGTTCACTACAAACAACCTCTATCAACAATGACTCATATTTCACATCATAGCCTCACCTCTCACATAATCAGCACTGCTGCAAGCATCATCCACATCTCACAGCTTTACACACACTGCCAACTATTCAATAAGGACAAACAAATCACCCAAACCTATTGCAGAACACTTACTGACCACGCCCTTGCAGAATAAGGTGATATTCACAACAAATAATTTCAAAGCAGCTGAGGACATCCATAGTTTAATGTCCTCAACTAGATGTTGGAGGAAGAGTTCACCATAAGTATAGTTCAGACTGTAGCAACTGGAAGTCTGAAACCATTGTGGATGACAGTGAGCTCATATATAATTCTGGTTGTCATGATCCATTTCCTTCACAATTGACAATTTCTTCTGTTGTAAGTGGCTACAGGATGTATTGACTGCCTTCCCTTAAATCCTCCTTTCTCTCACTATCTCATTCTTATGCTTTTCTCCTTCCAGAATATAACTAATTATTCCTTTAAATAGTGCTGATGGGAATTTCTTCCTGCTTATCAACATACATTCAGTTGTGCAAGGTTAAGTGTTAGACCATTAGGGTAAAGACAGCACTGATACAATTGTATCAGCATCACTTACTGACTAATGTCATGATCTGTCTACATCAGGACCATGCTTCAAGAACTGGTATTACAGACCCTACCAAAATGGCACCGAAAATAGCCCATATCAGATATGTGCAAGTGTGGGTTGAAATGATTTTGAACATTAAATCGTAGGATAGCACTGAAAATACAGATGCCACAGAGCCAAATTTTCTGTCATTGGATTCTAATCAGCAATATATATAATCTGATTAACTGAAGTGATAGATCTGAAAAATCCTTTGAAATATTGAAACATGTTCACTCCACATTGTCAAGTGCTGAATTGGAGTTTTAGCTCTCTTTTCCAGATTCATTAGTATACTCATGATGTACTTACTAAAAGGAAACATAGAGGAGAAATTACTGGCCAATATGCATTCAGCAATGAGGAGCAAAATTTCAATGATGTTCTCCTACTCTCTGTTCTTAGTGCAGGATTGTTTTAGTATGTTGTAATAACAATGGCTTCTTTCAGGCTAGCATCAGCTAATACAGACCAGAAATTGAACTTGCTGTCTTTCATATGACATGACACCTCATCAGATGACATATTGGTACACAGTGTATTTGCTGTCATCACAACATCATTGTTCTGGGTGATTATTAATTGTGTTGAATTGTATGCAGGAGTTGAATCTTAATTGAGCATTAATTTTAACCCCTATATGAAGTCTAAACCAGTGGACTTCTGTGGCCAATGTCCCTACCTCTGGGACAGAGGTTTGGGTTCAGGTCTTCCTGTCTTGAAGATGTGTCATAACATGTCAAAATACATTGATTAAAACACATCTTAAACAGACTGCACCCATAGTCGACATTTTCAGATGTGTATAGATTTAATATGTAACAGTATGAATAAATACAAAGGTGTTGAATGATTGATTTCACCAAAAGGAATGTAGCCTGTCTGATAGGGATATGAAAGACATTGACTATGGATGTAGATTGTAGTGCTGAATCACACCTTAACCCCACCATCAACCTTATGAACCTGGCTTGTGCTACACCTAATACTCCAAACATTTGCAAATAATTGTTTGATAGTACAGATCTTTAGTACTGGTGATAAAAGACATATTTTGCCCAAGCTTTCTCCCTTGCACGCATCAAGACATTTGTAAGAATACCAAAATAAAAGGCAACAACAAATTATATTTATTAGAAGCGAGTGGACTCTGATTGGTAGAGACATTGCTGTGGATAATTCACGATGATCACTGACTGTTAACTGCCATGGATATTTAAATTTAAACCAGGGGTGGTTGAGTCTGATCAAAGGTTGACTCTGATTGGTCATGGAATTGTACTGAAGACTCTTTTGGAGAATATCTGCTGTCTATTTTGTTGGTAAACTATGTATATAAGTTAGGATAATATGCATACATGTTCTTTCTGTCTGCAAAAAAAAGAGTAATTTATTATATTTATTTATAAAGTTCTTCATCAGTTTTGTAAGAACTGAAGAGTCATAACAGATATGAAATGTTAACTTAATGTTCATGTGTTTCTCTGTTCACACGTGCTGCCAGACTTGGAATGGATTGTTAGCTGACTTCAATACAGGAAACACTGAGTGGGAGTAAAGAGGAGTTATTTAGAATGGTACCGTGAAGTCGTGATCACACAGACCAATGTTGAGACAATTGGTGTTCACAATTTGTATTAAAAATTTGCAATCAGAAATGCAATTTCTAAAAATTAGGATGACACCACTCTGGGGTATAATCAGTTCTGAAGATTACAGCAAGATATTGATAAACTTTCAAAACAGGCAAATAAAGTTTAACACAGATAAATAAGAGATACGATATTTTGTTAGGAGGATATTTAGAATTTGGAAGGTGAAAATTTGGGTGTGAAAAAGCAACAAATAAGTGGACAAACACACTTATCTTAAAATTGTGTCACAGGTCAGAAAGGCCATTAAAAAAAAACAAACCAAGCACGAAGCTTATTTTTAGAGGGAGAGAATTTAAAAAGAGGGTGGATGCACTGAACCTCTACTGAATCTTGGTTACACTACTGCTCAAAGTACTGCAGACAGTTCTGTTCGCCAAGTTACTTTTAAAAAGGTGCAAGGGAGATTTACAAGGGTGACACCAGAAATTCCTGGGTGTACCTATCAGGAAAGAATCTCTCTTCTTTTGAAAAAATGAAGGCTGATGAGACCTAATACAGATCCTTAAATTTATTAAACGTTTTGAAAAAGTAGATGAGGAGCAAATGTTTCCTGTTGGGGAGATGAACATAATTAGAGCCCATCAATATAATGTAATCACCAAGAAATCAAATACAGAATTGAGAAGAAATTTATTTGCCTGCAGAGTAATGAGAATGCTGATCTTGCTACCAAAGGGAGTGGTTGAAGTGAAAGTATGGATCCATTTAAGAGGAGGATAAAGAAGCATTTAAGAGCGAGGGGAATAGCTGGTTACAATGGTAGACTTTGATGAGAACAGCTGGGCCAAGGCTCAGTTGCAGCATAAACATTGGCAAGTATTGTTTGGTTTGAATGGCTGCTTCTGTGCCGTAGATCTTAAGTAACCCTATATAATTCATTACTCCTTAATAACCAAGCTAGGACAGCAACTCTATTTTAATGTGTACATGCCAGACATAACTTGGAAGGCAGTAACAAACTAACAAAACTGGATTAGCTGCATTTTAAACATCAGCAAGCAATAAGACAGAGTTAAGCAATCCAGTAATAAATGAATAACCCGATTTTAACTAAGGATGACAGTCATGGAGATAGGGACAGATGTGAGTGGTACTAAATTTATCCCTCATTGGTCAGACCAAAACTTGTTTTGCTTGTGAAAACGCAGTATTACTAACCTTTTAAAAGCTTAGTTTAGTTGACTAAGAAACTGATTGATGCACACCAATTAAACTAGTAAAAATGTCAAGCACTCTTATAATTTTTTTCACTGATTTAATGTAGGATTACTTGCCGTCAGTGACTAGAAATTTTTAGAAAATATTTGGAATAGAAATTTATCTCAAAAGTTGACACGAAACAATGGCATTGGATTGTTTGCTCACTAGGCACATCTGATATTCAATTCTACTGCAATGAATAAGCAATTTTGATGTGATAGCACCAATTTTTCTTCTTATAGAACATAAACGTGCAACAATACAGCACAGAACAGGCCCTTCAGCCCTCGATGTTGTGCCAATCTGTGAACTAATCTAAGCCCATCCCCCGACATTATCCCATCATCATCCATGTGCTTATCCAAGGATTGTTTAAATCTCCCTAATGTGGCTGAGTTAACTACATTGGCAGGCAGGGCATTCCACGTCCTTACCACTCTCTGAATAAAGAACCTGCCTCTGACATCTGTCTTAAATCTATCACCCCTCAATTCGTAGTTATGACCACTCGTACAAGCTGACATCATCGTCCTAGCAAAAAGACTTTCACTGTCTACCCTATCTCATCCTCTGATCATCATGTATGTCTCTATCAAATCACCTCTTAGCCTTCTTATTTCCAATGAGAACAGACCCAGGTCTCTCAGCCTTGCCCCATAAGACCTTCCCTCCAGACCAGGCAACATCCTAGTAAATTTCCTCTGTATCTTTTCCAATATTTCTACATCCTTGCTGTAATAGGGTGACAAGAACTGTACACAGTATTCCACGTGCGGCTGCACTAGCTTTTTGTATAGTTGCAACATGACATTACAGCTCTGGAACTCAATCCGTCTACCAATAAAACTTAACACACCTTATGCCTTCTTAACAGCACTATCAGACTAGGTGGCAACTTTCAGGGATCTATGTACATGGACTCTAAGATCCCTGTTCACATCCACACGACCAAGAATATTTCCATTTACCCAGTATTCTGCCTTCCTGTTATTCTTCCCAAAGTGAATCCCATCAAATTTATCTGAATTGAACTCCAATTGCTACTTCTCAGCCCAATTCTGCAGTTTATCCAAGTCCCCCTGCAACCTGCAACATTCTTCCACACTGTCCACTACTCCACCGACTTTAGTATCATCTAAAAACTTAGTAACCTCTATACCTGCGACTAAGTCATTTATAAAAATGACAAACAGCAGTGGTCCGAAAACAGATCCTTGGGGAACACCACTAGTAAACAGACTCCAGGCTGAATATTTTCCATCAACCACAACTCGCTGCCTTCTTACAGAAAGCCAGTTTCTAATCCAAACTGCTAAATCACCCTCAATCCCATGCCTCTGCATTTTCTCCAATAGCCTACCATGTGGAACCTTACCAAAAGCTTTACTGAAGCCCATGTATACCACGTCAATTGTCCTACCTTCATCCAGATGCTTGGTCACCTTCTCAAAAAACTCAATGAGGTATGTGGCACATGACCTCCAATTGACAAAACTATGTTGACTATCTGCAATCAAATTGTTGCTTGCGAGATGTTTTTGATCCAATCTCTTATAATGCTTTCCAAAGTTTTCCCTACAACAAACGTAAGGCTCACTGGTCTATAATTAACTGGGTCATCTCTACTGCCCTTCTTGAACAAGGGCACATCCTCCAGTCCTCTGGTACTAAGCCTGTAGACAATGATGACTCAAAGATCAAAGCCAAAGGCTTAAACACCTCTTCTCTAGCTTCCCACAGAATGCTCAGATAAATCTCATCCAGCCCAGAGGACTTGTCTACTTTCACTCCTTCTACAAATGATAACACTTCTTCCTTACTAACCTTGATCCTTTCTAGTCAAATATCTCTTAAGTCATTCTTCTCCTCTACAATATTCTCCTTTTCCTGAGTGAAAACTGATAAGAAATATTCATTTAGCACCTCTCTGATCTTCATGGGGTCCACATACAACTTCCCATTTCTGTCTTTGACTGGCCCTAGTCCTACCCTATTCATGCTTTTATTCCTCACATACCTATAGAAAGCTTTAAGGTTGTTCTTTATTCTCCCTGCTAAAGACTGCTTATGTCCTCTCTTTGCTCTTCTTAGGTCTTTCTTTAAATCCTTCCTAGTTAATCTGTAACTGTCCATCGCTGCATCTGAACCATTTTGTCTCATCGTCACAGAAGCCTCCTTCTTCTGCTTAACAAGAGATGCAATTTCTGTAGTAAACCACGGTTCCCTTACCTTATCACTTCCTCCCTGCCTGACAGGAACATACCTATCAAGGACACACAATGTCTGTTCCTTAAACCGGCTTCACATCTCGATTGTCCCCATCCCCTGCATTTTGCTACCCCATTCTATGCATCCTAAGTCTTGCCTAATCACATTATAGTTGCCCTTGCCCCATCAATAACTCTTGCCCTGTGGCATGTACCTATCCCTTTCCATCACTAAATGTATTTGAATTATGATCACACTCTCCAAAGTGTTCACTGACCGCTAAATCAAACACCTAGCCTGGTTCAAACACCTAGCCAGATCCAGTATGGCCTCCCCTCTTGTTGGTCCTTCGACATACTGTGTCAGGAAACCCTCCTGCACACATTGGACAAAAACTGATCCATCCGACATACTAGAGTTATAGCATTTCCAGTCAATGTTGGGGAAGTTAAAGTTCCCCTATAATGACCACCCTGTTCCTTTCACTCCTCCCAGAATCATTTTGCCAATCCTCGCCTCCATATCCCTGGAACTCTGCAGAGGCCTATAAAGAACTCCCAGCAGTGTGACTTCTCCTCTCCTGTTTCTAACCTCAGCCCATACTACCTCAATAGACAAGTCCTCATCAAAAGTTCTTTCAGCCACCGTTATACTATTCTTGATTAACAAGGCCACACCTCCCCATTTTTACCACCTTGCCTATTTTTAATGAAAGATCTAAATTCTGGAACCTGCAACATCCATTCCTGACCCTGCTCTAACCATGTCTCTGAAATGGCCACAACATCAAAGTCCCAGGTACCTATCCATCTTCACTTATGATTAAATTTCGCCACCTTATTTTATGTGATAAACTCATTTCAGCTGTATTTAAAAAACTGCATTGGGTTGCCACTCTGAAATACATCAATTAACATTTCTTCTAAATGCAAAACATCCAGTATCATCATTTTATGGTATTATTGCTAGACTATTAATCCAGAGAACCAGATACTGTACGGGGCATCTGGGTACAATTCTTGCCATGGCAGATGGCAGAATATGAATTCAATAAAACAAACTAGTCAAATGTTGACCACAAAACTGTTGTTGATTGTCACAAAAACCCAACTTGTTCACAAAAATCCTTAAAGGAAGGAAACTGCCATCCTTACCTGGTCTGGCTTACATGTGAATCCAGACCAACTGCACTGTTTTTGAATCTTAACTGTCCACATTCTGTGAATGAAATTTAAAAATGTAATTGTGCTCACTGTACTGTAACAACGCAATGGTTCATGATACATTTTACGTCTGTGATTAAGCAAATTGTTTATAAGGAAAACTTGAACTAGAATTTGGCTTTGGTATTTCATTGGCAATTTGGGTTCAGGTTACTAATTGCATCCAAAATGGAAACTCTACCATGCTGTATCTTGTTAACCCTTAAATTTGTACTTTATTCTATACTATTGTAATGCAATAAGCAGCAGAGCTATTTTATAGAAATCTTTGAAATCACAGTCTTATATAAATTTCACTCTCTCTCTTTGGGGGAGAGGCTACGGAATTGTGAGGAAATGGTGGCCAGGAAAAGAAAAATACATACCATCATAGTAACATATGAATTAGTCATTGGCAATCACTATAGGATCGTGCATCAAGGAAATTCCATGTCACTGGTCAATGGGTTCTTTGGGTCCTTGTGCCTGATTCTAGAACTGCATCTCCAACACACAACTAACAAATATTTCTGGAAAATGGAAGTTGTCCTTGACCTTCAGATTATTGTCATTCCTTCCTCTTGTTCCTTTTCTGTTCTTTCCCTTGCTGATAGGTGTTCTCAAAGAGGAGTTGTACAGGAGTATCCTCCAAGTCGGTTTTGTCTGAATGAAAGTCTCCCATGCATTGACATCTATGTTGCACTTCTTGAGGGAAGCCTTCCAGCAGTGCTTGAAACACTTCCTTTGTCTTCATCTCATTCAAGAGCCTTCCTTGAGCTGTGCAAAGAAAATTTGCCTTACTAGTCAGAACTCAGGAACCTTAAACACATGGCCAGCCCAGCCCTTGGATGATCATGGCCTTGATGCTGATCTTTTTAGCTGTTTCAAGGGTGCTAACATTAGTATGCCTGTCCTCTCAGTTGAAGAATCCATCTCAAACATTGCTGGTACTTCTCAAGAGTCTTGAGGTGGTGTCTATACATAGTCCAAGTTTCACAGTCATATAAAAGAGCCAGAAGGATGACTACCTTATACTGTATACATGGATCTTAGCATCAACACAGATGTTACAGTCATCAAACTCTCATCCTTAGGCATCCAAGGGCAACATGCAAAGATTGAATGTAATGTTGAATCTCCACATCGATGTCAACTTTAGATGAGAGATAGCTTCCCAGGTAAGGAAATGTTTTACATTTGGGAGGATTTCTCCAATGATCTTAATGGAAGGATGAATTAGGAGGAGGCATAACTCATTCAGCCCTTGAACATCCTCCAGCATTGAATAAGATCATGACTAACCTGATTACTGGACATTCTCAACTACCGCTGATAAGCTTTCATCTTTCTTGCTTATCTACCCCATCTTAAAAATATTCAAAGATTGTGCTTCCGTTGCCTTTTGAGGAAGAGAGTTATAAGGACTCATAGCTTTCTGTGAGCAAAAGCATCGCTTATCTCTGTCAGAAATGTATGACCCTTCATTCTAGATTCTCCTGCAAAAGGCAACATCCTTTCCATTGGCTCTGTCAAGACTCCTTAGGGTCTGCTCTGTTTCAATCAAGTCACATTTTACTCTTTGAAGCTCCAATGAAAAATAAAAAGCCACAATGCCCAAACTTTCCTCATAAGATAACCCACTAATTCTATATATTAGTCCAGTAAACTTTCTCTGAACTGCTTCTAACACATTGACGTATTTCCCTAAATAATGAGACCAATATTTTGCACAGCACATCAGATATAGTCTCACATATATTGTCAAGAGGAGGCAATGGCCTAGTGGTATTATCATTTGATTGTTAATCCAGAGACAGAGATAACGTTCTGGGGACTGGGTTTAAATCCTGCCATGGTAGATGTGGAGTTTGAATCCAATAAAAATCTGGAATTAAGTATTTACTGATCACTATTGTTGATTATCAGAAACCGAGCTGGTTCCGGTTAGGAAAGGAAGCTACCATCCTTACCTGGTCCGGCCTACCTGTGACTGTGTACCCACAGCAATGTGCTTGACTCTTAAACTGCCCCCTGGGCAATTAGGGATGGACAATAAATCCTATGAATGAATTAAAAAACATGCTCTATAACTGACAAATAACATTCCTATTTCTGTATTCAATACTCTTTGTGATAAATGACAATATTCTATTAGCTTTCCTAATTACTTGCTGTGCATGCACACTAACCTTTGGTGTTTCATTCCTCTACATATCAGAGCTCTGCAATCTTGCACTATTTATATAATAAGCTTCTTCATTTAATCTCCCTGTCAATAGGAACAATATTATATTTTCCCACAATATATTGCCTTTTCCATATCTTTACTGAAAATGTGTTGCTGGAAAAGTGCAGCAGGTCAGGCAGCATCCAAGGAGCAGGAGAATTGATGTTTCAGGCATGAGCCCTTCTTCAGGAATGAGGAAAGTGTGCCAAGCAGGCTAAGATAAAAGGTAGGGAGGAGGGACTTGGGGGAGGGGCGTTGGAAATGTGATAGGTGGAAGGAGGTTAAGGTGAGGGTGATAAGGTGAGAGTGATAGGCCGGAGTGGGGGTGGGGGCGGAGAGGTCAGAAAGAAGATTGCAGGTTAGGAAGGTGGTGCTGAGTTCGAGGGTTGGGACTGAGACAAGGTGGGGGGAGGGGAAATGAGGAAACTGGAGAAATCTGAGTTCATCCCTTGTGGTTGGAGGATTCCTAGGCGGAAGATGAGGTGCTCTTCCTCCAGCCGTTGTGTTGCTATGGTCTGACGATGGAGGAGTCCAAGGACCTGCATGTCCTTGGTGGAGTGGGAGGGGGAGTTGAGGTGTTGAGCCACGGGGTGGTTGGGTTGGTTGGTCCGGGTGTCCCAGAGGTGTTCTCTGAAACGTTCCGCAAGTTTCCATATCTTTGTCCACTCACTTAACCTATCTATAATCCTTTGTCATTTCTATTACCCTTTGCAACTTACTTTGCTATCTATCATTGTGTCATCAGCAAATTTAGCAATCAATTAAATGAGTAATAAATTTGGTTCCTTCATCCAAGCTATTTATATACATTGTAAAATGTTGAAGCCCCAGCACTGATCCCTATGGCACACCACTGATTACATTTTGCCAACCAAAAAATGACCCATTTGTGTTGTCCTCTGTTTCTTATTGGCTAGCCAATCGTCTTTACTTTTCACTTTGCTATCCTCTACACCATGAGTTTTTGTTTCTCACAATAACTTTTAATTTGGCACTTTATCTAATGCCTTCTGGAAATTCAATTACATTACTGGGTAAATGACATGTATCCAGGATGTTGAGGGAAAAAAAGAAGGCGATATTAGGGGCCCCGACAGCAATTTTCAGATCACAGGTGAGGTGCCAGAGGACTGAACACTGCTAATATTGTCTCATTATTTGAAAAAAGAAATAAACCAGGAAATTGCAAGTCAGCCAGTCTAACCTTTGTGGATAGGAAGTCATCAGACAAAATTCTAAGGAAGACACTACGCCTGCACTTGGAGAGACACTGACTAATCAGGGATAGTCATGGATTTGTTAAAAGATTGTGCTTATCAAATTTAATTTAATTTTTTGAGGAGGTAATCAGGAGTCTTGATGAGGGTAACATATTTGATATAGTCTCCATCGACTTCAGCAAGGATATTGATATGATGCCTCATAGCAAGAAGGATAGATCAAGAAAGCAAGAGTTTTGTTCTGTGCTGTATTGTTCTATGTTCTATGTTCTATATTTGATATAGTCTCCATCGACTTCAGCAAGGATATTGATATGATGCCTCATAGCAAGAAGGATAGATCAAGAAAGCAAGAGTTTACCAGATGCACGTAAAATGGCATTTTGGATCCTAATTGGCTGAGAGGTAGGAAGCAAAAAGTGATACTTAGGTGACAGGAAGTCTGTTTCCAGTGAGGACCCAGAAGATTTAATGCTGGGTGTCTTCCTGTTTGTAGTACTTATTAATAACTTGGATAAATGTAGGGAGTATGATCAATAAGCACATGAATGACACAAAGAAAAGGCAGGATAAAAGTGAGCATAGCCATAAACTGCAGGAGGATATCAAAGGACTGGTCTGGTGGGCAGAGCAATGGCAAATGGAATTCAACTGGAAAGGTGAGACGTAGTGCACTTGGGAAGGAACTATTAATGGATTACACTATGGATGGTAAGATCCTGCAAAGTACTTAAGATCAGTGAGATCTTTGTGTGGATATTTGCAGAAGGTAGCAGGGCAGATAGATAAGGTGGCTAAGAAAGCATTTGGGACATTTACCTTTATTAGGTAAGGCACAGAACATAACAGCAAGGATATTATGTTGGATATGCATAAAATGCTGGTTAGGTTGCAACTGGAGTACTGTATACAGTTTTGGCCACCACATTATAGCAAGAATGTGATTGCACAAGAGAGGGTGCAGAGGAAATTTATTTTGCTCTCTGGACTGAAGGGTTTGAGCTTTGAGGAAAGATTGGATCAGCTGGTGTTGTTTTCCTTAAATCAGTGTAGATTGTGAGGAACCTGATAGAGGTGTATATAATTATGAGAAGCACAGATAGGTAGATAGGAAGGGATTTTTTTTTCTGTTGGTAGAGGGATTAATACCAGAGGACATAGATTTTAAGGTAAGAGATAGAAGGCTAAGAAGAGAGCTGAGCAGAAATTCTTTCACCCTGAGGCTGGTGGGTGTCTGGAACACTTGGCATCCAAGACTGGTTGAGTGAATATTTAGATATTCACTTGTGTTGTTATAGCCTTCAGGCTATGGGCCAAGAGATGGAAAATAGGATTATTGTAGTTAGATCTTTGCTTACAGGAACAGACAATAGGCTGAGTGGCCTCTAAACATCTATGACTCTACATTAACCAGGTCCTCTTTATCCACAGAACGTAATACTTCTACAAAGCACTCCAACACATTAGTTAAACATTGGTCACCTTGAATTTTCTTACTATAGTGTCTTACTATAACATCTTTAATAGCAACTTCTAACATCTCCAATTGACATATTTTAAGCTATCTGGTTTATAGTTTCCTGCTTTCTGCCTCCCTCTCTTTCTAATAAGGGAGTTACATTTTCTATTTTCCTATTCAATGGATCATTCCCTGAACTGAGGGAATTTTGGACAACTAAAATCAATAGATCAATTATCTCACTAGCCTTTTCTTTTAAGATCCTAGGATGATGTTGATTAGGAACTGCTGACTGGTCATATTGCAACTCAATACTTTGCTCAATACCACATTTTTGGTGAATGTAATTTTGTTGAGTTTCTCTCTTCCCTCCATTTCCTGACTGATAGCTATTTTTGGGATGTTATTTGTATGCTGTACAGTAAGGCTTCACAAAGTAGGGATTGTGACCCCAAACTGAAATTTTCTGGGCAGCAATGGCTACTGGGGAGCTTTGACCAGTTCATAACTGCTGCGCTCTTTACATATCTCCACTCTTGCAAGTATCCAACCTGCTCATTGTTCCTACTGAGGAATCATGACAATTTTCAAGCCTTGTTTTGGAGACATGGTGGGGAAATGGTTGGGAAGCACAGGCCTAGATTCATATGAAAATGATTAATAAGGCACTGCAAGGTGCAACCATAGATACATTGCAAAGTATGATTCACTTGCATTCATAAATGGAGAAACAATAACTATTCTTATACTAAAGAAATTAACATTTAATATATAAAGAAGCTATTTATACAGAACACTTGGTACGCCATAACCAAATAAAATATATAAATATTATTACTTTGAAAAGACCAAACCTCTAACATATTTAAAATTGGTTACTTTAATTAAGATTTGCAAAGCCATACGAGCCATAAAATGTTACAACATAGAAACCTTGTTCATTCACAGTCTGGTTATAAAACAGCAGTGATGGTTAGTAACTAAAACAGAAACTTGAAGACCATTAGAATGATATTTATTGTAATAAAAAGTGCAAACCTCCATAAATATATACATTTTATTTTTAAAAATGGCAGATCAAATGTGTTTCATTTTAAAGTATTTTATTTAAATTTTGAAACAAATCATTGTCTCATTCATAACCACTTTACTAGTTCCTGCAATCTTTTTGAAGGCTGCAACCTAGAAAATACTGGCAAGCCATTTGCTGCAACTGCAACCTGGAAATCTTGCAAAGTTGTTCTTTGAAACTAGTTTTAAGGTTGCAGCTTCATCCTCTTTGGACTTTGGAAGAATAAGAGAAATGAAAAAGTAGAAGATTCTGAAGGGGCTGGACAGAATCTTCAGAGAGATTGCTTCCGCTGGCTGGAAAATTTTGAACGCGATCACAGTCACAGAATAATGGGTCAGTTATTTTGGACTGAAATGAGACATCACTTTACTGAAAGGATTGTGAATCTTTGGAATTCTCTATCGCCACAAATTGAGAATATTTTTGAATATATTCAAGGCAGAAATGCACAAATTTTTTTATGAATCATCAGATATCGAGAGCTTTGGTTAAAGTGGAGTTGAGATAGAACATTAGCATGAACGGCCACAGGCTCGAGTGGTCAGATAGTATGCATTAACTCTGCTCCCATTTCTTATACTGAGCAATACTCACAAGTTGTTTTATATGAGCAGATTAAACGTACTCTAGGAAATATTGATAAGCTTCAATGGCTGCAAGTGTAGGAAATATTGGTACTCTGTTGGCTGCTATTAGATTTAAAGCTGCAAAGTCTGGGAAATATTGTTGTTGGCTGGAACTGATGCAGGGAAGAATCCGATCTTAAAAGATTGACATGCTGTTGGCTGGAACTAGTCTTTAATCCTGCAGCAGAGGAAATATTGGCAAGCCTTGTGATTACAACTAGTTTAAAGCTACAACATGGAAATTGGCAGAAATGTTGCACTGCAACTGATTCAAGGCTCTACCCTGAGATATATTGTGTTGGGTGCAACTGGCTTTGAAGCTTCAGCCCAGAGACCTGGCTCAAGTAAGGGCAAGTCTGGATGTTAAATATTCATAGCTATTCAAAACATTCAGAAAATATACAAAAAAGGAAAGGAATAGCAGTATAAGGAGTATATTATAGTGCTGGAGAAAGAGGATAGATATCTTGGAGGGTCTAAGGATCCATAGACACAACAGTCAAGAAGATATAACAATGCCTCTTCTACCTCAATAGGCTTTGGAAATTTGGCATGTCCATAAGAACCCTCTCCAACTTTTAGAGATGCACCATAGAAAACATTCTACCTGGGTGCATAATGGCTTGGGACAGCAACTGTCCTGTCCAGAACCGTAAGAAAGTTATGTGCACACCATCACGGAAGCCAACCTCCCATTCATAGACTCCATCTTCACTTCTCATTGCAGCGGAAAGGCTGCTAATAACATCAAAGACCCCTCCCACCCCGATAATAATTTTTTCTAACTTCTTTCTTCAGGCAGATGGTATAGAAGCTTGAACACATGCACCAACAGGTTCAAGAACAGTTCCTTCCCTGCTATTATTAAACTGCTGAATGGACATCTCTAATTTCAAATCTAATGTTGACCTTGCTTTTGTGCACCTCCCGTGCAGTCATAACCTTATATGCTTCGCTCTGTCTAAGCACCTTATGATCTACATGTCCTTGTTTGCTTTGATCTGCCTACCCTGCTTGTAAAACAAAACATTTCACTGTACTTAGGTACATTAACAACAATAAATCAAAGACAGAATCAATTTGGCTTGAGCCAAGGTACAATTACAATGCTAAAAGTGCAGTCAATAAACTGCCAATCAGAGGAAAAGGATATAGAGGAACAAACCAGCAGGAAATTACAGATGCCAACATTACAGTTATATTGGGAGACTTCAAATGCCCAAATATAGCCTTGGACAACTGTAATATCAGGGTCAGCAGGGTGGGGGTGGTTCCTGCATTGAGTGCAAGGCAGCCTCCTACAACAGTGTTGAGTCCAATAGAAAATACCTTTTTTTTGGAGATGAGGTGGTCCCAATGGATCAAGTGTCAGAGAAGGAATATCTATGAGACAGTGTTTATCATGTCATAAGACTCAGAATAGTGATGGAAAACTACATGCAACAATCCAGAGTGAGAAAAATTAATTGGTCGAGGGTGAACTTCAATAGGGAAAGAATGGTGCTATGTAGCATTGATTGCAGTGACAGCTTGGCAAGAAAAACAATAACAACAATAACAACCTTCAAAGAGGAGATGGTTCAGGCACAGTCAAGATAATATGGCCTCAAATGGCAAAGATAGGAAAACAAATCCAAAGTTTCCTGAATAACAAGAAAAAATTAAGATAAGGAATGAAAAGTGTGCAGATGACAGGTGTCAGGCAGGAAATAAAATTGAGAACCAAGAGGAATACCAGATATTCACGGAGAGAGATAACAGAAAGTCTTGATAAGAATGATGTTGATTTGGTGTACTTGGACTTCCAGAGAGTGTGGAATACAGTATCACACATTAGATTTATGAGGCAAGTTATTAGCTCATAAAATAAACAGGAGCAATATGGATTCGAATTGTGCAATGAAATGTATTGGTGGCTACAGTCAGCAGATTACCACTAGGTAACGATATTCATTTGAACAGGTGTTGAAGACACAATGGGGTAAAAGGGAAGATTGTTTGGATGAAAGTAATGCGCAAGGAAAAATAATGGGGACAGCAGATTAACTCTAGATAACGATTTCACTTGAAGAGCCGGGACAGGATCGATAGGCTGAATGGTCTCGTCTCTGAGACACAGTTGGCAATGGGCGGTTCCACCACTTCAGCCAACTCTCGCGAGAAGGTGAAGGAGCAGGCGCCGTCCGCCCTCGGCTGTTTGCTTTGCGGTGGAGTTGGCGAGGAAGAGGAGGAGGGGGCGTTTGATGGATAGGGCCCCCATTGGTCCGATAACCCGATCCGGTGAGTGAACTCTCCTGACACGGCGGGGCTTCATTGATATTGCCTAGCACACTCTCTATAAAATATATACTTTTGTACATGCACGAAGGGAAAACAAATCACGCCGTCATTTGAAGCCCGGAGCGGCGGCAGTTGACAAAGCTCGAGCTGGTCCAGTTTCCGTGCGCGCGCGCTATCTGCCCCGCCCCCTCCATCACAAGAACCCGCCTCCAATTCCGTTTCCTATTGGCCCTTACACGTCACAGGCTCGCGTCAATGCCTGAAAGCCGCACGTCGACAGGATGATAATGTTGTCAATCACCTGGGGCGGTTGCGTTTCCGCCTTGGTGGTAGTGCTGAGCACTTGACAACTTGATGTGGATGATCTGATCAGAAGGCGGACCTCAGCCCAGCAGGTAACTCACGTTTTCTGTTTTTTTTAAACAATAAATGACCAAGGGAAATGAATGCCATTCGGAAATTATTCCACTTTTTCCTTAAAGAGGAATGAAAAAAATGGGTATCAAAACAAGGAGGTGGGGGGCGGGTAAAAAATAAAGTGGACATGATCAGGTAGCACCAAGGGTCATACGGTAGGGCACTTTGCTGAAGAGATGGGTCGCCAGCCGGATGGTTGGATATGTGTGTGGTTTTCCGTAATGAGGACGTCAGCGTTTGTCCTTGGGTAGCTGTCCTGCAAACGGGCCTCCTTTACCTACTCCAGACGCCCCTTGGGGATTGCACACACACCAGTTCACTTTAGTTTTTGTGAGGCGGTCTGTTTTCCTCCTTGTGCGTATTTTCGTGTGTTCAGAGACATGGGGGCGTGTGTTTAATCTTGTCCTGCAACTAAAAATTTACAGGGCTGGCAGATGTGTATTCACGTCAAAGAACCATGTTATGTGCTGAGGTGATCACTATTATACCGAGGAACTTCCTCCAGCTAACCTTGCCTAGTCGACTATTCCTAGCAGCGTTTCCTTTTTCTGTTCGAAGTCTACTTTAAAGCAATCATATCGAACTTGAAACGTCAGCTGTCTCCATAGATGCTGCCAGATTTGCTGAGTTTCTCCAGCATTTTTTTTTAAGTAGTAGAAGTCTTGTTGGTGCTGTGAATCACCTGAAATCAAATCTATTTTCAGGCTGCTTACATTGTAACAGTTGAGCAATTTCCCCCTTTATTTTTTTCCTTCTTTTATTAATTGCCTTTTTGACACGTATTTGAGACTCGAGCAAGAATATATCGTTACAGTAATATAAACTTCAGGTTATACACTTGAAAGCACTGTTTTAAAGACTGTGTAACTTGACACTTTGTAACTTACCTTCTAAGTGATGAATACCTCTTGTGTTACAATATTAACTAAAGTTTATCTTGTTACCAGGCAGACCATTATGCAAATATATTTAGTAAATTGACAATGCTCAAACATATGAGTAATTCAGTCAAGCCCTGATGTCCTATGGCTCAGTTTCTTTTCCAGACATAGAATGCTGGGAGGATTGTAATTTTGGGTATTTTTGATTTCAAATGACTCTCAATGTCGTGAAGTGTTCTTTTTTGTTTTTCTAAAATCATGAGGATTACGGATAGAATGAAAAGAGAAAGTCTTTTCCTGGTGTGGGGGAGTCCAGAACTTGAGGGCATAGGTTTTGTGTGTGAGGGGCAACGTTTTCACACAAGGCCGGGTATATATGGAATGAGCTGCCAGAGGAAGTAGTGGAGGTTGGTACAATTGCAGCATTTAAAATGCATCTGGATTTTAGAGAAGGGTTTCGAGAGAGATGGGCCAAGTGCTGGAAATGGGGCTAGAGTAAGTTAGGATATCTGGTTGGCATGGCCGAGTTCGACCGAAGGGTCTGCTTCCGTACTATACATCTCTGTGACCCTAGAAATGAATTTTCTTAACCTAACATTATTTTCCTGACTTCCAAATACAAGCAAAAATACATTATTTATGAAGTTGCAAATTTCTCTACAATCAATGAGTAGTTGCTGAAATGGTCGAAATTGTGCATTGCAAGCTCCCACAAGTATTAACGTGATAATGAACAGATAAATATCTTTGCTGCTGTTGATTGAAGGATAAATATTAGCTGGGACGCTAAGGATAATTTTCCTGTTCATCTTTGAAACTATACCATTGAATCTCTTGTATTTGCCTTATAGTACAGATGGGCTCTCAGCTAACTTCCCAGGCAGAAAGATTGTATCTCTGTCAGTACAGTGCACTGTATGGAATTATCAGCTTTTATGCCCAAATATTTTAGGATATGAACCCACAAGATTCTCTCACCACCAAGCATTCAGTAATCACTGTCAAAAAGAAAATGGATTCAGCTGTCAATGAAGAAAATTATTGACTTAAATAACAAGTATTTATATACAGTACATAAAATGGAAGAGTCTAGCTGCTCCCTCAAAGGTTGAGACTTGGGTTAATATTGGGAAACAAGGACATAGCAGTGATTGTAAAGAAGCATTTAATATTTATATTTCAACAAAAGAATCATAAGCATAGTAAGTAATCAAAGGGAGGGAGGAACTTAAAATGAGTATTACCTTCAGAGAACGAAGTACTGGGAAACTACCATGGATTAAAGAATTCAGCTATGTGGAGAGACTAGAGAAACTGGTTTGTCCTTTAGCGCAGAGAAAGTTAAAAGGATGTTTGATGATATTCAAAATCATGAAAGGTTTTAATAAGCTAAATCAAGTTTCTGGTGGCAGGAGAGTTGATGACCAGAAGAGGCAGAGAGATACAGTAATTAACAAAGGTAACATGGGAAAATTATATTTTGTGCATAAATTATGACTTGGGAAAATATTGAGAACGAGGTTGAAGCCAAATCAATAACGTTTTCAGAAGGAATTTTACTCACACTCCGAGGAGAATTTTGTAGGGTTTTAGGAAAATGGAACTTACTGAAGTTTTTTTTCTATTTGCCAGCAAAATCATAAATGATTGTTGCTCTTTTAATTGCCATTTTCCTTACTTATTCCTATGTATGCAGCCAAATAATCATTCTTAACAAAAATATCTTTTTAGCAGTTCAGAAATTGAGCACTTCTGAAAGAAAGACATTTTTTGTCAAAGCTTTTTCTCAGAGCATTCACAAGAAATGTTAATATAAAGAGAATATTTTATGGCGTGTTGGAGGAGAGTGCTGATTGGTTGGCAAGTTCTTCAGCAAAGTTTCATTTTTCAGCAATATTTATAACAAGCACAGAAAAACACAATTTGGAGCATTTGCTAAACTTGAACTAGGACTGATTATTTAATCTGTGGTATGATGTTTGCATTGCTGCATAAACTTAAAGATTTCTGGCTCCTGTAGAAAATCTCCTTGCAAGAAATCTATCGGGACAGTGGATGTTTCACTCATCTTGTGGAACTATGTGAGTGACCATGTTATAATCAGGTGAAAAGAAGTGTTCTAGCAACATGAAAAAACCCTTTTAGTAGTTGTACCTGCTTTTTTTGGAATTATGATATCCAAAGTTCTGTAGAACCAAACAGAAAATTTTGCAATAGTGCAGAAAATTGTATGTGAAGAACTTGCTCTCACTGCACAAAGCTGCACTCAAAAACAGCTTGAGTTAAAAACTACATCTGCTGAGTAAGAGTTGAGAATGTAATAACTTCTAGCTTCTCCAGTTTCTTCAAATACTATACATTGAAACTGAAATTATATTGCTATTTCTTCTTTATCTGGGTCAAAATACTGGAACTGCCTTTCTAACAGTAGTATGGGTATAATTACATCCCAAAGACTGCAGTGGTTCAAGAAGGCAGCACATCACAATCTTCTCAAGGACAATTAAGAATGGACAATAAATGCAGCGTAGCTGACAATGCCTATATGTTGTGAATCAATTTTTTAAAAAAGTTCTTCAAGGCAAAAATGTCAGTTATTTATGTTCATAAAGAAATTGCAGATGGAAAAACAATTGTACTTGTTGTTATACTGCTTAGTATAAAATAAATGTCAATTCTTTTAAATCAGTAAGCCAAAATGATAGATATTTACCTTGCCATTTTTAAGTTAAATAGATACTTTTCAAAACATTTTTATTCTTTTTTGTTTGGCTACAAAATTTCAAATTTTAGTTTGTAAAATAATGGTAGAGAAATTTGGAGTATTCAAGTCATTTGGCTTATGTCCCCTGCCTTGACCCTTTTTGATGCATAAGTAAGAGTTGAGAAAATGAATGTATCTGATAGAATACCTGTATATTGACAATCTTAGTTGTTAAAATCAAGTTTGACATTCTAAGATTTCTTTGCTGAGTGAGCTAGATGTACCTCAATATCCAAAATCATAGGTATAAATACAGAAGCTTCCATGTGCTTGATTATTTAATGAATTAATTTTACATTTGGCACGTAGTCTTAAGTGTAGTTTATCCCTGAGCAATTGTATTCCTCCTCTTTTGTACATCTGTTCACTTTTTGGAATTTTTAAACATTTTTTCAAAGCATTTTCCTTTAAAAAGCCCTGATGTTCTTTTTGTGTGATTTTAATAGCGTGACAGATTAGTGCAAAGCAGTTCGATGACATTTTTAATTCCAGTTGAAGGTTCATCAGTTGATTTGCAGGAGTATGTCAAACCTTTAACTAACAGTTCATGGATTTCTGTCTTTATATATGATTTGCTATGGTGAGGCAAAGCTAGAAAATCTGTGTTTTGAAAATAGCTCTGTTTCTTGCTTTGAGACTTTGTCTCTGAACCAATATATGAGACAATGGACAGTAAGACTCCACTGATGCCCCTGGTCCATTGTAATCTTTTTCATTCTAGGCCAGCCAGTGCCCACTCTTGAAGATCCTCCTTACATGTACCTTTGCTAGGTATTCTTTTATTCAAGGAACTGCAAATAATTTTTATTTTAACACATTGACATTCTCTATTACCGTCCATGTATATGTGTTGATTATTTTGTAGTGCTTTGGCTTTGAGTATGTTCAAATATAAATAGTAGCAGTAATTACCAAAGTCTCAGAGGACCATAAGCTGACCATTCATTAGAGAAAGACAACTGGTGGTGATTTTAACATGAAGGTCAATATGCCTCAAATGAGTGGTGTAGTCAAGAAGGTAGGACTATTGTGGTGACCTCAGGTGTGGCAATTACCCAGCTGTCCAGCCAACTGAGCTAACTGACCTGCTTGCATATAAAGAGGTTTGGTTGATTAGAATAAATATTTGATGGAAGAAACCACTTGCGAATTGTTTGCAAGTCTATGTGTGTTGGGAATTGTTTATACAAAAACCTTGGGACCAATTAATTTTCAGATAAAGTATATTTGCAAGTCTTTACAAATGTAACCATTTATGAAGATTTACTCTGCTACATGTAACAAGGTTGCCTACTGATTTCTAAAGGGTGACTTTACAAATACACTGCACAGAGGAGAAATAACCAATTTTTAATTGAGAATTTTGGGGAAGAAGACCATAAGACATGTTTTAGTAAGAAGCATGAAAATACTTAAATAAAACAAAGAACCGTGGATGCTAGAGATCTGAAACAAAAGCTGGAATTGCTGGTGAAACTCAGCAGGTTTGGCAGCATCTGTGGAGAGAAAGCAAGTTAATGTTTTGAGTCTGGTGACACTTAATCAGAAAATACTTAGTTTTGAATTCACCATAGCACTAAAAGTAGATCACACACTAGGATACAATAGACCAGATCAAAGTAATTTTTAACTGATAGTTGTTGCATCAGACATAATTGCTGAAGTATGCTCTCTCACTGTAAAAATACTTTGAGGTTGAATTTTTAATTCAATTGTATGTTGTTTTTAGAAGTAGGTACTTCATATGAAGAAAAATATTAATGTTTTCAGGTGAATACCTATAGCAAGAGCAATAATTTGTGGTCAAAAATTTTGCATTCATTTTAAAAGGCTAACTTGTATAAAGAATTGGCTTGTACAAGTAACTTTGCTGGAAACAATGCTCAGATACAAATAAAGATGCATTTTTATCCTTTCTTTCTGCAATTTTAAATTATTGGAACATTTTCCAGTATGTTGAAGTTCAACATTAAATCTGTTAACCATTGAGTTGCTTGATATTGGCTTATGCTGTTTTGTTGTAGTGAGTGAAGAGGCAAAACTATAGAAATTAGTCAGGAAGCAGTGGATTTCACCTCTAGGATTTGTTGTTGTGGTAAAATGTGTCAACATTCAAGACTAGCTGGATTGTAGATAAGGAAAAGGAGTTGAAAGGATGTGGGAACAGGGTGGGTAAATACAATTAAAAGCTCTTTGATCAAGCAAAAGATACAATAATTATCATTATGGACTGGTTCAGTGAAATAGTCCTTTTTATGTTTTGACTTATCATTTTTAAATAGTTTAATTTGTTAGGCAGCTAAGGTCCGAGCCCAAGAAAGCTGAAAGTAATGAAATGCATGTTTATATTTTGTTAATTTATTTGCTACATTTGATATTTTTCTAGGAATGTATGTTATTGTAACTTTAAATAACATCCTTATTTTGGGAGGGACAGTGGCACAGTGGTTAGCACTGCTGCCTCACAGCGCCAGAGACCCGGGTTAAATTCCCGCCTCAGGCGACTGGGTGGGTTGCGCTTCGGCGGGTCGGTGTGGACTTGTTGGGCCGAAGGGCCTGTTTCCACACTGTAATCTAATCTAATCTAATCTAAATGTATTTATTTAATATGTTTATCATCAATTGTGGATGTTATCAAAAACACCCAGCTCATATTTTAAAGTTGAAACAGGAAGATAAATCTGATAGGGTTAAAATGTTCGCTTGCAGTTGATATTCTCTGTTGAAAACTGTAGTAATGTGTATTAGTTTTATGGGTAGCACCATTAGTAAATTTTATTTCTGTGTGTGAGCTGATTCTTGCAGGCCACACTTTCTAGATGTGATTCAGAACCAATTTTAGTTTAATGGATATCAGCTAGGTAGCAATAGAAGCACTATAGTTTGGGGTGAGGGTGGGAAAAATCAATTGCTATTAATAATTACCTAGTGACAACACCTCAAAGGATTTTCTGATTAAAATCTGGTTGGGTTCAGCTTTCATACTTCCTGTGGTGAAATAGCATTAATGATCAACGCTGGGACTTGCATCAACAATTCAGTGATTCCAGAATTGAATTGAATTGTTAAAATCAGCAAAAGTCAACTTTTTCCAATGAAAAGAAAATCATTTCATCAGCTCTTTTGGCTCAGGCCCATGCTCTTTGTTAATCACTTGCATAGATTACTTTGTGAAATTTAACTAAGTCAGTTACAAATATGTCTACTAAAAACAAGAACAATCTACATACTGATGAGGTATTATGAATTAATAAACACAAAGGAAAAGATTACAGTAAAATTTGTTTTCTTTTTAGATTAGATTACCTACAGTGTGGAAACAAGTCCTTAGGCCCAACAAGTCCACACTGAACCTCTGAAGTGTAACCCACCCAGACCCATTTCCCTCTGAATGATGCACCTAACACTATGGGTAATTTTAGCTTGGCCAATTCACCTGACTTGCACATCTTTGGAGTATGTGAGGAAATCAGAGCACCCAGAGGGGGTCCACGCAGACACAGGGAGAACGTGCAAACTCCACACAGACAATCACCCGAGGCTGGAATTGAACCTGGGTGCTGTGAGGCAGCAGTGCTAACCACTGAGCCACTTTGCCGCCCTCATCTCTTGCTAACATGTATAGTTGTCAGCCTAGGAAGGTGAAGGTAGACATGCATTAGGCATTTGAACAGGTTTGAAGAACATGACTAAGATATTGTATTTCAGTAAGAGAAATAGAGTTCATGTTATTTAGAAAAGAAGAATCTTAATGCAGCAAAGGGATCAGGACACCGGTACAGAGGATGCAGCACTCATCAATATATCCATCCAAACGCTTTTTAAATATAATTTGTACCAGCCTCCACCACTTCCTCTGGCATTTCACTCATGCACCACCCTCTGTAGGAAAAAGTTAAAAATCGCACAACACCGGGTTATAGTCCAACAGGTTTATTTGAAAACACTAGCTTTCGGAGCACCTCATGGAGCAGTGCTCCAAAAGCTAGTGCTTCCAAATAAACCTGTTGGAGTATAATCTGGTAGTGTGATTTTTAGCTTTGTACACCCCAGGCCAACACTAGAACCTCTAAATCTGTGGGAAAAAGTTGCCCTTTTCGATCCCTTTTAAATATTTTCCCTCTCACTTTAAACCTATACCCTTTAGTTTTGGACTGTCCCACTCTGGGAAAAAGACCTTGTCTATTTACCTTATCCATGCCATTCAGCTTCCGTCCAAGGGAAAATAGCCCCAGCTTAATCAGCCTCTCCCTATTGTTCAGACGCTCCGACCCTGGCAACATCCCCATAAATCTTTTCTGAACCTTTTCAAGTTTCGCAACATCCTTCCTCTCGCAGGGAGACCAGAATTGCACACTGTCTTCTAATAGTGGCCTAACCAATGTCCTACAACATGACCTCCTAACTCCTATACTCAATGCACTGACCAATAAAGGCAAGCATACAGTGCCGCCTTCATTATCCTGCAACTCCACTTTCAAGGAACTATGAAGGGATGTGCATGCTTAGTGGGTTAGCCATGGGAAATGCAGGGTTACAGAGATTGGGCAGGATGGTCTGGGTGGAATGTTGTTTGGAGAGATGGCATAGACTCGATGGGCCAAATGGCCTGCTTCCACACAGAAAATATTACAATTTCACCAAGCAAACTTATGAACTGAGTGAAAAAATTCCACTTGAGAGCTTTTGTTGAGGATGGAAGTCTGTGAAGAGGAGAAGATATTCAAAAGGCAAGAAGATAGAATTTGGAATATATTGCTATCACGGTTATAAATAAAACTTATACGTTCAGAATCCTACAGTTCTGCATGCTAATCTGTAACCTTGCAAATATATTCTGGGCCATTTGTTTACCATGTCATCTTGAAGCTGAAGTAGAATGCATCAAATCCATCTTGCAGGATAATGGCAGCATTATCTAATCATTTCTTGATGAATATCACAAGCATTCGCAAGCGACTCCAAAGCCATCACTTTTGGTCTTGATAAGACTTTGGATTATTCTGAAAGAAAAGGTGTCTGAAAATTTTGAGGTAGAGGTGCTGAAAACCACACTGCTGCTATGTAGTAGTAACACAAGTGGTATTTGGCACTATTGGTTGTACTGTCAAGCCAAATGTTCTGCCTTTTACACAATGTGTAATGTAGAATAGAAATTTCACTGCCACTGTAATGTCAGATTTGTGTGCTGTGCGTCTGAAGAACTGGTAGATTGCATCAAATGGCATATCCTTTTGTCTGTTTGCAACAAAGTAATGACCATGCCACGGTTGCAAAATCCTGCAACTGTGGCCAACGATAGATGTGATTCTGGAATTGGACAGCATTTTGTGAATAATCCTTAGCATGCGCAGAATTAAGCAGACAATCAGTTTGGGGATGTCTGGGACATGTGTACTGGAAACTCCATATATTATTCGACAGATTCTGATTTTCCTCTTAAAGTGGTATTTTTGTGAATTTTCTTGATGACTACAAGATAGGGAAAAAATGTTTTCTGTCTACAGTAGTAAAGTGTTGATGCTTCACTTCCACATTTGCCAGAAGTCATTAGTAATGAGTTGATCATTTAATTGCATCTGTTTTATAACGTCAAATTATATTGCATAGAATGGGAATGCATAGATTTTGATTTGCAAAACCTCAAGATTTAATTGGCTAAGTACATAATATAAACTAATTAATGTTCTTGTGGCTTTGCATGTGAGGTTTAAAACAATGTATTTTGATGGTAGGTTTGGGAGAAATAATCAGATCATGTTAAATTTAGGTATCATTTTTAAATTTATAAATTTCCTATGTAGTTAAATAAATTCTGATTAGTTTGGGAATGGAGTAGTAGAGCTTTTTGGAGCATGGACTTAGCCACATATGTTTAAGATGTCACTGGCATGATGGTATGATTAACAAAAGACAGGTTTGCATTGGCAATTTGTATTATGGATGTGTACATTGAAATTTAAATTTAAAAATTGATAGTGTGTGAAAACATTTAAAATTTTAATTTTTGAAATATCAAAATAATCCAGGATACATAGGATGATAGTAGAAATTATTATGGCCAGGTCATAGATCTAGTCAGTCTCTTTTATCAAGGTGCAAGGGTAAGCAGGACCAAGCATTGTCTTCAATTGAAAAATATTCAAGTCTAGGTGATTAGACAAGAGTGCAGTCTACAATTCATTCCCCATCTTAAAAATATGCATTAACATGTACAATTTTATATTTACATTTATAGATTTGGTACAATATTATGCTAGAAACTGATCTTGTACATTTTTGCCACCAGCGTTGGAATTGCAGTATCGCCTTTTTAAGTTGGTATAATAATTACATTGCAACAATCTGTATTGATGATTAATGTCATACATATGGTTAGATTAATTTATAACGGTAAAGTGTTGGAAAGTATGCACAGTTTTCACTTGTGTATACTGCATTGCAGACTGCAATCCAGCACCATTGGTTGGGGTTTTATGTTAGCCTAAGATGACTGTGACAAGGCAATTTTTCTATTGGAGGAAACTTTGAGAGGAGATAATGTTTGCATTTCTTAAAGGACAAGGTATTTCTTTGTTCTCGGTTACAAATTTTTGACTTCTCAACTGTTGTACAGGTCACATTACCTGTATTCCAGAGAGTGTTTTTAGTTATCCAGATAGTTGACAAATTCGTAGTGTTCCTCAGGATCAAATAGATCACTTTTTTCTTCTTCTGGCTTGCTGGTTTCAATTTTGTATCTCCATCTGATCTGTTTGTGGTGTTGGGGATATTCAAGGTAGCCATAAGATATAGGAACAGAAGTAGGCCATTCGACCTGTCATTCAATTAAATCA
Source organism: Chiloscyllium plagiosum (assembly GCF_004010195.1). Classification (NCBI taxonomy): domain Eukaryota; kingdom Metazoa; phylum Chordata; class Chondrichthyes; order Orectolobiformes; family Hemiscylliidae; genus Chiloscyllium; species Chiloscyllium plagiosum. The sequence goes on along the minus strand of NC_057729.1, from coordinate 43,785,215 downwards.
TGGCTGATTCATAATCTTCAATCCATATTCCTGTCTTTTCCCCACAACCCTTTATTCTAGTAAGGATTAAGTTTTCTGTCAAAGTTTTGAACATACTTAATGACCCAGCCTCCACAGCATCTGTGGAAAATAATTCCAGATTCACTATCCTCTGAGAGACAAAATTCCTTCTCATCTCTGTTTTGAATGGGTGACACCTTATTTTGAAATAATGCCCCTTCCTTCTTAACTCAGCCACTAGGGGAAATTATCCCTCAGCATCTAGCTTATGAAGCCCCCTATGGATCTTGTATGATTCAATAAGGCTGCCTCCCATTGTTCAGAATTCCAATAAGTACACACCAAGCTACTCAACATTTTTTGAGAAAATCCTGTAATACCCAGAAACAACCTGGTGAACTTTCTCTGACCTGCATTCAATGACATTGTATCTTTCCTTGGATATGCAATTAAAATGAAAAGCCTGGAAGTGGGGGTAATGTACTGATTGGCAGACAGGAAAAAATATCATAAACATCATCTTAAGTCACATTGTGTGGTATCTTATCAAATGTCTTTTGGAAGTTAAAGTATATTACACCTTTTGGTTCCCCTTTGTTCTGCTTGTTACCTTCTCAAAGAATTTTAATAAAACTTTCCATCATAACTTCCCCCTCGGGTCCAGAGTTTTTGGTAGACTTGGAGATTTTTTTGCATGCTTATGAATTGCCACAAATCTAATCCGATAGATAAAAATAAGCAATTTTAAACTAGTAATTTAATAGCAGCAGTCTCTCTGAATAAACTGCATATAGACTCATAGATTTAGATGCATAGAGAGAGGCCATTCAGCCTATTGCATCCATGCCAGACATCACATTAGAAATTAGCTTGTAATCAAAGTAGAATGAACATCCACAGTCATGTATATTACTACTTTTAGTTGTATTTCAGTTACAATTGAGCAACGATTGGCATTTATACTGTTCGATGGATGTTTGCCAATGGAAAGCAATTGGCTGTGGTGTTCCACGGGACTGACAATTTAGGCCCCTTGCTATCTGTGGTATGTTATAGTGATTTAGACTTGGATGTGGAAGTCATGTTTGGGAAATTGGCAGATAATACAAAAATTGAGTAGACATTTGGTAGTGAACAAGATGGTGATCAACTGAAGGATATTATCTGTGGTTTGATTGGGTGGGAAAGTAGCAAAGAGAATTCAATTCATAGAAGTAGGAGGTTATGTATTTGAGAAAGACTAGCAAAGCAAAGGAATGCAAAATAAACAGGAGAGTATTGAGAGGGATATAGAATTTAAGAGATCATGGATTATGTATCCACAGGTCCCTGAAAGTGGCAGGACAGGTAGATAAGATGGTGAAGAAGGCTTACTGGAAGGTTTTCTTCATTGGGCTAGGCATTAAATACAAAAACTGTGAAGTAATGCTATTACTGTATAAGACACTGGTTTTGTTGCACCTGAAGTGTTGTGCACAGCACTGTTCACAGCATTACAGGTAGGACATAATTGCTCTTGAATGTTGCAAATGTCAAGACCTGGCAACAATGTGGAAAGATTGGATAGGCTACAATTGTTTTCCCTCTGATGTGATGTGTTTGAGATGCACACAAAATTGACTGAGCAGGGAAGACCTGTTACCTCTAGCTGAAAAGTCATTTACGGTCATTGGTCAAATGCCCTTAATATTTAGGGAATTGTAAAATCAGTCAAGAAGGTTCTGAGGAATAATCTGTAATTGTCCAACATTTTTCTGAAGTTTGAGTTCTATTACCACCACTTAGCTTCATATAGCCATACACCAGTAAAGGGAACCAAGCAAACTTCCTTAGCATATTTTTAGAATTCTTTTTACTTTACATTATAGGACATTTGCGTAGGGGTAGAGACTCTGATGTTTTCTTCAGAATGTTTTTATTGTGTTTTTAGATGTATATGTTTATTTTAATATTGATTTACTGTATAAAATATAGTATTTTAAATTTTCAAAACAGTCAGTTGATGATCTAGATTTATAGCTTTATATAGTTCACGTCTGGGCCACATTCTTGCTTGTCCAACTGTTGGAATTAACGACATGGAACTTCCTTTAACCTAACTTTTCATCCTTATCTTGCCATATGACAGTCATTCACCACCTCAGATCCAAAAATACAAACTACCTAGCATTAGTTATAATCTCTTGCCTTTATCCTTTGTGATGTCTGATCCCTTGAAGCATTAGCGTAATGTTCCTTCAAAAAAAGTTCAATTTAAAATGGAATACCTTTTATATATGCTCCTTTTTAATAATATTTGATCAATATTAATGTTTATGTTGGAATTGTAAATTGGAGACTGTTCCATTTACTTGTATCCTACCTCGGGCAACTGATTGTGTGGAGTTTGCACATTCTCCCCGTGTCTGTGTGGGTTTCCTCCGGGTGCTCCAGTTTCCCCTCACAGTCCAAAGATGTGCAGGCAAGGTGATTGGGCCATGCTAAATTGGCCATACTGTTAGGTGCATTAGTCAGAGGGAAATGGGTCTGAGTCGGTTACTCTTCAAGTGGGCAGTACGGTGGCTAACTAGGCAGAGTTAGCACTGCTGCCTGTCGGTGCTGGAGACCTGGGTTCGCTTTCCGCCTCAGCTGACTGTCTGTATGGAGTTTGCATATTCTCCCCATGTCTGCGTGGGTTTCCCCCGGGTGCTCCGGATTCCTCCCATGATCCAAAGATGTGCAGGTTAGGTGAATTGGCCATGCTAAATTGCCCATAGTGTTAGGTGAATTAGTCAGGGATAAATATAGGTTTTCTTTTCGGAGGGTCATTGTAGATTTGTTGGGCCGAAGGGCCTGTTTCCATACTTTAGGGAATCTAATCTAATCTAATCACATATAAATTACTTGGATGAAGGGATTTAAAGCAGGATTACTAAACTTGCTGAAGACACAAAAACAGGAAAGTAAGTTGTGAAGAGAACGTGCTATAAAGGGATGAAAGTTGGTTAAGTGATTTGGGACAAGCTTTGGCAAATGGAGTACATGTGGGAGAATGTGAACTTTGTCCTTTTCAATGAGAAGTATTAAAGCATATTATCGAAATGAGAGATTGCAGAGTTTGGAGATGTAGAGAGGTCTAGTCTTGTTGTGCATGAAGCTCTCAAGGTAAGTACACAGGCACAACAAGGACTAGGAAAACTAATAGAATTGTATATATTGTGAGGGCAATTGAGGGTCTATACTTCAGTTATACTGGGCGTTGTTAAGACTACATTTGGAGTATTGTGTACTGTATTTGTCGTCATCTTAAAGAAATGAGAGTGTGTTGCAAATAGTTGAGAGAAAGTTTACTAGACTAATACTTGGAAAGATTAGGTGTATTATGGGAAATTATTGGACAGATTGGAGCTATATTCACTTCAGTTTAGAAAAATAAGAGATGACTTAATTGAGATGTATTCGATCCTAAGAGGTCTTGATAGGATGCGTGTGGAAAGGAATTCTCCTTTTTGTGAGAAATTCTAAAATTGGGATCACTGTTCAAAATTAATGGGTCACCCATTTAAGATAGAAGTGAAGAGAATTTTTTTCTCAGACTGTTGAATGTCTTTGGAACTTCTATTTTGAAAGATGCACTTTGTTTATATTTTTTGTGGATTCTTGCAAAGGGTTTAAAGGTTACCATTGGAAGGTGGGAATAAACCATAATTGTATTGAATAGTGGAGCAGGTTTGAAGTCGCCATGTGGCCTATCCCTGTTCCTAATTTATTTGTTTGTAGTTCTGTTGTTATGTGAGAAGATGCAGAGGCTAATCTCTGTACAGCAGGATCCTACACATAGCAAAAAGATGAATAACCAAAGTTGCTTTTCTTACTGATTTCTTGGTTGGCTAAAATATTTAAATACACATGCTTTAGAAAATATGACCTGCTTCATTGAGTGACACACCCTTTATTGTGACAGCCAGCTGCATTCATGCTGTAGGTTATGCAACTTGTTTAACTGCGTTCCAGTGTGTTTAGGCAAAATGGTTATATTTTTGCTACAGAAACTGTCATCTGTCATATTTTGTTAACTTTTTGGTTACATTGAAGATACTCACATTGTCCTGTCTCCCTTCTGACAAATGCAAACTTTGGTCAAGGAATGCCAAATAAATGTTATTGAATACTTCTCGCATCCATGAAGGAAATTGTGGAAGGTATGGGAAAAATGTTGAAATATTGAAGAAAGATGCACACTTTGCTTAAAAGGTAACCTCAAAATGATACATTTTGAAAGCTACATCAGTGCTAATAACATAATAGTCATTTTAATTAATTTCTTGTAAGTGAATTCCTTTCTCATTAAGGTTATAGCCACCCAGAATTTGATCAGAGCCAACTGTACATGTTCAGGTTCTTTGCATTGCCTCAAGTCACTAATACTGTCAAGCTCCTGTCTCTAAGGGTATCATTAGCACAAAGATGGAGATATATAGCTATTTATTTCAAGTTCTTGTTCTTCACAAATATACATTTGCATTTTTCTTTTCCTGATTTTTAGTTCTGTGTGTTTGTGATCATTGCTTTCCTGTAAGGACATGCTTTTGCAACCTCTGTTGCTCAGTTTTATTGATGGACAGCAGGGCCAACAAATATTACTTTATTTGGTTCAGTGAGATCTGGCAACAGGGTGGATAGATAAAGCAGTTGTCTCCCTAAGATGTCCAAATCTATGTCCCTTGTGCTTAAGGGAGAAATGAGAGATACTCCAGTAGAAACGAAAAGGGTGAGAGAGAGAGAGTAATGGTTTTAATATTTTCATGACTTTTGAAGTCATTTTTCATATCATGTTTTTTGTTGCTTATCTGTTGACCTCCTTGTTGATTTTTCCTTCTAACATTTTGGCCTGATATGCTTTTAACACATTTAACTCTGGCTTTTTCTATTGTACCAATCTTCACTGTCTCTTTTAATTATCCATTTGTAACCTTTACATCAAGCCTATTGTTGTACAGTTGTTAATATCTTCTCTTGGACTCACTTTGTTTAACTTGAACTAAATCAAATAATATTGCTTCTGCTCTTGGAGTAAAAAGCTACTGATTTAAAGTTGGGTACATTTCCCAATTATCCTTTTCTGGATTTTAATCTATCGCTAAATATATAAAATTAGATAATCTAATGTTATTGCCTGGTTTATCTGCTGTATTTTCTGAACTGTCTTATAGATTTTCATTTCTTCCCCTTCTCCACTGTTTGGTCTATATTTAACATGATCATATAAGGACAGCATTACATTGAACCCATCATTAGACCCTGAACATGCTGAGCAAGCAGTGTTCAGGGTAACTATGTTTTAATTTGTGGCTGCTGCTAAGAAGTATATTTTATGTGTTTTTAAAAAAATTCTTACCTGAGTAGCCCTCTGCCTGCCTACCGATTATTGATTTCATCCAATCATTTAACACTCAATGGCGATTTATTTTTAAAGTATACTTGTAGTGAAAGGTATTGGATAATATTTGAATGCATATCATCTATCTTTGTATGTACAACGCTATTTAATTTCAGCTGATCCTAGTAGCAGAAAACTGTTTATATCTATTGTATTAAGTGTTTGATTATTCCTTTTTTTAATTCATTCATGGGAATTAGGCATTGCTAGCGAGACTAGTCTTTATTTGCCATTTCTGATGAATTTATTTTATTTTTATATTTTTCTTTGGGCATTCTGATGACCTGGTTTCTCCGACTAATTTATTGCCGAGCTGCTTTTTTTTAGTTTCTGAAGCACTGCAGTCAATTACATCTTTCTAACCACCCAGATTTATGACGTAACCAAGTTATTTTCTACCAAATAACTATTTAAGCATACTGCTGAAGCAAGACACATTTTATCAAAAGCATTAGTCTTGCACTTGTCAGGACAATTAGCAAGAATACCAATTTAAGGAGAAAAGCAATATTTCTACTAATTAACTAGTGGGCTGTGATTAGAAGATATCAGACCTATTCTACTGCAAACCTGTTTGGCTTTGGATAATGCATCAGTTGATGAGGATTGACAGTTAACTACCAACCTGTGTTTCAATTTTAAATCCGGCAGATTGACTTTTGTCAAGGCATTCCCCTGAGAAATGAAAGTGCCTTTCATCTATTTTGAGTTGGACCAATGTGCAAAGAATAAGCATACGTTAACATATGTGGCTTCTAGTACATACAAGTGCGCCACACTGTGAGCCCAACTGACATTCCTAAATTGATTTTTTGGTACTGTTCGTTGCTCACTTCAGATTATAGAGCAAATGTCCAATTAAGGCATGGCATTCAATACTGCAGCTTCTGTTACATGTTTTAAAAGCACGGGCTGGTTGGCTATAATCATTACCTTGTTTGTTGTGAACAGCTGAAGAGATATGCTATTCAATATAATGAAATTCATATATCATGTTATTCATTTGACAGTACATTATTTTGGCTAGATGGCAGTATCCTGTTAGTGTCATATACCACTTGTGTTGCATAGCATTAACATGAAATGGCAAACTTTACTGGTTTCTCATAGCTTTGAGATATCTCACCCCTCTGATGGTACCTTAGAGCCACTTATGAGCTTGCAAGATATACAGTGAGAAGCAATCTAATCATTGCATCGTTATCCCTTAGGATGGCATTGATGTACCTATTTCAGCAATGAGGCCAATTTTAGTGCTGCGGCGATGAGTGGATGGTAGGTTTGCAGTGGGAAGTAGTCAAAAAGGCTTGATAATCTGCATCCAAGAGTACTAATGGAAATAGCCATGGAAGTATTGGATGGATTGGTGGTCACCTTCCAAAAGTCTACAGATTGTGGAGCCATTCTGATAGATTGGAAGATGCAATGTAAACCCACTATTTAAAAAAGGGGGGAGAGAAAGAAACAGAATTACAGATCAGTTGGCTTAACATTAGTAGTAGGGAATATGCTAGAGTCTACTAAAGAAGACGTGAACAGAATATTTGAAAAGCATTAACTGGACCTGGTGATGCCAGCATGGGTTTATGAAAGGGATGTCATACTTAACTAATTTGCTGGAGTTTTTTTGGGAATGTAACCCATTGAGTGGATAAGGAAGTACCAGTGGTATGGTGAATTTGGATTTCAAGAAGGATTTTTTTGTAAGAGACTAGTGGGTAAAATTAAAGCAAATGGGACATCGGATTGGGGCATGGATTAAGAATTGGTTGACAGGCCAGAAACAGTGTGGAATAAATTGATTTTTTTCCGAGTTGCAGGATGTACCACAGGGATTAGTGCTTGGGCCTGAGCTGTACATATCTGTATAAATGTCTTCCATGAGGGAACCAAATGCAATATTTTCAAGTTTGCTGATGACACAAACCCAAATGGGAGTTTGTATTGCCAGGAGGATGCAAGGAAGCTTTTGGGGAGGATTTAAGTTGAGTGTGTGAGTAGATACTCAACAGATGCAGTATAAGGTGGATAGATGTTAATTTACACTTTGGTATGAAAGACAGAATATTATTTATGTGATGATACATTGGGAAATGTGGATGTACAAAGGGATTTGGGTGTCCTTGTATGATGGTCAATGGAAGTAAACAGGAGATGCATTAAACAATTAGGAATGCAAATGGTAGGGATTTTGAATTAACCTGTTCAGGAATCTCTGGAGCAGGTAGAAATTGAGCCTGTGCCTTTTCCCACAGTGTCACCGAGCAAATGTTATGATGGCCTCCATTGCAGGAGAATTTGAGTATAGTTTGTTAAAATAGGTTTCCAATACTTCAAATGTGTGGTTCTGTTAAAAGAATAACTTTTACTTATTGCTCTAAATGTAGACTTAGACAGTCACAAGATATATGGAGGTAAAAACAATGACTGCAGATGCTGGAAACCAAATTCTGGATTAGTGGTGCTGGAAGAGCACAGCAGTTCAGGCAGCATCCTGAACTGCTGTGGTCTTCCAGCACCACTAATCCAGAAACAAGATATATGAATTTTCTTCCCATTTTTAGTTTATTTGCAAGTTCAGAGTTACTTGGTTTACTGTGCAGATAAAGCACCCTTCTGTACCCCTTAACTTTTTAAATTACGGCCAAATATGCAATAGATTTATTACATTGTAGACACATAGGACTAATTATTTTGGGATTTTGCACTTATCTGGTGTAAAATAGTGAAAAGCATGACAACAACTTGGCCTTTTATGGTACTACTAACATAATAAATGTTTCAAAGTGCAAATGTTACCAAGAACAAATTTTGACCCCAGGCTACCAAGATATAAAGACAGGTAACCAAAAGCTTGTTTGAGGAAGGTTTAAAGGAATATCCTGAAAGATGTGGAAGATAGAGACTTTGTGAGTCTCACTGTTAATAAACCTGATTTTTGTCTTTTGTTAAAAGAAAATATTATGTGTACATTTAATTATTTGTCATGCTGTATAGGAATATAGGTTGTCAATAAAAGGAAATTATAAAAATGAATAATGTACACCTGTGATATTTACAAAAATGTTTTCAATCAAATTTGTTCTGTCATTCTGGCCTGAGGAATACCTGATAAATTCTTTCCGTACACTGACCCACTAATCTCTTGATAAGTGAATACATTGAAAATGCACATTCATTTGAAGAGTCCAGGCATTAAAAAATACCAAGTAGTTGATCCTAGTTGCAACATCTAGAAACAGGTTTGGTGTAAAATTTTCCAACAAAACGAAAAGCGCATCTTCAAATTTTAAAAGAAACTTTTACTTTCAACCTCCTAGATTTTTTTAAAAGCAGGGTCATCAATGTAGTTTGATCAATTGAATTCATTGCTCTTTCAAAATATAATTGGATTTCAGCAAAATTGATTGAAATAGCTTTTTCATATTAAGTTGTTGAAGTGGAATTTCTCCATTTAGGAAGTGTGAATTAAATAGCACAATGATTATCATCTGTCAGTTTGTGAAATGTTGTATGTGATGCTGTTTGCCTTGGATGCCTCCAAGGTTATTTTTAGGTTCCGATTTTCATTCTGTGGAGCAGCATTACTTACTAACGATCAGCAAATTATTTTATTCCAGGCTATATGATGCGTTCCCCTGGCATGGTACAGCTTCCCAATCTTTCTCTGTCCATTAGTAGACAAATCTTGGAAGACAGTATCCTAACTCTGCCTTAAAAATATTCAAAGACTCTGCTTCTCATTGCCTTTTTAGAAAGAGACTTGAGACCTTTCTACTCAGTGGATGGGAAGTGGGGGAATTCTTCCCTCTGTCTTACATGGGTCATCCCTTCTAAAGATCCTTAGGTCTAGAATCTCCCACAAGACAAAACATCCTTTCCATATGCACTCTATCAAGACGTCTCGGAATCTTATGTTTCAATTAAGTTGTCTCTTACACTTTTAAACTCCGGAGATCGTAAGAAATAGGAGTAGACTGTTTGGCCCTTCAAACTTGCTCCACCAATCAATTGGATCATGGTAGATCTGACATTCCTCATGTCCGCTTTTCTGCACTTTTTCTGTAAATCTTTGGATTCTTGACCAGTCAGAGAATCATCTGTCTTAGTCTTAAATATTCACAATGACTCTGCCCCCACAATGACTTCCATAGACACTGAATCCTCTGAGAGAAGAAATTCCTCCTCATCTCAGTCTTAAATTGGCACTCCTTTTATTCTGAGACATCACCTCTAGTCCTGAACTCTCCTGTGAGGGGAAATATCTTCTCAGAATTTACTCCGTCAAAACCCTTGAATACCTTAAGGCGGAATGGTGGCACAGTGGTTACCACTGCTGCCTCACAGCGCCAGGGACCTGGGTTCAATTCCTGCCTCGGGCAACTATCTGTGTGGAGTTTGCACATTCTCCCTGTGTCTGCGTGAGTTTCCTTCGGGTGCTCCGGTTTCCTCCCACAGTCCAAAGATGTGCAGGTTAGGTGAATTGGCCATGCTAAAAATTGCCTTTAGTGTTGGGTGCATTAGTCAGGGGTGAATGTAGGGGAATGGGTCTGGGTGGGTTGCTCTTCAGAGGGTTGGTGTGGACTTGTTGCGCCAAAGGACCTGTTTCCACACTGTAGGGAATCTAATCTATTCTAATCTTATATATTTCAATGAGATGACCACTCCTTCCCCTAAACACCAGTGATTAGAGTCCCAACCTGTGCAGCATTTGCTCATAAGACAAAACCTCTGTATCCCAGATCATCCCAGTGAACTTGTTTGAACTGCCTCCAGTGAAAAATATCTTTCCTTAAATAAGGGGTCCAAGACTCTGGTACTCCAGATATGGTTTCACCAGCATCTTATACAGTAGTAGTAAGAGTTGCCTACTCTTATACATTAAACCAAGTCTCTTTTGATTTGCAAATTTCTGCAGTTTTTCTCAATTTAAATAATACAATGTTCTTTTTCTGTCCCTTCCAAAGTGAACAACTTCACGTTTTCCCACATTATGCTCTGACTTTCTGCCCACTTTCTTAACCTTTCAATATCTCTCTGCAAACTGTTGCAACCCTTCTGCAACTTTGCATTTCTATCTATTTTTGTCATTTGAAAATTTGGCTACAGTACATTTGCTTCCTTCCTCCAAGTCATTTAATGTATTTTGTAAACCAATGCGGTGCCAGCACTGATCCCTGTGGAATTCCATTGCTTATGCATTGCCAATCTGAAAAGACCCCCTTAAACCCAGTTGTTGTATCCTGCCCACTAGCCAGTTCTGTATCCACACCACCTCCAACACCATGGGTTCTTGCCTCATGACCCAATCAACATAAAGTCACCCATAACTATTGTTCCATTCTTTTTATATGCTCCTATTATTTGTTGTTTTACAGAGGAACCTTGAATACCCAACATTCGATTATCCGAATATTGGAGTATCCGGCAAGATCGCAAGATCCTGATGCTCGGCTAAACTATGTCATCCGACATTCAATTATCCTGAATTTGATTAACCTGAACGAAATACTCCCCGCCTGTGTCCTTCGGATAATCGAGGTTCCTCTGTATATCCTTTCCAGCAGTATGGCTACTGTTTTGAGGCTCAATTCACTCCTGTCAGTGTTGTCTTTCCCTTGCTCATATTTCCACCCAAATGGACTCGACATCATTCATGCCTAGGTCATCTTTCACAACTGTCCTCATAGTGCTCTCCTTCTGTCGTTCCAAAAGATCAAATATTCCTGAATGTTAAGTTCCCAGGTCTGATCTCCAAGTAACCAGGTTTCCATAATAGCTACAAGTCTAGTCTTGCACCCTACCCTATAAGATATCCTGCCACTTCCAGATACTAATGTAAGAGTAAAGCAAAGAAACAAAAACAGAATCTGCTGGTGAAACTCAGCAAATGTGGTAGCATCTGTGGAGAGAAAAACAGAGTTAATGTTTCGAGTCCAATGTCCTTTTATCAGAATAGAACGCAGAGGTCTGTTATATCCCCAACAAAGTACACTACTGAAAACTGGGCCTTGTGGATCAAACCTCAGACCTTAGGAGCCTCCTTTAGCAAGGGCAGAACTTCAACATTGTCCCAGGTTGTCAGTGCAGCCTTTGTTCCTTGGATGAGTAGAGTGATTGATAATAAAAACCTGAAAACTGACACCAAGCTCATGGTTTACAAAATAGTAATGTTACCTGTCCCTCTGTCAGTCAGAGCAATTAACAATGCATGCACAGATCTCAAATCCCCAGGAACATATCTCTAACAATGTCTCTGTCTCTGCAAAGTCCTGCAAATCCAATGGCAGGATACATGCTCCTATATCAGCGTCTTCTTTCAGGCTGATATCCTCAGCAAAGAAGCACTGATTAGAAGCATAGAAATCATAGAATCCCTACAGTGTGGAAACAGGCCATTTGGCCCAACAAGCCCACACCAACCCTCCGAAGAATATTCAACCCAGACCCATTCACTACATTTTACTCTTACAGTTCCCCTGACTAATGTACCTAACCTACATGTCCCTGAACACTATGGGCAATTTAGCATGGCCAGTTCACCTAACCTGCCCATCTTTGTACTGTGGGAGGAAACTAGAGCACCCGGAGGAAGCCCACGCAGACACAGAATGTGCAAGCTCTACACAGACAGCCGCCTGAGACTGGATTCAAACCTGGGTCCCTGGCGCTGTGAGGCGGCAGTGCTAACTACTACGCCAACGTGCCTGTTGTCAATCAGTTAAATTGGTGAGGCATTTCGCCTCCATGCCTGACACAAGACTTGCAAAGCAAACCCCACCTCAAGGTTTGTCAAGCCAAGTGATTATCTGGGAAACACAGAAAACATTTCAAGGACATCCTCAAAGCCCCCTTGGCTTATGGTAAACTCTTACTCAAGGTTGCCCCAAACTGGAGAAGAAGCATCTACAAAGGTGCCAGTCATCTCAAGCATAATGCCAAACCACCTCTTCATCCACCACTTGCCCCGCTTTTGGCTGAGTATGCAGATCTCTCATTGTAATGTTTAGTTGTCTCAGGACATACCAGTCCAAAGTAGAAGAAAATTATTCTCAGTCTTGAAGGAATGCCTAAGGTGTCCTTTTCACAACTTACTGTCCTGCCTATCTTTGTGTCATCAGCAACCATGCTTTTGTCCCTTTGTCAAAGTCACATTTTTAAATAGTAAAACATTGAGGCTGCAGCACTGATCCTAATGGCACTCTGCTCATGACACCTTGGCTACGAGAAAGACGACTCATTTATATCTACTGTTTCCTGTTACCTAGCCAAACTTTAATCTATGCCTCCCCAACTCTAACTTTCCACAATAACCTTTGATGTGGCCCCTTATGTTTCTAGAAGACATTTAATAAGGCATTTAACAACATATCCACAAGTTCCCCTTTATCCACAGCACGTGATGTAAAATGAAGAGTATGTAGGTTAGTTTGGTCTTAGAGTAGGCTAAAAGATCAGCACAGTATCAAGGGCCGAAGGGCATTTATTGTGCTGTTTTGTTTTAGGTAGAATTCAAGTAAGTTGGCTAAATATGATTTTTCTTCCTTAAACCATGTTGACCCTGCTTACTTACTCTGGCCCTCTCTAATCTTTCTATGTGAGTAAAGTTCTTATCTCTGGCGTCATTCTAACATATCTCTTCTGCATCCTTTATCATGTCCTTCGTAGTTTATGCCTTTGAGGCCTGGGATCCTATTTTTATTTTAAACCATTCCTATCAACTTGGTTTGTTATCTTCAAAAATTTCTGTTCATGGACCTCTAGCTCTTTTCGTGCACCCTTTCTAAATCTGCACTATTTAGTTAATGCCTGTTCACATACTTTCTTGCAAAATGCATCACTTCATTCCTTAACTGGTAATAATGGGCATCCTGTGCATTAATCAGAGGGTAGACTTCAACATTTTAGTTCCAGTTGTTTCATTTTACTATATTGTGGTTAGGTCCTGTATGACCTTTCACAGCATTATGACATCAACATATCTTCAGTTGATTCTGCAAGTTAATGTGCAGTATGTAGGTGTTACAGTGCTGAATAATTAATAATTAGAATAATAGCTACCTCAGAATGTGTTCAAATATTGTTATACAGCCTTCAAATTTGGAAAATGTTGTAACTGGAGCAAAGTTACCATTGAACATTGTTTTTATATAGCTATATGAACAATCCAAGCCTTATCTTATTACTTAACTCGTTTATGCAACTTGTTTTGCAGATAAGTGCTTTAAACTTCCTTGGCTGAGCCCATCAAGTTGAGGGCTGGCGTGACTGCTCTGCCACTAGGACAGCCTTTATGATGTGAGTAATAAGACATAAAATGGAAATCTTTAAGATTATAATTAATTAGGATTATAATGTTAACAATAATATAAGTTATGAATTTGAGGGTGTGGAAATAATAATTAGTGTTAAAATATATTGTAGAGCAACAGTAATTTCTTTCTAAGTGATTTATTTTTCATGAGCCAGACTGTTTTTTTTTTCACAATGCTGATGTACAAGATTCAAAACAATTTCCACATGTATTTCTGAACATGAGTAAGGCAGGTTTAATTCCATTGCTTTTGTTTCTGTGATTTTTGAAATGAGGAATTTGCGCGTTTGGGAAAATTCAATCTTTAGTTCTATCTCTAGATTACCTGAACCTGTTTATAAACAGATATTATTTAAACTTCAGTTAATGTCGTAGGTGTACGATTCAGCCCAGCCTGTATTAGAATTATTGCATAAAAGTAACATGAGTTTTACAGGTTGAATAACAATTATCAAATAGATTGAGGAGAATTTTGACTGTGTAGTAAAATAGTTTTATATTAATGTAAATCAGCCATCCGTTTTACATGTCATTGTTTTGTTCTAAGAAAATCAATTGTTTCTTATTGAACACCATAATTTGCATGCTTAAAGTTCCATAGCTCAATGTAGTATCACTAATGAAATTTATATCAGTGAATAAAAATCACAGGATCTGGACTTCTGTTTGAAATTCTCATGTGTGCAACTGGTTTACTTTTAAGTTATACAGTCCACAAGTGGAGTTTCGTTTAGGACACGTAGGGAAGCTCCAAACAACATTAATGGATGCATTCTCCTTGGCAAAGCCTTTACCAATCCAAGACCACTTGCCAACCAATCAGAATACTCATCATACAGTTCGAGAAGATTAACGTTCAACATTTTAAAATTTCTAAATTTGTTGGAAAATACTGAACTTTTGAATTCATATTCAAAAGCGCAAGACAAAATGTTTTCTTTTGCAGCAATACTCCAGTTCTGTACTACTGCAGTTAACTGCATTGTGTGATACCGGATCAGGTTAGCATGAAAGAGTGCCCTCCCTAAACAGCCTTACTAACCAAGATAGATTTTGTCTGACATGCAGATTGTTACATGGTCATCATGTTAGACTTTTTTTAAATTCCAGATTTGTTTATTTATCTGGAATTTAAATTCTGTGGTCAAGTATGAACTCATGACTCTGGATCATTCATTCAATCCTGTAGATTGCTATCCTCTCTGGATAATTAGTCCATCCCTATATCATGACTGTTTACGTTATTGGTTGAATAATTGTCTGCCTCTGTCAGTTTGCTTATCGTCAGTATTTTGGTGGACTCTAGGCAAAGTTCAGTATTTTCCAGCACATTTAGAAATTTTAAAATGCTGAACATTAATCTTCTCAAATAAATGAATAGATATGAGCATTTTGTTTAATTTAGAGGTCATTTAAAGTTCAGAAGCCACCAGTGTTTGTTGATGTAATGCAATATGCCGCTGTGTATGAATATCCAGTAGGAAATTGCCAACATTTAGGTATGATTTAGTTGAATGCAATTAAAAATATTTTTATTGAACTTGAAGTACTGCAGTCAAATGTCCAGTTGTGCAAAATGGATGTAATTGTTTTGACTTAAACTCAAAATTCAGTGAAGAAGTTTCATATTTGTGTAACATTGCTATCTCAAACTTGTATTTTTAAAATTTATTTATTGATCAGTTGTGGGCATTGATGGCAAGGCCAGCACTTATTGCCCATTCCTAATTTTGCCTGAAAACAGTCACTTTCTTGAGAATGGAGTGCTTGCTAGACCTTTTCACAATGTAGTTAAATGTCAGCTACATTAGTTGTCACCATACGAGGTTAGTACAATAGAGTACCCTTCCTAAGGAACCTTAATAAATCAGATTTTTAAAATGTGAAACTCATGTTTTTAATCCATCATCTGAACATAATGGCTCCTTGCTTGATTATTATAACACAACCACTCTGCATTCTTGTATGCGTAGCCCTGTAGCTGAAAATTCATATGTGAATCTTGCAGGGGCAACTTTGCCAAAAATGCTTAATAGCAATTTAAATAAATGCCACAGCCAACTTTTTAAATTTACTTGTTTCCTGGAAATGTGTTTTGCTTTCTTTTGGTGCAGGGAGGAAGGAAAGTAGGCATTATCAGTTGGACTTTTAAATTAAGTGAAGCATTTTCAGATGTTTCAACATGCCTTGATATGAATGTATTTCTAAGTCGAAGCCAGCATTGTGAACCTTTTGTCATGTTATAAACGTGTATTTTAAGAAAAAGAAACAAATGTGTGGTTTACTATTGGCCTCATAAATATAATAGCAAATATTAGTGACATTTATTTTTAACTTTTTATTATGGAACTGTCATTACAAAAATGCATTTTGAAGAAAAAATGTTCCTGCTTAGCTATTAAAGCAACTACCTGCATTTATATTTTTTAAGAATTGTATTCACTTGTGGGACATTGGCACCGCTAGCTGATCAGCATTTATTGCTTGTCCATAATTCCTGCTGAGAAGGTGATGTTGAGCTGCCTTGAACTGCTGCAGTCCACATACTGTAGGTAGACACTCAAAGCCGTTAGAGAAGGAATTCCAGGATTTGGACCAAGCAACACTAAAGGAATGGGAATATATTTCTAAGTGCAGATAGTGAGTGGCTTGAAGGGTAACTTGCAGGTTCTGGTGTTCTGCCCTTGTCCTTTGAGGTGGAAATGGTTGTGAGTTTGGAAGGTGCTGTCTAAGAGTCTTTGGTGAATTTCTGCCGTGCATCTTGTAGGTACTACACACTGCTGCTACTAAGCATCGGTGGTGGAGAGAATAGATGTTTGTGGATGTGATACCTATCAAGCGAGCTATTTTTAAGCTTCTACTTTTGGAATTGCACCCATCCAGGCAAGTGGGGAGCATTCCATCATACTCTTGACTTGTGCCTTGTCATTGATGGACAGACTTCTGCTCTTGTAGCCACTGTATTTGTATGGCTAGTCCAGTAGGATTTCTGGTCAATGTCAACTCCCACGGGTGCTGATGATGCCATTGAATGACAAAGGTGAACGTTAGATTGTCTCTCTTATTGGTGATGGCCATTATCTGGTATTTGTGCTGTGTGATTGTTACTTTTCATTTTTCACCTGGATATTGACCAAGTCTTGTTGCATTTCAACATGGACTGCATCAATATCTGAGTTGTTGCAAATACTGCTGAGCATTCTGCAATCATCAGTGAACATCCCCACTTCTGATCTTTTGGAGGGAATGTCATTGATGAAGTAGTTGATGATGTTTGGACCTAGAACTACCTTGACAAACTCCCGCAGAAATGTCCTGGAGGTGAGATCACTGACCTCTATCAACCACAGCCATCTTACCATGTGCCCCGTGATTCCCACTGATTCCAGTTTTGCAAGGACTCCTTGATGTAACACATAGTCAAATGTGGTCTTGGTAGCAAGGGTTGTCACTCTCTCCTCACCTCTGGAATTTATCTTTTTTTTATTTGTTTGTCCATGTTTGAACCAAAGCTGTGATGAGGTCAGGAGCTTAGTGGCCCTGGCAGAGCCCTAGCTGGGTGTCAGTGAGTAGGTTGTTGCAAAGCCTATGCTGTTGATGATTCCTTCCAACACTTTATTGATTGAGAGTAGACTGATGGAACAGTAACTGGCTAAGTTGGATTTGTCCAACTTTTTGGGTAAAAGGAATTTTCACAATTTTCAAGTAAATGTTAATATTGCAACAAGTTCTAGAACACAAGTCTTCAATACTATTGCAGGAATGTTGTTAAGACCCATAGCCTTTGCAATATCCAGTGCCTCCAATTGTTTCTTGATATCATGTGGATTGAATTGAATTGGTTGAAGGCGGGCTTCTGTGATGCTGAGGTGGGGGGAGAGAATCTCTGGAGGAAGCCAAGATGGATCATCCACTTAACACTTCCGGCTGAAGATTTTTAGCCTTGTCTTTTGCACTGGACTGTTCACTCGTTGAAGCTGGGGATATTTGGGGAGCCATTTTCTCCAGTGAGTTGCTTAATTCCACACTACTGTTCACAACTGGATGTGGCAGGACTGCAAAGGATCTGATCCATTGGTTGTTGGATTATATTAGATCTGTTTATCACTTGCTGCTTGGTATGTAAGTAGTCCTCTCTGGTAGCATCACCAGGTTGACGCCTCATTTTGAGGTATCCCCTACTGCACACTCCACTGATTCCCTGACTTATTAGTAATGGTAGGGAGTTGGAAAAGGATGCAAGCCGTGAGGTTGCAGATTGTGTTGTGGCATGAATCTGCTGCTGTTGATGGTCCACAGAGCATCATGGATGCCCAGTTTTGAGTAACTAGGTCTGTTTGAAGTCTGCCCATTTAGCACGATAAGAGCCTCCATTGTGTTGTGTTGCACTATTCTCAATGTGAAGTGAGGACTCTGTCTCCACAAGGACTGTGTAGGCATTGGTCACTGTCATTGATACTGTCATGAACAGATGTATTTTCAGCAGACCGATTTGGTGAGATTGAAATCAAGTATGTTTTTCCCTCTTGTTGGTTTCTTCACTACCTGCAACAAACATAGTCCAGCAGCTATGTCCTTTAGGACTTGACCACTCTGTCAGTATTGCTGTTGCTAAGCCACTCTTGGTGTGGACATTGAAATCCTCACCCAGAATACATTTTGCACCCTTGTCACCCTCGGTGCTTCTTCCAAGTGTTGTTTAACGTGGCGGTGTACTGATTCATTGGCTGAGGGAGGATGGTATATGGTGTTAAGCAGGAAATTTCCTTGTCCATGGTTAACCTGATTCATGCGATTTCTTATGTCTGGAATCAATGTAGAAGACTCCTATGGCAACTCCCACCTGACTATATACCACTGTGCTATCACCAATGCTGACCTTCTAGTGAGGCAAGCTATATCCAGGGATGGTGATTGTGATGTCTGGAATATTATAAGGTATTATTTCATGAGTATGTTTGCCTGTTACTAGGCTAATCTGTGAGACAGTGCTCCCAATTTTGGCACTAGCCCCCAGATGTTAATTAGGAGAACTTTGCTAGGTTGATAGAGCTGTTTTTGCCATTGTTGTTTCCAGTGCTTAGGTCGATGTCAGGCGGTTCATCTGGTTTAATTTCTTTATTGAGACTTTGTCGTGACTGGTACAATGATTGATTGATGCTGGTTTGCTAGGCCATATCTGAGGAAGTTGACTTAACCACACTGTTATGGATCTAGAGTTACATGTAGGACAAACCAGGTGAGAACAATATTAGAGCTTAAAAATGTGTTGCTGGAAAAGCGCAGCAGGTCAGGCAGCATCAAAGGAACAGGAGAATCAATGTTTCAGGCATAAGCCCTTCTTCAGGAATGAGGAGGGTGTGCCAAGCAGGCTAAGATAAAAGGTAGGGAGGAGGGACTTGGGGGAGGGGTGTTGGAAATATGAGGTTAAGGTGAGGGTGATAGGCGGGAGAGGGGGTGGGGGCGGAGAGGTCGGGAAGAAGATTGCAGGTCAAGAAGGCGGTGCTGAGTCTGAGGGTTGGGACTGAGAAAAGGTGGGGGGAGGGGAAATGAGAAAGCTGGCCATGCGGGGTCAGTCCGTAGACAGGTGCTGAGGAAGGAGATATGGCTGTGGTAGCAAGTCTGTTTGAGGATGTGGCTGAAGAGCTTCAGGGCAGAGGAGATGACCTGGGGGGTGCAGTGAAAGAGGGACTCACTGAGATCCTTGTAGAGGGAGGAGGAGAGCTTCTTCAAGGAAGGCATCCTTGCAAGAGGATTCGCAGTAGGTTAAAATCAACTAGGAGAAGGTGAGGACTGCAGAGAAAAGCTTCAGGGCAGAGGAGATGACCCTACCTTTTATCTTAGCCTGCTTGGCACACCCTCCTCATTCCTGAAGGGCTTATGCCCGAAACGTTGATTCTCCTGTTCCTTTGATGCTGCCTGACCTGCTGCGTTTTTCCAGCAACACATTTTTAAGCTCTGATCTCCAGCATCTGCAGTCCTCACTTTCTCCTGAGAACAATATTAGTCAACCAGATAGGTTTTTCCAGCAATCAGCGATGGTTTCATGGTCATCATTAGATTTTTAATTCCAGATGTTTGTTGAATTCAAGTTCCACCATCTCGAATGATGGGATATGAGAATATTAGCTGAGTTTCTAGATTAATAGTCTAGCAATAGTACTACTGGGCCATCATTAACATTGTAAAACTAGGGACTGCTATCAAAGTTTGACATTGAGATAATTTGACTGGTGACCAAAAGCTTGATTAAACTCTGAATAATATGGTCTGTGTGATTAGAGCAAGGATTTTCAACCCTTTTTACTTCTGCGGATCCCCCTATATAACAATCAATGAACATATGTAACATGGTAAAAGTATTTTTATGTATAAAAATGATTAATTATGCAGTTAAATATTACTTAGGTTTTACTTGATAAATTTATTGTTGGTCCTGGTCATTAATTGTGGCATGATACCAAATTGGGGCACAGATGAGGGGTTTGGTGAAATGTCACAGGTGTGAGCTAATTCCAATTGTGCGTGCATGAACAGCCATGGTCAGTTAAAGGACTTTGGCTGAATATACTTCTTGTGGCACTGAAGCGTGATTTTGAAATGTCACTTGAGATGTAGTTAGATTACATGATGCCTGCATTCTCTACCTTCTATGGTTATTTTTGGCAGTCCCCTGGAAACCTCCTCAAGGATTTCAAGTGATTGGATACCTGGTTTAAAAATGATGTTCTCGAATGTTTGATTAGTCAGATCCCAGCAATATTGATCATGAGTTTTTCAAACAATCACCTGGTTGAAATGTGCTGAGTATTAGTCAGGGAAGATTGTTGATTTTACAGATTTTATACTGATATCTTTCACAGAACTCTTTCAAATCAATGTATCTACTAAATAACTGGATGAGTAATCCCATGGTAGCATTAAAATGGATTTTTCCTTGAGGTTTGACTATGAACATTCTTAGTTTTCCTTTTATGAAGACTTGAGCCTTTCTTCATTGAATTCACAATTGTATTTTAAAGCTTGATGGTGAAAAATAAATGAAGTTTCACTTCAGATTAGAAGCTTACTGCAAATATAATGGAACTTTCTGAAAACAGTGCAAGTGTTCTACTTGAAACAGGCTGAGGCTGCCTCAGTCCAGTTCCTAGTAAGCTTGCACCAATGAGAATGTGTATAGGGTATAAGCAGGCAGAGAGAGAGTTAAGCTCTGAGTTTTGTGAAATGAGTGGTTCAGCTGAGCATGACTCCGATCAGGTACAAACTAACAGTTAACAATGGGGTGCTGGAGGCAAGGGTAATGGGTTAACAATGTGGAAAAGCATTCATTATGTAGAGCCATTTAACAAGATGAGGTAGCATTCAGTATGTGAGGTCAGTTTAACAAGGTGAAAAGTATTCATTATGTGAAGCCAGTTATTCATTGCATAACAGCAGATAGTTTAATGTTTACTGTTGATGCTTGCTGATTGTAACAGTCACTCAGTTAATATTTATGTTGCCTTATCTGGCTGCTCCTCCCTGTAAAATGACTATTTAGTTAATTGAGGAACTGCTGTTCCAGAGAAGATTGTGAACTCCTGTCCCTGTGCACATGGGTGATCATTCTCTCTCTGTACAGGGCCTGGAATAACAACGAAGGAGGTAAAACTGTACTGTGTCTCTGAGTGTTTGGCTTAGATTGAGGGGGGAAATGGAATGACACCAATATCTCAAGTTCTTATATAATTTCATTCCAATTGTTCTTTCAATCTGTCATAAGATGGGTGACAAAATAATAGATTTGTACAGTAACAGATACTGTTTGGTGTTGTACATTTTTTTGAAAAATGAGGACCTTTACTCATCAATCTAGCTGGGTATCTGGCTGTGCCATGCTTTAGCCTGAAATGGGAAAAGCCACTTTCCCCAAGAATGAATATTTCGTATCGATCAATGAAAAACCTGCAATACTTCTGACTGGTTTTGTTTCATATCAAGAAACAGTAGTAGGTGATTTACTATTAAAACTTGTTGAGTGGAGAGTCACCACTTCCAATTCACCTTTTTTATAAAACATTTTTGCTAGGCTAACATTCTACTGCTGTACACCCAGCCTTTCAATCAATGTAAATTGAATTGAATTTATTGTCATGTATACCGAGGCACAGTGAAAAGCTTTGTCTTGCGAGCAATGCAGGCAGATCAGAGTTAAGTCGCATAGATAAGTAAATAATAGGTAAACAGTGGCAAAAACAAAAACACAGGCACAGGCGAATGTTAAGAGTTTGAGTCCATTCGGTATGCTAACAACAGTAGGGCAGAAACTGTGACGAAACTGGCTAGAGTGTGTGTTTAGGCTTATGTACCTTCTCCCTGATGGTAGAGGTTGTAGATAATCTAAATTCTTGTAGTGCTTCCCAATTGGAGATGGGAAAAATTTAAAAATGTAATGACTTTAATGTTTATTAATAGCTGGCTAGTAGTCCTGATTTCAATTTGTAATGTGTTTTTTTTTGTTTTTAGGTAGTTGAACATAGAAAATCAGATCAAGAAACTGTACTGTCTAAAGAGAACAATGTGCTAAAGTGCCTTCATTAGAAAAGAAACAAGAGTTTTAATTTGCTTTCAAAGGGAGGATGAATAGTGAGGAAGAGTTTTATGATGCTGTTACAGGCAAGTATCTGGAGTGTAATTTGACAATCGCATCCTGTACTTTTTTGATACTTGTTTTAAACATACTTAATCAGTGTTTCTCATAGAGGAATGAAAATCAAGCTGTCAAAAGCTGTTTATGTTCTATTCCAGGTTTTCAGGCAATAGCATACTGTACCTTTTTTTTTGCCACAAGGCTCAGTTCCTCATTCCAGTTACGAAGACAACTTCTAGAGCATCTTCAGAAGCCTCCAAAATGATATTAATACTCTAATATTATTGATGCATATGCTATAGTTAGAAGTATCTATCTCTCAGTAATTTGAATATGTATATAAAGAGTCTCTAATTAGGGATAGGGAGTAAGTCTCATGGTAAGAGACTTACTGTATTGGAAAATATTGATGCATAATCCCTATGAGTGAAAGATCACATGCATGCATCACTTTCTAGGCGATAGTATGTTAGTTGTAGAGTAGATTACATATATTGTATTTTATGTAATCTGTTCCTAATTGGTTGATTCACAATTATTATGGTGCAGAAGATGATCATTCGACACATTGTATGTATCAGCTTTCAATTGAGCATCATAATTTGGTGCTGACGTGAAAATATATTTGAGGCTTGTTACACCTGAATGTGGTTACTTCACAGGCCAAAATCAATAACTAACAGACTCAATTAATTGAGGCATGAAAACAGACTGTTAGAGAAACTAAGCAGATCTGGCAACATGTTTGGACAGCGAAAAGCACTCAATATTTTGTGTACATTATGCCTTCTTCCGAACAGAATGACTGCTAAAGAAGGGTTATAACAATCTCTGAAGATTAATATAAAAATAAAGATGGTCTCAAGGCCTTCTACTTCATCCTGGAAAGAAGGCTTGAACCATTCCATCCACTACCGCCCTTTCTTTCCTCACTTTGATCAATTTGTACTTTTAACTCCTCACTTTCTTTAAGTGAAAAGTATGACAATGGATACCCGTATGGGCCTCAGTCTTGCCTGTTTCTTTGTGGCATACAATCTTACTCTGACCCCTCCACTCACTTATTTCTCGAGTGCATTGATGACATTATTGGTACTGCTTCCCTCTGTTGTTTGGAATTGGAAAAATTTAGCAATTTCGCTTTTAATTTCCATCCTGCCCTCAATCTTCAGCTGGTCCATCTCGACGACTCTCTTCCTTTCTTCAGCGTATCTGTTTCCATTTCTGGGGATAGGCTGGCCATTGATACAAACCCTCTGACTCCTACAGTTGCCTCAAATATAGTGGGATGCCTTCAAAAATGAGATAGCTTGAGTCTAGAGGCAGTATGTTCCTATTAGTGGGAAGGGCAAGGTGTAGGGAATATGGCTTGACCAGAAAAGTTGAGGCTCTGCTCAAGGGAAAAGGAGGCATGTGGCAGGTATAAACAGCTGGGATTGAATTAATCTGTCGTGGAGTTTAAGGGCAGTAGGAGTACAGTGGGAGGAACCAAGAGTGCAAAGACAGATAGCTTTGGCAAATGGAGTTAAGGAGAATCCAAAGAGATTCCACAAATATATTAAGGGCAAATGAATAACTAGCGAGAGATCAACAAGGCTGTCTATGCATGGAATTGCAGGAGCTGAATGAGATACTAAAGGATTATTTTGCATCAGTATTTATTGTTTTGAAGGACATGGAATCCAGAGAGCTTGGCAAAATAAATAATGACATCTTGAAAAGTGTCCATATTTACAGAGTAGGAGCTGCTGGACATCATACAATGTGTAAAGGTGGATAAATCCCCAGGACCTGATCAAGTATATCCCAGAACTTTGTGGGAAGTTCAGGAAGTGATTGCTGGGCCTTTTGCGAGATATTTGTATCATTATTAGCCACAAATGAGGGGCAGGGAGACTGGAGGTTGGCAAATGTGGTGCCATTATTTAAGAAAGTTGGTAAGGAAAAACCAGGGAACCATAGAATCAAAGGCTGGTGAACCTGATGTCAGTGGTGGATAAGTTGTGGATCTACATGTATTCCAGAGGGCTAGGATTGATAATGGAAAGTCAGCATGGCTTTGTGTGGGAAATTGTGTCTTACTAATCTGAATGTGTGTTGAAGAAGTGACACAGATTAATGAAGGCAGAGCAGGGGATATTATCTATACAGACTTCAGCAAGGTGCTCAACAAGATTCCACATGGTTAGATGGGTTAGCAAGGTGGAATCCAGATGAGCTGGATACAAAATTGGCTTGAAGGCAGGAGACAGTGTGGTAGTGAAGGGTTCCTTTTCTTAGTATAGACATATGACCAGCAGTGTGCCTCAAGGGTCAGTGTTGGGTCTATTACTTTGGGTCTATTACTTTTTGTCATTTATATAAATGATTTGATATGAATATAGGAGGAATAGTGAGTAAGTTTGCAGATGACACCAGTATTGGTGATGTAGTGGACAGTAAAGAAAGTTATCTCCAAGTACAATGGGACCTTGATAGATGGGCCAAGGAGTGGCTGGTGGAGTTTAATTTAGATAACTGTGAGGTTGCATTTTGGTAAGGCAAGTTAGGTCAGGACTTATATACTTAATGGCAGGTTCCTGGGGAGTGTTTCTGAGCAAAGAAACCTTGGGTTGCAGGTATATAATTCCTTAAAGCTGGAGTCACAAGTCAACAGGGTAATGAAGAAGGCATTTGGTACACTTGCCTTTATTGATCAGTGCATTAAGTGTAGAAGGTGAGATGTAATGTTAGGCTGTACAGGACATTGGTGAGGTCACTTTTGGAATACTGCATTCAATTCTGGCCTCCCTGCTATAGGAAAGATGTTGCTAAACTTGAAAGGGTGCAGAAAGGATTTACAAGGATGTTGCTGGGGTTGGAGGGTTTGAGCTATTGGGAGAGTCTGAATAGGCTGGGACTTTTTTCCCTGGTGCTTTGGAGGCTGAGGGGTGACCTTTTATAGAGGTTTATAAAATCATGAGGGATATTGATATGGTGAATAGGGGAGTCCAAAACTAGAGGTTTTGGGATTAAGGTGAAAGGGGAAAGATATAAATGGGGCCTGAGGGGCACCTTTTTCATATACAGGATGGTGCATATATGGAATAAGCTGCCAGAGGAAATGATGGATGTTGGTACAATTATAACATTTTAAAGGCACCTGGATGCTTTCATGAATTGGAAGGGTTTCAAGAGATATGGGCCAAATGCTGGAAAATGGGACTAGATTAATTTAGGATATCTGGTTGGAGGGGATGAGTTGGATGGAAGCGCCTGTCTCTGTGCTGTACAAGTCAATGACTCTATACATCCTCACAGACTGCTTTCTGTAAAGACAGTATTCCAATCTCCTGGTTTCTCTGTCTCCATTGCACCTGTTATAATGTTGCTACCTTCTGTGGACGGACTCCAAATTGTTCAAATTTTTCCTCAACTGAAGATTCATCGTTACCATATTAGATTCCTTATCCATGTTCAACCCATCTCCCACACTTCTGCCCTCACTACTTGCCTCCCCTGCTACAGCAATGTATCTCCCTGGTCCACAATTACCACCTCACCAGTGTCTGAATCCAAAAGATTGTAATGCTGCTATTTTAGTCACCTCCAATAGGATGCCATGATCAGCCACATATTTCCCCTCCCCTCCCTTGTCAGCATTTCGAAGGGAACGTTCCTTCTAGGACAATCTTGTACACTCCTCCTCCATTCCTAACATTTCCACACACTCTCATAGCATCTTCCCATGGAATCCCAGAAGGTATAATATCTGCCCGTTTAATCCTCCCTGTCACCATCCAAGGCTCCAGATATACCTGTGATTTACCTGTGCTTCATTCAGCATAGTCTACTGCATTTACTGCTCACAATGTTATTTCCACATTGTAGAGACAAAAGACAGGCTGGGTCACTACTTTGCAGAACATCCACGTTCCGTCTACAAAAATGACCCGAGCTTCCTATTGCCTGCTGCTTTAACACACCACCATTTTCCCACACCAGCATGTCTGTCACAGGCTCCCAGGACTGTTCCATCTAATCTCAGCACAAGTTTGAAGAACAACATCTCATTTTCCGTTTTGAGGAAGGGTCACCGGACCCAAAACATTAACTCTGATTTCTCTCCACAGATGCTGCCAGACCTGCTGAGCTTTTCTAGGAATTTCTGTTTTTGTTTCTGATTTACAGCATCTGCACTTCTTTTGGTTTTTATTTCCTTTTTCTGCTTAGGGGACGCTGCAGCCTTTAGTACTCAACATAGAGTTCAATAACTTTAGAGCCTGATTCCATCCTTTCACATTTTCTTTTACCCACCCCACACCTGGTCCAGTTCTGATATGGGTTGCTTTTAATACAGTCGTCCATTCTCACGTACTACTAGGCCCATTATCATATTGTATGGGTTGTGTTCAGCACAGCTAGCTCATTTTCTCACTCTTAGCTCTTGGTATCACTTATTTGACTTCTCTTGTGTCCTGGCCTGCTATCCATAATCTCCTTATTTACCTATCCCTTTCATAACTCACTCTGTCTAGGCTGTCTCCACCTATCTGCTTACCTCTTTTCCCCCCTCCTACCCCACTTTAGTGTCAGCTTATTATTAACCAGCACCTATGGAACCACGAGTGTGTTGTTTGATTAAAAATTCTGTTTGATCAAGAGATCCATTTAATCCAATGATGGTTCATAAGATGCCACTTAAAACAAAGTGTGCTGTACCATGTTACAGTTATGATGAAGAGTCACCAGACTTTAAATGTGAACGTTACTTTCTTCTCACAGATGCTGCCAGACCTGCTGAATTTCTCTAGCATTTTCTGTTTTCATTTCAGATTTCTATCATCCATGTTTTTCTTCAATTAATAAAGAATTATGTTGAATAAACCGTCTGCCTTCACTAATAATTTTCACATTTATTTTCAAAGTTCTACAAGGTCAAGATCAGTGTGTATAAATGATATTTCTATGATTCTTCACATTAATGGAATCTATCTGTAAGAAAAGCAAAAGGCCAAGCCAAGTAGTTGCATAGCTTTTTTGACATCGGATTCCATTTTTATTGTTTATTTCAATTTATTTTGTGCAGTTAATTATTTTCTTCAAAGGCAAAGTTGAGTTTTTTTTTGTTACCTTATAGTAGTTGAATGTTTTGAAATTTATTTGCCATGCTAGCTACCTTTGTCAAAAAAGAAGAATGAATTTGGCTGCCTGATACTTGACACAAAATTTGTAGAAAATGGGAGAAAGTTATTTTCCTTATTGGATATGGTTACCTAATGTCTACAAAAGATATAGAACATGGATTGCATTTTCATATTCATTTTGATAATTTTGATAAGGCCTAATTTATAAAGTAGATCAGATAGATTTCATTATATATGTTATTACTTTAGGGTTTGAATCGGATGATTCTGAAACCAGAATGGATCCAATGGTGTCAGATGATTCATTGAGTTTGTTCGGTAAAAGTGAAAGCAGTGTATCTGATCAAAATGCTCACAACAGAGAATCAACCCAAGAAAATGGAATTAAGAAATATAGGTGAGTTCAACTATGGTTTACAAAATTTTGCTTAGTATATGGCCTAATTCAATACAGCAGGCTTTAAAATGGGAAATAAAGATGGAGCAGGTCAGTTAGATGGAATAGCTTTTCTCTTATTCCAATAGAATAATTTCTTCTCGTAAGATTAATTTTTGCAGTATTTTGAAATACTGTAATGCAGAAAAACTATTGCAGTATAACATGTTTTAACCCTCATTGAGTCCTTCAATTTACATCTGTCGACTGTTTTTCTTCTCCTTTTGTTACAGAACTTCTTTACCAGCTCCAATGTTTAGTAGAAATCAATTAAGTTTGTGGAGTATTTTAAAAAGATGTATTGGACTGGTGAGTATATATTAACTGGTTGATTTAAATCCATTTTGGAGCTGAAATTGAATGCTATTTTTCACTATGGTACTGCCAGTGGTATTTCTCATCTTACAATTACCCTTGATTATTGTATAAGTTTGGGTTTTGTCATTGAAAGGACCAAATACACATTTTGTAAATCTTAACAATCTGTGTTTGCTCAGACTTTCTATTTCCAAGCTGTCCAACTGAAGGTGAGCATGTCATTGCTTGATTCTGCTTAAATGTAATCAGTCATAGCTGAAGTATCTTCAGCAATGGCTTTCGCTACAATCCCAGACCTCAACCTGTGAACATCTCCAAAAACTAGTCATTGACTGCTATCTGTTCCTCACCTACTTGCAATTCCTTTGTGTCTTTGTCCAGTGCAGGTGTTATCCAGGTCTATCACTCTTTCAGTTATTCCCATAGTTTCTGTCTGTCAGCTACTTGTCCAATTTCCAGTTAAGTTTGGCCAATGTTTCTAATATGTTTTTGTCACTTCCACACTTCGACCATTCCAGCATTCCTGATGTGGAGGAGCTGGTGTTGGATCGGGGTGGACAAAATTAAAATCGCACAACACCAGGTTATATTCCAACAAAGCACTAGCTTTCGGAGTGATGCTCCATCATTAGGTAACTGTGGAGCAGGACCATAAGAGACAGTTTTTGTAGCAAAAGACTACAGTATCATGCAACTGAAATGATATATCGAACAAACCTAGATTGCTATTAAGTCTTTCATCTTTTAGAATAGGTTGCAAATTTTGATTCATTAGTATGTAATTCTCAAAGCTTCTTTTCAGTCAAATTCTCGGGGTAACTTGAGGTTTTATTTTTTAAAAAGTGAAAGCTCAGACAATGCATTAAAGGTGTGAGGTTAGATTCTGTCTGTATCTCAATCTGGAGTCAAACTGGTTCTACTTTCAAAGTGAAATTTATAAAATGTTGCATGGATGGACTTCCTGCATTGACTGTCTGCCGATTTTGTGCTTTCTGAGCAAAATAGAATGCATCTGGAAGTATACTTCTGTAAATGCAAATTGAGAGGGCCTGCGAGAGTGAGTGAGTGAGTGTATGTATGTATATGGGAGAGTGTATGGTGTAGTAGGGTCACCTGTAGTGTGACATGAACCCAAGGCCCCAGTTGAGGCCATCCTCATGGGTACCGAACTTGGCTATCAGCCTCGGCTCGGCCACTCTGTGTTGTTACATATCCCGAAGGTCGCCTTTGGGGATAGTCACCCGAAGGTCTGAGGCTGAATGTCCCTGACCGCTGACGTGTTCCCCGACTGGGAGGGAACACCCCAGTCTGGCGATTGTGGCATAGTGTCCATTCATCTGTTGTCATAATGGCTGGTCTCCTCTAGATTAAGTTTTTCATCTTTTAGTTGCAGGTTTCAGTTCATTAATATGTAAATCCCAGAACTTCTTTTAAGTCACATTCTTGAGATAACTTAACTAAAGGTTTTATTTTTTTAAAAAGTCATATCTCAGCTCAGACAATGCATTAAAGGTGTGAGGTTAGAGTCTGTCTGTCTCCCAACCTTGAGTCAGACTGGTTCATTTCCAAAGTGGAATTTATAAAATATTACATGGATTGATTGTCAGTATTGACTGCCTGCAGATTGCTTTTTGAGTAAAAGAGCATGTATCTCAAATATAATCTGCAAAGTACATCATTTCAGTTGCATGATGCTAATCTTTTGCTATAAATTCTGTGTCTTATTGGTCCTGCTCCACAGCTACCTGATGAAGGAGTAGTGCTTCCATATAAACTGTTGGACTATAACTTGGTGTTGTGATTTTTCACTTTGTCCAACATTTCTGACTGACCTATTCTTGACCCTCTAAAATGTCAGATGACTGAAACTCTCCTGTCACATTGTGTAGTCATTGTTCTTGCCCATCACCCCATTTCTTGTTGAGGTATGTTGACCTCCAGGCTTCCAATTTAAACTTCTCAATTTCAAGTTCAAATTCACTTCATAGCTTCACCTCCCCATGTTTCTTCACCCTGAAAATGCTGCTTGTTTTGCTTGCCCTTCACTCCCTTAAACCCCTGGTCATTGCAGCTATGTATGTTCGAAACTCTGAACTCTGTCTCTAAATCTTTCCACGAATATCTCTTCTTTTAAGGCCAATCTTAAAGTCAACTTACTTTCCCAAAGTTTTGTTACTGCTTTAACTCCATTTCAGTTTTATCTGTAAAAAATCTCTGGGCAATACATTGGGATATGTTTCTACATTATCAGGGCATTATAAATGTAAGTGCAAGGTGTTGACACCTGAAAATATGGATAGAAACAAAAAAAAGGCAGAAAAATGTCATTTTTCTGTTGCATACTTTTGACAGCTTTTCTTTTTTAAAAAAAAATTATTTTGCCTTTTAGTTAAGCAATGCGAGGAAAACACTCTTAAAGTTGTTCAGTGCAGCAGGATTTTCTTTCAAGCTTTGAAGCCTTGGGTTCAAATGACAGTTCTGAGAC
Organism: Chiloscyllium plagiosum; assembly: GCF_004010195.1. Lineage (NCBI taxonomy): Eukaryota > Metazoa > Chordata > Chondrichthyes > Orectolobiformes > Hemiscylliidae > Chiloscyllium > Chiloscyllium plagiosum. The sequence goes on along the minus strand of NC_057729.1, from coordinate 43,754,488 downwards.
AGCACTTGCTGTCAGTGAGACTAGCTCAGCAATATTCTTGAAGCAGCATCCTAATTCGTTATTTTTGAAATTCACTGCTGTATTAATGACAGCAAACTGGGCTTAATCAGAAAGTCCGGTACTCTAGAGTCTTTGCATTTTCAAGGACCCTCATGAATGCACCCTCAGGGAAAATAAGTTAGTTAATCGGAATGAGGGAAGCTATTAGGCCCCTTGACTTCTGGATTGCAGAATTTGGGCTGCTTCACAGTCTCCTCTTTGGGTGGTGAAACCTCCAGCTCTTAAAATTCCCAACCTGAATTATTGAAGCAAATTCACCTGCATTAGACACTGCCGCCTTCTATACAAGGTTGAGTGTTCACTCCCAATTAGTCCTGAGTTATATAAATTGACTGCCTGTCTCCATGGTGCAGGCAGCTAGCTTCTTGTGTATTATATAAAAATTGACTATCTTCATTTTTTGTCCTTTTTAGGAATTGTCAAAAATTACTATGCCCATTATATTCAATGAGCCTTTGAGTTTTCTGCAACGAATTACAGAATACATGGAACATACGTACCTCATCCACAAGGCTTCTATGCTTTCTGATTCAATAGAGAGATTACAGGTAGGTATATTTCGATGGATCCAGCTGAAGATATCTTCGTTTGGTGCCTTTTTAGTGCACATGCTTGAGAATTGAAATAATGTTGTCAAATCTGAAAGCTAAAAGTTGTAGGTGAAACGATTAGTAAAGGTTTAGGATGTGTGAAATTTGAGATTAAATATATTTAATTTGGTTTTAAATTGATTTGAGTCACAACCCAAAATCTTTAGACATTGTTGATTTGATATCCAAGTTGCTGAATTTGCAACGTTCCAAGTATTTCAAATAGGTGTCAGGTGCAGCAAAATTAAAGTGATCTCTGATGCTGGTCTAAATATTAATTTGGGATAAATGCAGGAAAATTGGCCCTTTTTCAATTGCAGCAATGTAAAACAAATGTTTGTGGCATTTGGCAAACTTGCAGTTCAGCCCTTTAGCTTAAAAAGGATCTTAAATGAGCTATTTGGCACATTCTGTAGGTATCGCTTTAAACTTCAAAGCTTTATTTATTTATTGCATAGACTGTAGCTGCATTTGCAGTTTCTGCTGTTGCATCGCAATGGGAAAGGACTGGAAAGCCATTCAACCCACTACTGGGTGAAACCTATGAACTTAGAAGGTAAGAGAAATTGCAAGGTTCCACACAAATAACATCTATTAGTACTAGTTACGTTGGTTTGCATAAAACAGGACCAAAGAAGGGATCACAAGCTCTAATATTGCAATGGCCATCGTAGAATTGAATTATAACAGCTGTGTTCCCATTCTGATTAGCCCCTGCTCTTGCAGAATGATTGTGACAATTTTCAAAATAGGATCGCAATTGGAAAATGTTTGAGAAGATGTGTAATTGGTTCGTATCTGGAACTGCTGTGAATATAATAACTATATAGCTGCAGAACCAAATTGCAAGTTGGCTAATGAAAGTTTAGTGGTGTTTCCCTTTTGAAATAATGGGAGGTGTAAATCCCTTTGAAAGAAATGTTAATAGTAAATCATCTCAGAATAATGTAGAACCTGGGGCGGGATGGGGGGGGGGATAAAAAAAGTTGTTGATTTTTACCAGGACATTTGCTACTGAACTCAGTTACTTAAAATTATTGCTCATTAATGGAGTAAATGCTTGACCATATTTCCTGTAATTCTATCTTCTGCCCCCTCCCCCTCTCTATCACTTCCTCTCTTAGCACATTTTGAGGCTAAAAGTGCAGATTCAATAAACAACTTGGCTCCAGATAGTTTGTGGTATAATTGAATTAGATAAGAAGTAATGTGTAGGCAATATCTGTCTCCTGCTCAAGTTGTCTGTCCACTTTTGTAGGAAAACACTGCAGTTGGATGAGATTTGAGTTTTACTTGAGATATGAGACATGCTGATCTAATTCATTTTTGTTTTTGAGGCATCTTGAACTAACAGTTTGTCTATTTGAAAGTTAATGATGTTTGTAGTGACTAGCTGTGAAGTTTGTTTAAATTCACTTGTGGGATGTAGGCATCGCTGGCTGGCCAGCATTTATTGTCTGTCCCTAGAGAAGAAATGGCCTTGGGAAGGTGGTGGTTAGCTGCCTTCTTAAATCACTGCAGTTCACGTGCTGTAGGTTGTTGTACTATTGGGAGTGAATTCCAGGATTTTTATGCAGCAACAGTGAAGAGACAGCGATATATTTCCAAGTCAGTGGCTTGGAGGGGAACTTGCAAGTGTTCTTATACATCTGCTGCCATTGTTTTCCTGGATGGAAAGGATCATGGGTTTGGAAGTTGCTGTCTTTGGTAAATTTCTGCAGTGCATTTTTTGAATAGTAGCAGCGGTGTGTACTGAGCGTCAGTGATGGAGAGGGTGGTTGCTTGTGGATATGGTGCCAGTCGAGTGGTCTGCATTGTACTGGACAGTATTAACCTGCTTGAGTATTTTTGGAGCTGAACATTATCCACGCAAGTGGAGAGTATTTCATCACACTCCTGACTTGTGCATTTTAAGTGGTGGACAGGCTTTGGAGAGTCAGGAGGTGAATTATTTACCACAGTATTCCTAGTCTCTGACCTGCTGTCATAGCCACAATGTTTATGTGGCAAGACCAGTTGAGCTTCTGATGTTTAAGATATCATATGCAGTTATATTGTATAGAAACTGAACAATCTTTTTTTTTAAAAAACTGATGATTTATATAGATATATTGAATTTAGATTATTTAGAAAATTTCCAGAATTAAACTGATGGAAGTGAAATATTTATACCTTAATTATTTTGCTTTTTTTTTGGTAGGAATGATTTGGGATTTAGGCTTATTTCTGAACAAGTTAGCCATCACCCACCGATCAGTGCATTTTATTCAGAAGGCATTAATAAGGATTTCGTTTTCCATGGTTCTATCTATCCAAAGCTTAAATTTTGGGGAAAGAGTGTAGAAGCAGAACCACGAGGAACCATCACACTAGAACTTAACAAGTAAGTATGGTTTATAATTTGAGAGTGGAAATCTTAGTTTATTGTTCATCTTAGCACCAATTTTTAATAATTGAATAAGATATCTGCAGTTTAAATAGAAGAGAAAGTACTATTATTTGTGAAAAGGATTAACATTTCATAAAGAATACCTGAAAATTCTAAATTAGCATATTAACTGCAGATCCTTTTGTTAAATCACTCTAAGTCTATTGTTATAATGAAGATGTTGATAGCGTACCTTACATTTAGATAAATTACCATTCTGTAACTTGGAGTATTTATTTTGTATGATTATAATTAGTAAGGACGGCACCGTGGCTCAGTGGTTTGCACTGCTGCCTCACTGCACCAGGGTCCTTGATTCGATTCCTGCCTCCGGCAACTGTCAGTGTGGAATTTGCATGTTCTCCACATGTTTGTGCGGGTTTCCTCCCATAATCCAAATTGGCCATGCTAAATTGCCCAAAGTGTTGCGTGCATTAGTCAGGGGTAAATGTAGGGGAATGGATCTGGGTGGGTTACTGCTAGGAGGGTTGGTGTGGGCTTGTTGGGCCAAAGAGCCTGTTTTCCACACTGTAGGGAATCTAATCTAATAGTTTGAGGAATTCTCCCCCATCTTGGGAAAGATGGACTACACTGGTCAATTTAGACTAGCTTCAAAATCTTCAATTAGATTCTTTACTTGACTATTATATCTATCTTGTTTCTCCCCGAACAGGAATTGATCCAGCTGTGTGCTCAATGCATATTTGTAAACAAAACAGATTATATATGCCATTCAGACTAATATTTCTCAATATTTGGGGCAGCATGATTGCACAGTAGTTAGCATTGATGCCTCACAGTGCCAGGGACCCAGGTTTGATTCCACCATTGGGTGACCGTGCATGTGGAGTTTGCATGTTCTCCCCATGTCTTCCCATTTCCTCTGTGTGCTCCAGTTTCCTCCCATAATCTAAAGATGTGCAGGTTAGGTGAGTTGGCCATGCTAAATTGCCCATAGCGTCCAGGACTATGCAGGCTAAGTGGATTAGCCATGGGAAATGCAGGGTTACAGGGATAGGGTAGATGGGTGGGTCTGGGTGGAATGCTCTTAGGAGGATTAGATTAGATTAGATTCTCTACAGTGTGGAAACAGACCCTTCGGCCCAACAAGTCCACACTGACCCTCTGAAGAGTATCCCACCAAGATTCATTTCCCTACATTTACCTCTGAAATAATGCACCTAACACTATGGGCAATTTAGCATGGCCAATTCACCTGACCTGCACATATTTTGGAATTGATGTGGACTGGATGGTGTGAACTCGATGGGCTCCAGTTTCCACACAGTAAGGAATCTAAGATTTTTGGTGTATGTAAATTACATTAACTGCAACAGTTAATTAGGCATTACTTACCTGTGCTGTTGTTTAAGTGCCTGTGATCCTCCTCCCATCCTTCTCTTAGTTCAGTCAACTTATCCTTTTATTTCTTTTCCCCTCTTGTGTTTTGTAGCTTCCCCTTGATTGAATCTACACTAGTGGTATAATTGCTTCTTTTGGTAATGCATTTCACATTCTAATCACTCTGGGTTAAAAGAAAAGCTATTCTTGAATTTATTTCTGAGTATTTAAGACTCCTATTTGTGGTCTAGTCTGCAAATGGATGCAGCATTACATCTACCATCATTAAATTATTTCATAATCATAAAACTATTAGGCCACTCCTCAATCTCCTCTTTTTTCTAGAGAAAATAGCCCCAGCCTGTTCATCTTTCCTAGGAAGGAGGCATTGTTGGGCCTGAGTTGGGACAAGTGGAGCACAAGTGTGTTGGGGGAATATATGAGTAAGAATGATCATGAATGATTGAGGCTGAGCTTAGATGGTTTCTTGCTCTTCTTTGTTACTAAAATAGAAATTGGAAGAGAGCTGACTTTGAATATTTTTTTAAACTAAGAAGTAGATGTTCCAGTCCCACAGTGGACGCATTTCCACATGGAGAAAATGTTAGGAGAATTATAGCTACGTTTATTTGATGACAAGGACGTTAGAAAATCCGATGAAGCAAAAATTAAACAGGGTACATAATGTACTTTAGGTGAATTCTTCAATTAGGCCCAGTACAATAAATTGAGAGAAGTAGAGCATCATAGTCATACAGCACGGAGTCAGACCCTTTCGTCCAACCGGACCATGGCAACTGTAATCCCAAACTAACTGAGTCCACCTGCCTGTGCTTGGCCCATATCCCTCCAGACTTTTTTCCTTTTTATGTACTTGTTTTTTAAATGTCTTAACTGTACCCGCATCCACCACTTTGACTTCCTCTGCAAGCTAATTCCACATACAAACTACTGTGTAGAAAATGTTGGCCCTCATGTCCATTTTAAATCTTTCTCCTGTCACCTTTAAAATATGCCCCCTAGTCTTGAAATCCTTTATCATAGGGAAAAGATAACCTGCCATTCCCCTTATCTATATCCTTCATGACCTTAAAAACCTCTAAGGTCACCCCACGACCTTCTACGGTCCAGTGAAAGAAGTCCCAGTCTATCCAGCCTCTCCTTAGAAATCGAGCCTTCCATTCCTGTTAACATCTGGTAAATCTTTTCTGAACCCTCCCCAGCTTGACAATATCTTTCCTATAACAAACCGACCAGAACAGGACACAATACTCCAGAAGTGGCCTCACCAACGTCCTGTACAACCTCAATATGATGTCCCAACTCCTGTACCCAAAGGCCTGAGCAATGAAGGCAAGCATGTTAAATGCCACCTTAATCGCCCTGTCTACATGTGATGAAAACATCAAATAATTAAGTACTTGAACCCTAGCTTTCCCTGTTCAACACTGTAAGAGTGGCAAAAATGATTGAGAATGGAATGAGAGCTAACATGAGAGCTAACTGTGCCACCGTGGGCGGCACGGTGGCACAGTGGTTAGCACTGCTGCCTCACAGCGTCAGAGACCCGGGTTCAATTCCCGACTCAGGCGACTGACTGTGTGGAGTTTGCACATTCTCCCCGTTTCTGCGTGGGTTTCCTCCGGGTGCTCCGGTTTCCTCCCACAGTCCAAAGATGTGCAGGTCAGGTGAATTGGCCATGCTAAATTGCCCGTAGTGTTACGTTAAAAGGGGTAAATGTAGGGGTATGGGTGGGTTGCGCTTCGGCGGGTCGATGTGGACTTGTTGGGCCGAAGGGCCTGTTTCCACACTGTAAGTAATCTAATCTAATCTAATAAAAGGGAAGCCAGAAATTTTCTACCATAATGGAAATAGTAAGCAGGAAGCAAGAAGCAGAATTAGGATCAAGGAGGCTGAATTGTTTAGAGGTTCAAGGCAAGGCTGGAATTTATCATGAGTATTGGTGATTTACAAAAGAAGTAGATGCTGACAAAATATTGATAGAAGTGGAGATGATTGAGGTAGTGGACCTGGTGAAAATTGATAAGCAAGATGTACTGAAGGCTACGCTTGAGAGTGTCCAAATGGCTTGTTTCCCAGGTTGCTAAAGGAGCAGGATGAAGAAAAGGGTTTTCTATAATCTTTCAGTTTTCCTGTATATGGGGAGGTTACCAAAAGATTGGAGATTAGCAAATGTAACACCATATTGAAGGAAGGTATTCCTCAGAATATCACAGGAAAGTCAGTTTAATATTAGTGGTAATGTTTTAGAAACAATAATTCCAAAAAACCAAATCAGTCTAGAATTGTAAAAGACAGATCCCACTTTACTAGTCCAATTATTTTTTTAAATGAAGGGAAGGTTGACAAAGGGAAGGTAATAAATATTGTGAATATACATTTTAAGGAAACCTTTGATAATGTACCACATGAAAGACTGGTTATAAAAATGGTCAGTATCAGTTTGGCCAAAAAAACCTCATTTCAGTACATCGTGTCATGGTAAACAATGGTGTCCTCCAAAATTCAGTACCAGGATTTTTGTTTTTAAATAAAAACCTGGGTATTGGTGCCTAGAGAAAAGTTTCAGAATTTGCTGTTGATACATAATTTGGACCTCTGGCAAACAGTGAGGATGATACCAATGACTGCAACAGGATATAAAGTGTCTGCCTATTCTGCTAGCCCGTTGGCAGTTGGAAAAGTATGGATTGTACCTTTTTGGCAGAAGAGACTGGGTGAGGCATTATAACTCAATGGTCTAATTTTAAAGGTGAGGCAGGTTGATGACTGTAGATCTTTAAAAGCGGCAGAGCACATCGAAAAGTCAGTAAAACGTGGGATTTTGGACATGATAAATAGAGATAATTATAAAAGCAAGGTAGAAGAAAGTGAGGACTGCAGATGCTGGAGACCAAAGTTGAAAAATGTCGTGCTGGAAAAACACAGCAGGACAGGCAGCATCCGAGGAAGGGCATTCCTGAAGAAGGGCTTATGCCCGAAACATCGATTCTCCTGCTCCTCGGATGCTGCCTGTCCTGCTGTGTTTTTCCAGCACCACATTTTTTAACAATAAAAGCAAGATAGTTAGGCTCAAACTTTAGTAAGCCCTGGTTAAATTACAACTCTTGTATTCTATCCAGTCTAGCCGCTTCACAAAAGCTTTACCAGAATGAGCAGTGAGACCAGTGATGGCTTTTAGCTGCACGGTTAGTTAGGGGTTGCTGAGGTTGTTTTCCATGGAACAGAAGAGATTAAGGGAAGATTTGAGATGTACACGATTATAACATGTTTATGAATATTAGAGAAAGATGTTAACTTTAGCTAATTTTACAAAGTCCAAGGGATATGAGGAAGAACTTTTTTTTTAGTGCAATAAATGATAATGACCTGTAATTGTATGCCTACGAAGGTGGTGGAAGCAGTGAAGATCAGTGATTTCAGAAGGAAATTGAATAGACACTTGAAGGATGACCATAATTACAGATTGGGCTAAATTTTACCAGCCCACTGGAATAGGAAAAAGGAATAGCGGAACTTGGCCACCCATTGACCAGATACAGGCACCAAATATTCAAGTTGATGGGCCAATTAACACCCATTTAAAATGTCATTTAGTATTTTGTTAGTAGTTGTGGGCATGTTTGCCGAGCTGAGAAGTTGATTTGAAGATGTTTCTCGTCCCCTATCCAGGTTACATCTTCAGTGCCTAAAACATACCCACACTTAATGCAACTGGCATCCAAGCTACAAATCTTTACACAAAACTTGAACTTGAAAGATAGAAATAGGCAAGATTCCAAGTATTAATAAATGCTTTTGGGAGCAGGGTGTGTTTCAAATAAATGGAATTGATTGAATTGCTGCTCAGGTAGCCTGTGTGAACTAATTCTGGTCGACGTCCTCGTTCTGATCATAATTACAGATTGGGCTAAATTTTATTAGCCCACTGGAATAGGAAACAGGAATGGCAGAAATTGACCAGACACAGGCACCAAATATTCAGGTTGATGGGCCAATTAACACCCATTTAAAATTTCATTTGGTATTTTATTAGCATTGCTACCAACGCATGAGAGAAATCTCCTTAACTGGCCTTCATGCTGATGTGCTCTTTTCTTCTCTCTGCAGTTTTAGCTGCAGGTACCTGTATCAGTGGTGCTACTAAAATTCTGGTTCTTTAATTGGCTAGGTGTCCCTATGAAACAGTGCCCACCATTAAACGTCCTGCCATCCCATTGCCCTGAAAAAAACTCTCACCCCAAGTTTAAAAAAAGGAGCTAGGTGGCAGGACAATGTGACTTTTTGCAACACCTAGCCCTTTCGCTATTAAAATTTGTACGGTTTTGTTTCAAGCACATGGACTGCAGAATTATAAAGAATGTTAAATTCATCTCATCTGTAAATTTAGAGAAGTTTGTTATTTTTATTTTCAGTAAGTTTAAATTCTTAATGGTGTATTAAGAATTTGATATGAGGGAACCATGTGATATGAATACAGGTGGAGGAATGACCTGTGTATATTTTGTTCAAATACAGGCCTTTGCCAGAAGTAAATTTTTGTTTTTATATAAGTTCAACAACATTTTATATAATATATTTTGTATACAGCATGTTTTACAGTTATTGCATTGAACTGTATTTGGAACAAATTGTTGAAATTGGTTATTTTGCTTTTTTTCCAGGCACAATGAGGCATACAGTTGGACAAATCCTTCATGTTGTGTACATAATGTTATAATTGGCAAACTATGGATAGAACAGTATGGAACAGTAGAAATTGTGAATCACAGGTAAGCTTGATTTAAGAAAAGAACTAATAGTAAAGAAAAAAATGGCTTAGCATGTCAGGAAGCATCTATGGAGAGAGAAACAATGATCGAGATTGTTGACGATAATTAATCTGAACATCATGTCTCTCCAGATGTGCTGCTTGACCTGCTGAATATTTCCAATATTTTTAAATTCTTGTTTGCCTAATGAATTATCATGATATAGTTAATGACACCTTAATACAATTGAAAGAATGTAACCTGTGTTGTCATAAATTGGTTTACTTGTATGGATAATTTTAAATGTTAAACATAATTGCCGAGTAAATTGTAGATATGGTAGTGGTTTAGATTTACAAATGAGTGCTGCCCTTATGAGTAATAATTTAAACAAATGCTTCTGGCCAAATGTGGGTCTTCTCTTACACTGTTCTTATCTCTTTTTGTTGTTTTGTTACTAGATGAGTTGTTTAGTTTCTTTGTCATTCATAACCTGCATCAATAATAGGCTCAAATATTTCTGTCTGAACTATTAGCTAAATGAATCAGCTTTGGTTAATTCCTTGTTCTTGAGACTCCCTACCATAATCTGAACTCGTTCTTAAAATTTTCATATAGAGATTAAATAATCTTATGTGCTACCTATCTTTCTGCCTCAATTTTTTTTGTATGTGTATAAATCCAATTTTGTGCATAAATATATTTTTATAACCATTTAAAAAGGAATTTTGAATACTATATAAATCCATCATGGAAGTTTGAGCATTTGATCATGAATCTCCCATCTAAAATTGATGTTTGGTTTCGGCTGAATGTGTGTGTGAATTATCATGCTCATTGTAAATATAAACGTGCTTTTATTGCAGTTTGATCAAGCCATGATTTATACAGAATGCATCGAATCATATACTTCCTCATACAGGAGGACACCATTTACCCTCTCTCTGAAAGAGCTATCAATTAATTGTGCACCCCTGTTCTTACAGTATGGCCATACAGTTTTTTTCTTTATAATTATTGTTTCCATGCCCCCTCATGTAGTGTATTCTGGTTCATAACATGAATGTTTACCAGTCACTTTTGCCAATCCCTAATTGCTCTCGAGATGGTGACGAACTGCTTTCATGGACCACAGCTCTCCATTTGGTGTAGCTGCACCCACTGTGCTGTTAGGAAGGGAGTTCAGGTTTTCACCTAGCAGTAGTGAAGAGTCACTGTAAACTGCAAAATCAGGATGGTTTATGACTTGAAGAAAAAGGAAGCATGTGGTGCATTTTGGAATAATTAAAGCAATAGAAATCAGGGAGAATATCTCAAATGCAGGAGAGAAGCTAAGGCTGGAATAAGGAAGGCTAAGAGGAGCAATCTGCGTAAGCTCCAGGCTGAAGGAAACTATATAGCATATTATTGTATTATTATTACAGCATAATATTTTGCTTCTGTCTTTGTCACCATCTTCTAAATTTGATAATGGCTCAGTTGAAAACATAGGTTTTGAGCAACTGAATAGTATATGATAGCTAAAGAAGTGCTTAAAAAGTTAGCAACTGTCCAGGTAGAGACGTCGCCAGGCTCAGATGGATGTATCTTAGATTGCTGAGAGAATTAAAAGAGCAAATTATGAACCATTGACGGAAATTTTCCATGCCCCTCTGAACACAATATTAATATTGCAATGTGACACCATTGTTTAAGAAAGGGAGAAAGGATAACCCAAGAAACTACAGACCTGTCAGCTTGACGTCCATATGGGAAGACTGATGAAGGCCATAATATGGAATAAAGTAAACATATACATTTAGAAAAAAATTAACTAATAGTAGACAGTCAACATGGCTTTGTCAAGGGCAGATTATGTATGACAAATTTAATTGAGTTATTTGACGAGATGACACAGGCAGTGAATGAGGGTAGTATTGCAAACGTTGTATATTTGGACTTTAGGAAAACATTTGAAACAGTAGGTTGGTTAGCAAATTAGAATTATTTGGAATTGATGGTTCCTTGACAGCATTGATTAAAAGTTATCTAAAAGATGGAAAACTGAGGATAGGTATAAATGGGCATTTCTCAAACTAGAGAGAAGTTGAAAGTGGTATTCCCCAGGGATGGGTGTTGGGACCCTTGCTTTTTCTGATAAATATAAATGATTTGGAGATGGGTATTGATGGCAAAATTTCTAAATTTGCAGATAATACTAAGCTAGGAGAATAGTGAATTGTGAAGATGCTCAGCAACTTCAGGGGGACATTGACAAGTTGGCTAAATGGGTAGACACTTGGCAAATGAATTTCAATGCAGAGAAATGTGAGGTAATGCATTTTGGTAGAAGAAATAATTTGGAGGTGCTGGTGTTGGACTGGGGTGGACAAAGTTTAAAAATCACACAACAATCAGGTTATGGTCCAACAGGTTTAATCGGAAGCACTAGCTTGTGGATCGTTGCTTCTTTATCAGGTGGTTGCGATGAACCACCTGATGAAGAAGCAGCACTCCAAAAGATAGTGCTTTCAAATAAACCTGTTGGACTATAACCTGGTGTTGTGTGATTTTAACTTAGTAGAAGAAATATGGAGAGACAATAAAGGTTTAATGGTACAACTTTGGGGGGAGTACAGGAGCAGAGAGACTTCTGGGTTTAGATTAGATTACATTACATTACAGTGTGGTTCTGAATCACATCTAGAAATTGTGGCCTGCAAGAATCAGCTCACACACGGAAATAAAATTTACTAATGGAGCTACCCATAAAACTAATACACATTACTACAGTTTTCAACAGAGAATATCAACTGCAAGCGAACATTTTAACCCTATCAGATTTAGCTTCCTGTTTCAACTTTAAAATATGAGCTGGGTGTTTTTGATAACATCCACAATTGATGATAAACATATTAAATAAATACATTTAGATTAGATTAGATTAGATTAGATTAGATTACAGTGTGGAAACAGGCCCTTCGGCCCAACAAGTCCACACCGACCTGCCGAAGCGCAACCCACCCATACCCCTACATTTACCCCTTACCTAACACTACGGGCAATTTAGCATGGCCAATTCACCTGACCTCCACATCTTTGGATTGCGGGAGGAAACTGGAGCACCCGGAGGAAACCCACGCAGACACTGGGAGAACGTGCAAACTCCACACAGACAATCGCCCGAGGCGGGAATTGATCCCGGGTCTCTGGCGCTGTGAGGCGGCTTCTTGTATATGATTCTCTGCAGGTGGCCAGGCAAGAAGGCTTGTAGGATCCTTGCATTTATAATAGAAACATAGAGTACAAAAGCAAGGATGTGATGCTACATCTCTACAAATCATTGGTCAGACCACATTTTGGCATATTGTGTTTAGTTTTGGGCATCTTATTTCGGGAAGGATGTTAAAGCCCTGGAGAGAGTTCAAAGGAGATTTACAAGAATGATACCAGGAATGAAGGATTTAAGATACAAAGAAAGATCAGGCAGATTGAGTATAATCTTTTCTGCTCCAAAAAGAATAAGTGACCTTATTAAGATATTCAAAATTATGAACAGTTTTGACAGGGTAAATAAAGATATTCTGTTTTCACCAATTGCTATGTCACTAACTAGGGGTCACAATTTCAAGATTGTAAGCAGGAGAGCTAGGAGTGAGATGAGGAGAAACTTCTTTACTTAGAGACTTGTTAGGATTTGGAATGCGCCGTCTGGGAGAATGGTGCAGATGGATTCCATAGGAGGTTTCATAAATGTACTGGGTATATATTTGAAAGTGATGAAGTTAGAGAGCTATGGAGATGGTGATGAAGAACAGAACTAGCTGGGTACCTCTTCTGGGAGCCAAAACAGGCGCGATGGATTGGATGACTTCCTGTACTTTAAATTTCTATGGTACTATGATAAAGGGTAAGGAATCTGACTTCAGTCACAGCAGATGAGGGGACAACTATTAGAAGGGGAGCAGTCAACACAGAATTGAGGGTGTTATACTTAAATGCACACAGTATACGAAACAAGGTAAATGAGATTTTGGCACAGATTAAAATTAGCAGGTGAGATTTTGTGGGTATCACAGAGACGTGGCTGCAAGGGGATTAGGGTGGGAACTAAATATCCAAGTATATGGAAGAACAGGCGGATGGGTAGTGGAGGGGGGAGTTGCCATGTTAGTAAGAAATTAAATTAAATTGAGAGCATGAAGTGACATGGAGTCAGAGAGCAAAGAATCTGTGTAGATAGAGTTGAGGAACACAAAGGAAAAAAATACTGGTGTGTGTAGGGAGATGTGTATAGGTCTCCTACCAGTAATAAGGTTGTGGAGAAGATGATAAATCAAATGATAGAAAAGGAATGTAAGAAAGGTAGTATTAGAATAACCATGGTGGACTTCAATATCTGAGTGGATCTCAAGGAAAGGAATTTGTAGGATGTCTTTTTGGAGCAGCTTGTGCTAGAGCTCACTGGGGAACAGGTAATTCTGGAATTGGTGATGTGTAATGAGACAGACTTGATTGAGGAGCTTAAGATGAAGGAACCCTAGGGGTTTACACCATAATTCACCTTGCAGTTTGAGGAAGGAATAGGGATCTGTTGTGATGGCATTACAATTAAATAAAGATAACTACAAAAACATGAGGGAGGAGTTGATTGAAGGGGAGCCTAGCAGGGAAGATAGTGGAGTAGGAATCACAGTGGTTTCTGGGAGTAATTTGGGAGGTACAACAATTCAACCTGAGAAGGAAAAATGTACTAAGGGGAGGACAAGGCAACCATGGTGAAAGAAGTCAGGAATAGCAGAAAAGAAAAAGAAAAAACATATGCTATGGTGAAGATTAGTGGAAAGTCAGAGGATTGAGATGCCTTTAAAAACCAGCAGAGAATGACAAAAGGAAGGAGTGGAGAAGATGAAGTATGAGAGTAAGGTAGCTAGTAATATAAAAGAAGATTGCAAGAGTTTTTTAGATATCTAAACGATAAGCGTGAGGCATTGGGCCACTGGAAAACAAGGCTGGAGAAGTAATGGGGAACAAAGAAATGGTGGAGGAACTGAATTGATACTTTGTATTAGTATTCACAGTAGAAAACACCAACGGGATACCAGAACTTCAAGGAGTCAGAGGCAGGGTAAGTTAGTAGCCATCACTAAGCAGAAGGTGCTGGGGAAACTTAAAGTTCCGAGGTGGATAAATCAGCTGGGCCAGATGATTACACCCCAGAAATTTGAAGGAGAGATCTGAGGACATTGTAGAAGCATTGGTGAGGATCTTTTAGGAATCTCTAGTTTGGAAGTGACCCAGAGGACTGGAAAATGGCTAATATAACACCCCTGATTGAGAAGGGAGGGAAGCAGAAGACCGGACAATCTAGGTCAGTTTTCCTGACTAGGAGATTTTAGAGTGCATAATGAAGGATGAAATTGCAGGGTACTTTGTCAGTGTACAGTAAAATAGGGCTGAATTAGTACAACTTTGTCAAGGGGAAGTTGTGCCTGACAAATCTGTTAGAATTCTTTTGAGGAGGTAACGAGCAAATTAGACAAAAGAGACCCAGTGGATGTGATCTGTTTGGATTTCCAAAAGGCCTTTGACAAGGTGCTGCTCAGAAGGCTGCTAAATAAGACACAGGTTGATAGGTTATTCTGGTATAATGTGCATTTCGTCGATGCGAATTGGCTAGAACACAATTGGCAAATTCTGGACAGTGTTTGGATAATGCAAACTTTCTACTGAACTGGTATAACTGTCTTCTATAGCACAATTTTCTATAGTGGTTTTCCTTAGCAAAAATTTCTATAGTGGGAGCTGGCAGAGGAACACAGCTGCTGTGCAATACCAGAATGCTCTGTGAGAGCCCCATGGTGTTAGGGGCAAGGTACTTGCATGGATTGAGGAATGGCTGACTGGTAGAAGACAGTAAGGAGTGTTTTTCAGGACAGCAACTAGTTATGAGTGGAGTTTTGCAGGGGGCCGTGTTGGGACCACAACTATCCATGTTATGCATAAATGATCTGGAAGAAGGATCTGAGTGTATTGTTGCTAATTTTGCAGGTGACAAAAAGATAAGTGGAGCGGCAGGAAAGCAGTTGAAGGATTTAGGTTGGGAGTGGGCAAAGAACTGGCAGATGGAATACAATGTGTGAAGTATGAGTTTATACATTTTGGTAGGAAGAATACTGTTTTCTAAATAGAGAAAGGCTTTGGAAATCTGTAGCACAAGGAGACTTGAGAGTCTTAGTTTAGGACTCTTTTAAGGTTAACATGTTGAGTCAGATGGTAGTTACAAAGGCAAATGCAATGTTAGCATGCATTTCAAGAATACAAGAGCAGAAATATATGGCCTCAACAATACAAGTCACTGGTCAGGCCACGTTTAGGATATTGTGAGCAGTTTTCAGCCCTATATGTAAGGAATGATATGCTGGCTTTGGAGGGGGTCGAGAGGAATGATCCCAGGGATGACTGGCTTTTCATTTGAGGTGTGTACTTGATGGACTTTAGAGGGATGAGGGAGAAAGCTGATTGAAACTTACCGAATACTCATAAGCCTGGATAGAGTGGATGAAGAGAAGATGTTTCTACTGATAGGAGAGATTAAAACCCCAGGACACCGCCTCAGAGTGAAGAGATGAACTTCAAAACTAAGATGAGTTATTTCTTTAGCCAGAGGGTGGTGAAATGGTGGAACTCTTTGCTGCAGAGGGCTGTGGATGACAGGAGAACGGTGTTGAGGAACATATAAACCATGATTGAATGGCAGAGTAAATCTGTTTGGTCTAATGGCCTAATTCTGCTCCTATATCTTATGATTTTACAGTTATCAAAATCTCGAGTCCCTGAGAGACTAAATCATATTACCACAGTCTGAAATTTATTCAGTGATGGCATTTCTGCAACCTTTGGGGCAGGGAATTCTAAGAGTTCATGACTCGCTGAAATAATTTGTCCTCTCACCAGTTTCAAATGATGAGCCTCTTATTCTGGCAACTGTTTAATCAAACCTCTTCATAATCTTGAATGTTTAAGTAAAATCACCTCTCATTGCTCTAAACTCCAGAGAACATCTTGTGTTTATTTAGTCTCATCATATAAGAATCCTCTCACCCCAGGGATCAATATAATGAACTTTTGTTATACTGCTTTCAATGCAAACGTGTTCGTTCTTAATTATAGAGACCAAAATTGCACACAATCTACCAAAGCACAAATCTCTCCTAACCCCATGTAGTTGTGGCAAAATGTCTTGATTCTTGAACTCCATTCTTTCTGGATTAAAGGCCAACATACCTTTTGTCCCCCCTCTAATTGTTTGCTATACCTGCAAGGTATTCGGTGTTCCCAGTATGTTCATCAAATTCTGAGAGTATCAACATTTACAAGTTTTGTATCTTTTTTAAAAATGTTATACCTTTTTTCAGATCACTTTTCCATATAATCTGCCCCCTTGTTGTCTAGTTACTAAACCTGTCTATATTTCTTTGTGTCTTCCTTACAGCTTGCATTCCCACCTAGCTTTGTAACATCAACAAACTTGAATATACTTGTGCTCTGGTGCTTCATCTAAGTTATTAATATAGATTGTAAATAATTGGCCCAGCACTGATCCTTGCACCAATTTGAAAATGGTCCATTTATTGTTTCACTTTGTTTCTTGACGGGAAATAAAGTAAAACAATACTCTATCCGTTGTAATATTCTACCCCTAACTCCAGCTTTCAGGCTTTCTTTATCAAATGTGTTTTAGAAATTCAAGTCTACTTCAAACACGGTTACCCTTTATCTACTTTTTTTGTTATATCCTCAAAAAAACTAATAAATTTGTCAAATGGAATTTCCCTTTTGTAAGCCTATGTTGACTTGTTTTAATCTTGCTATGCTTTTCTAAGTGTATTGCTAAGAACTCTTTAATAGAGTCAGCACTCTCCTGATGAGTAAGTTCAGCCTAAGTAGCCTGTAGTTCCTTGTTTACTCTCTTTTTTTTATAGCAGCATTTATATTTGATAACCTCCTTCGGGCTGGAACTGTTCCAGAATCAGTAGAATTTTATGAAATCATCGCTACAGAAGTAGTGACTAGCTATCTCTTAATTTTCAGATGACATAAATCTGGATAGTCAGGTGAATTGTGAGGAGAATGCAGAGATGTTTCAGTGTGATTTGAACAAATTGAAAGTGGGCAAATGTATAGTGATGAAGTATAATGTGGATAAATGTGAGGCTATCCACTTTGTAGCAAAAACAAGAAGGTGGATTATTATTTGAATGGCGATGGATTGTGAAAGGGAGAGGTGCTATGAAAAAGAACCAAAGAACAGTGTATGCTAGAAATCAGAAGTTCAAACAGAAATTGATAGAAAATCTCAGGAGAGGTGCAATGAAAACTGGGTGTCCTCGTACACCAGTTGCTGAAAGTAAGTTTTCAGTATAGCGGGCAGTAAAGAAGGCAAATGTTATAAAAGACAAACTGCAAAAATGGGAAACCTGAAAAAAAACACAACTTGCAGGAGAAACTCAGCAAGTCTGGCAGCATCTGAAAGAGAAAGAAGAGTTAACATTTTTAGTGGTTGATCCTTTAGAAGGATTGTCAGAAGGCCATTTATAGAAACCTATATAATTCTAAGCTCTAGACAGTCAACACAAACTTGATGACTAGGGAGTCTAGAATCAAGGGTCATAGGACTGAGATGACAAATATTTCACCAAAAGTGGTGACCCTTTGGAATCTTCTGTCACAGAACATAGTTGGTGGCAAAAAAATAGAGTGTCTTCAACAGGTCATAATTCCTGGAGCTGAAGGGATCAAAGAATATGGAGATAAAACAAGAACACATTACTCAGTTGGATAATCAGCCATGATCATACTGAATAGTGGAGTAGGTTCAAAGGGTTGAATGGCCTGCTCTTATTGTTTTCAGTGTTTCTATCTCTTAGTATCCTGAAATGTAGGCCATCAGGACTTGGGAATTTAACAGATTTTAATCCTTTTGAGTTTCTCCAATATTCTTCCCTACTGATTATAATTAGCTTAATTTCTTCACTCTTATTTTCTCTTTTCAATTCCCCATAATGATTTCTCTTATTTCTGCTTTTAAAGACACTTGTATTAGTTAATCTTTGCAAGAATGTGTACGTCTATATAAAAAGGCAATCTGTTTATATATTCCTGTCAGTTTACTTTTTTTTTGTCCCCTTTGGTAGCTTTTTGGTGATGCTTTGCTGGTTTCTAAAACAGTTCTATTCCTCCGGTCTAATAGTTGTCTTTGCAAAGTTATAAGCTCCTTTTAATTTCATATAATCCTTGATTTCCTTTATGGATCTTTCTTGCTGTGTTTTTGGTTTTCAGTAAAATATGTTTTTGTTCAACATTTGAATTTGTTTTTTTAAACATTTGCCACAATTTACTTTGGTTAAAAAATAAAATTTTGACATGAATCAGCTTCAGCCGGTTCCCCTTCACATTTATTTAATTTACGTGGTTTAAGTTGTTTGTTATAAGAGCTTTATACTTCCAAATTTAATGTGCAACTGCTGTGTTATAATCACCGCTTTCTAGTGGATCTTCTAGATTAGATTACTTACAGTATGGAAACAGGCCCTTCGGCCCCACAAGTCCACACAGACCCTCCAAAGAGCAACCCACCCAGACCCATTCCCCTACATTTACCCCTTCACCTAACAGTACGGACAATTTAGCATGGCCAATTCACCTAGCCTGCACATCTTTGGACTGTGGGAGGAAACCGGAGCACCCGGAGAAAACCCACGCAGACACGGGGAGAATGTGCAAACTCCACACAGACAGTTGCCTGATGCGGGAATTGAACCCAGGTCTCTGGCGCTGTGAGGCAGCAGTACTAACCATAATGTTATGCCACCGTGCCGCCCATAACATTACTAATTAACCTTGTTTTATTGCACAATATTAGATCTAAAACAGCTTTGTCACGAATTGATCATAGCATATTGCACCAGAAACTGTCACAAAAGCATTTTACCAACTCCTTTTCCAGATCAATTTAATTCACCTAGTCTGTGAAGATTGAAGTTCTCGTATCAATAAATTGTCTTTGTAACATTCCTTGTTTAATGATCTATCTGAAGGTACTACACAGCATCCTATAAGCTACTTCCACCAGCATCTTCTGACCCTCTGTCCGTTTTGATCCCATTTCTTGATTTTTCTCAGCCAGAATTCTTTCTCACTAACAATGTTATGCTACCCACAAGTATTAGGGCTACACTTTTTTTTTCCATTCTGTTTGTCTTTTCGAATTATTATGTACTCTGGAATATTTATTTCCAAACCTTGGTCATCTTGTAACCATGCCTTAGTAATGGTGATTAGACCGAAACCGTTGGACTATATTTGTGCCACATTTTTATCTATCATTTCTGATGATCTGTGTATTTGGATAGTGTAATTTCATTTGTTTTTAACTATTTCCGCATGAATATTATTCTTTGAACTATAACTGTTAAACTCTCTGCCTCTTGTCTAATTCAGCTTATTTTTACCCATATACTTTCCTTTTGCTTCAAGTTTTATCTTTGGATTTCTAAATCTCACTACCTCACCCTCTGTTAATATAAAGTATGTTTCCATATTCTGATGATATTTGCTGAAATACTTATATGGTGACATCATCCCAGTGGCTCTTCCCCTTCCTGGTATCAGGCCATTAATAATTTGAATTAAATTTAGGATGCTTCCATTACTAGTGGGAATTCACAATATCACATCTTTGAGATGGAGACTCAGTACTTCGGTATATCACCTAATTTTTGTCTCTTCTGTTCTGTTGTAGTCCTGGACCCTGTTCTGAGCACCAAAGGAATTTGGGACCTTTGCATTAAAACTAACTGTTGTGCTAGCTTATAGAATCACTTATGTTTGAAAGGGAATTTTTTTCGAGATTCAAAATACGTACTTACTGATGGTCATGTGTTCATAGATAAAATACAAAAATATGTTTATTAGAGTCGCATATTTGAATTTTAGTCCATAAATGCTGTTGGCTTTAGGACAATTCTTCTAACTCCTTGCTCATATTGGGAACAATATAGCATTGGAATAAGTGGATTAACGAGTTTTGTGAAGATTTGTAGCTCAGGTTGAGGTTTTGGATGTAGGTTTGCTCGCTGAGCTGTAAGGTTCATTTCCAGCCATTTCGTTACCTACTAGGTAATATCTTCAGTGGGCCTCAGACGAAGCAATGCTGAAAATTACTGCTTTCTATTTATATGTCTGGGTTTACTTGGGGTTGGTGATGTTATTTCCAGTGGTGAAGTCACTTTCTGTTCCTTTTCTCAGGGGGTAGTAGATGGGGTCTAACTCGATGTGTTTGTTGATAGAGTTCTAGTTGGAATGCCATGCTTGTCCTAGGATGGATGTGTTGTCCCAGTCGAAGTAGTGTCCTTCCTCCTCAGTGTGAGGATACCACTGAGAGAGGGTCATGTCTTTTTGACTAGTTGGTATTCATGTATCCTGGCGGCTAGTTTTCTTCTTCCACTTCAACTGGGACAACACATCCATCCTAGGACAATCCAAACAAAGACACACACAAGAATTCCTAGAAGCATTGCATTCCAACTAGAACTCTATCAACAAACACATCGAGTTAGTCCCCATCTACTACCCCCTGAGAAAAGGAATTGGAAGTGACTTCATCACAGGAAATGACATCACCAACCCAAAGAAACCCAAACATATAAATAGAAAGCAGGAATTTTCAGCATTGCTTCACCTGAGGCCCACTGAAGATGTTACCTTGTAGGGTAACGAAACGTCTGGAAATGAACCGTACAGCTCAGGGAGCAAACCTACATCCCAAATAAGTGGATGTTAATTTTATACCTGTACTACGATGCTGAATTGAAATCGAACAATACAATGAAGTTTCTTTCAAGGCAGTGTATGCAGTTTAAGTCCTTTTTACACTCCTGCTTTATGACCTCTTACTTCCTTTTGCAGTACTGGTGAAAAATGTTTGCTACATTTCAAACCCTGTGGGCTTTTTGGAAAGGAACTGCACAGAGTTGAAGGATACATTCAAGACAAAAGGTTTGAAGGATTTTTTTTCCACAATTCATGAAAGTGGGCATCGCTGGTTGGGCCAGCGTTTATTTTCTATTCTTATTGGCTCTAAGAAGGTGGTTGTGAGCTGCCTTCTTGAACCACTGCAGTCTAAGTCCAAATGCAAGCAAACGTTTCATATTAAAAAAAAATTAAATTGGTGCTGAGTCCTTGTCTTTGAAAAATACATTATTTTGGCCAAGAAGTCCTTAGGACATCAAGAATGTGGACATATATAGCATCTTTTTCTTTTTTCCAATAACTTGAAGCAAAAACTGTTGTTAACGTGGTTCAGATTTATTTTCCTTATGTTATGTTGTATTTCATCATTATACTAAAACTATATTGTGTCCATTTTCTGCCTTCTCAGTAAAAGGAAGGTGTGTGTAATATATGGCAAATGGACTGAATGTCTATGGTGTGTTGACACAAACACCTACGAGGCATTCAAGAAAAATGATAAGAAGGGTGGAGAGCAAAAGAAATTTAAGGAGGTAAACTCTTTTTATTGCTTTGTGTCCTATGAAAATGTACTTGAATTGTGCACTGTTATTGTATACTTTTTAATGTATGTAACAGCTAATTTTATTTTATGTTAAACCATATTCTTGCTATTTCGGCTTCCTTTGCTATTGTAATATTGCAAACATTTTATACATGTAAGTGGTATTTCTGCTGAATATCCATCAAAGTTACAACTAAGGAACAGGTCAAGCCCGAAGGGAGTTTATCCTATATGATACTTTTCTTCTGTACACAGCCCTTAAATTTAGTTAGCTTATGGTTAATATTGTGAAAACAGAATGTAATGTGTGCTGTGAAGTTTTTGCTGATAGGCATACTGACCGTGGTCACAGGTTATCACCTCACTCTTGAGATTTCTAGAAGTTTTTCTTATGTAATACAAGCTTTTTTTTTAATCAACTCCTACTCTTTCTCTGAATGGGTTAGTCATGTGCTATCTCTGAAAAAATACCTTTATAAAGCACATTATTGATGTTTTTCAGCCAGAAGATGATGTACGAACTGAAAATGATGAAGCTGATGACATGCCTGAAATTCAGGAAACTGTACAAGTTATTCCTGGAAGCAAACTGCTTTGGAGGATAGCAGCAAGACCTTCTCACTCTACTCAGGTAAAACTTAAAAGTGTGATATAACTTGGAGACTGCATACGTATGCATAATTCACTAGGTGCAATTTCTGATATTGAACAGCACATTGTTTAACTACAGAATAATTGAGAAACATTAATTTTCAATTTAGGTCTGTAAAAGTATAAACTCCTGAATGTTATAAATTATTTCTAAAAAGCTGAAATTGGCACTGAGCAGAGCACTGCTCACAGAGCATTGTGAGACAATGTCCTGAGAAATAAACAGTCAATTGAATTGTTACTCTGGTTACCTTATAGTTGCATACTTTGGCAGATTAAACAACATATCAGTAGTATTTCTGAAAAGATCAACAATATCACTGGTGATACTGTCCTACTCAGTTAAGGAATATATCTGTTTGACAAAAAGAGCAAATAATAATTAAATCACAGCTGCTAAGAGCAGTGAGTGTGAGGATTTGGTCAGTAACTGATTGTCAACCATTTGAAAATGCAACTTACTCTTGTTAGCTGCAATGATCAATTTGTTATGTTAAAACTCTTGCACTTGTCCTTTTTAAAAATCATATCCACATTTCATAATCTTCCTTTGTAAAATTATAATGTTACATCCTGTGTCAGTGAACGTGCTGAAGCACAAACACCAACATGTTGGTACAGTATGACAGATTTTCATTACAAGTGTCGACATAGGAATTTATAATGAAGTTATTTTTAACAAGTAAACTGAACAAGATTAAATCTATACTGACCCCAGCTCTTTCTGTCCATTAGATGGTGAGATTATAGCAGAAAAACTGGATTCATGAGATGAAAATACCTTCAAAGTCCCTTTTTATAAGTTAACTTGAAGTCCAATTTGGAAAGTGGATATGATTACCTAATTTGTAAGCAGTTAAATACTTTCATGTATTTATCCATATGAAAACTTAGGAGTCTGTTGATTTGAAGATCTCTTAGAAAAGCTTAAAATCTAGTGTTTCCAGCTTACAATCTATCCTGGTGAAAATGTATGTCAAACACCAGAAAATGTTTGCTAACATAACATGTGGTTACTATTATTTTGCTGTATAATACATAACAGCGGACAAATATTCCTATTTCTAGATGTATAATTTCACTAATTTTGCAATGATGCTGAATGAACTGGATGAGGAAATGAAGAATGTTTTAGCTCCAACGGATTGTCGTTTCCGACCCGATATCAGAGCTATGGAAAATGGAAACATGGGTATGTGTGTTAATCTAATAATTAGTCTTTATCAGTGATAGAACATACTTTCTTCAACTAGCTTGTTTTGATAGTTCATGCTAATTTGTTTGACAAATATAATTTTAAAACAGCTCAAATAATCTAATTAATGTTATAGCCCGTAACAGTATGCCTTAAATCATGCAGTAACAACAATCTAAGATCAAGCATCTTGATAATAATAAAATACATGTGCTAAAATTTGACCCAGCAAAAAATTCTGTGATAAATGTATGGTAGTCTTATGTTGAGTTCTAAATTTAATTGATTGATGTTTGGAGTCTGCCTCTGGGTTGTGCCCAGGGTGTGTCACGTGCTGAACATCTGATGTGGTTTTGGAGGCTGGTTTTTGAGTGGCAGTTCAT
The DNA here is from genome assembly GCF_004010195.1 of Chiloscyllium plagiosum. Lineage (NCBI taxonomy): Eukaryota > Metazoa > Chordata > Chondrichthyes > Orectolobiformes > Hemiscylliidae > Chiloscyllium > Chiloscyllium plagiosum. The sequence continues at coordinate 43,730,512 of NC_057729.1, read as the reverse complement.
CCTACAGCCTGAATAGTGAGGTCAACTAATGATTTTCTCTCTCTCTCTCTCTCTTTCTCTCTCTCGCTCTGTCTCGCTCTCGCTCTCGCTCTCTCTC
>NC_057729.1:43708767-43730069 GCF_004010195.1 Chiloscyllium plagiosum | reverse complement strand
CTCCCTCTCCCTCTCCCTCTCCCTCTCCCCATTCCTGCATCTACTTTCTGACACTATCTGATAAATTGATTTGTCTTCTGCTTTATGTCCTCCTTAATTGATGGACTGCTGTAGACAGTCCAGTCAGAATGAGGTCTTCCAATGGATAGACTCCAGTACTGGTCAACATTAATTCACACTTACAGATATTTTTGGGTCACAGACGAGGGTGACCTGTTGTTTTCGTGCTGACAGAAATTCCTAGCAGAGTTTGTTTTTGGGTTGCATAGTTATCCATATTAACTGTAATTAATCATTTTAATTCTAATGCCAACACGCTAATACAGAGTTAAATCGTGAATAAGAACACAATTCAAGTTTATTTTTTAAATGTAATGTGATGCTTTTTTAAAAATTAACAGATATTGCTGGTGCTGAGAAAGAAAGACTAGAAGAAAAACAGCGAGCTGCTCGAAAAGAAAGATCCAAAAATGAAGAGGAATGGAGAACAAGGTTAATTTGTTTCCAGTTTACTGAGGGGGATAAATAACATTGAAGAACCTTTGGGACCAATAGGTTTTATTTTGTGTCTCATAATTCTGAGATTAATGTAGAACCTGTGGTTTAATCTGGGAATGGCCATTATTGAATGAGTTCTGGTATTGCTAGATCATTTTGACAAAATAATTCTGCCTATCTTTTTACTAAAATCTTTCTCTCTTTGTCCAAGAAGATAAATAACATCTGAAGTTATTTTAAAATGCAGTCATTTAAATACATGTTTCTTTTCCTTGCAATGAATGTTAAGTCTTGTATTATGAATTCTGCTCTTTAATAAGTTCAATGAATTAAATAAAGTATACTGTCATGTACATTTATATTTAAGAAGTGCTGTACATGCTTTGAAAAACACTTGTCAACAAATGGAGTATACTTGTACCTGAAACAACAGATAAGTAATAGTCATTTGATAGTGCTGAACTTTAGGTATTGCTCACAAAAGACACACTTTGTTGTAATTTTTTGACTTGCCCTTATCAGGACAATTCTCAAGTTTTCCACTTGAATTGATACTCTTGCAAATTGTCCTGATGAATGAAATGATAAGTAATAGCAATGCTGTTTGTTGGTTCAATTAGGTAAAACCCTACTGTGGAACTTTGGCTTGATTGGGATGACATAGTAATGAATACTGGGTAAAATGAATTTGCTGCAGAAATTCCGCTATATTGAGTCAAAGAGAAAAGCAAAGACCAAAACCTTTAATTTACTCCGAACTTTTATCGAAAATATTTGTTTAAATTGAAGCTTTGATTTTTTTTCTTCCCTCATTTCTTAATTCTTTTACAGGTGGTTTCGACAGGATATTAATCAGCACACACGAACAACAGACTGGATTTATACAGGAAAGTACTGGGAAAGAAATTACGAAGATTGTCCTGATATTTACTGAGGATTTTGTTCTTGAGTATTGTTGAATGTCGATCAAATGACTTTAACATTTCTACTACTTCTAAATCTTCTACCCTGGTTTTGTCTGTTTTGTTGTTTCTTTGTTTGACTTACACTCAATCCCAGAATCTCTAACTATAATGTTTATGTGCAATAACTGAAAAGAGGTTTTGGAATATTTCTCCCTGCTGTTCATATATAAATAATACAATGCTTAAATTGTTTTGCTAGCATTTCTAATCTGACATAATTGGGTGCTACTTCCAAGATTCAATGATTACAATAGAAATGTTTAGTGCAGTCTCATCCTGTCTCTGCATCCCCACTTCTACAAATGGCTAATGTGAATTATCCAGCTTGTTACTAAGCCACGCTGAAAGTTGGGGGGTAATGGCTGAGAGGTGAGAGGGGGTCCAGATTTGATCCCTGAGGTTTGTTAATTTTACCTAGATATGGCTGCTACAAACAGTTGTGTTTTACCAAGGTTAAGTAAGAATAAGCTGTTGAAAGGATTGTAGGAGTAAGGTGCTGAGGGTATCACAGCCCAAAGCAAACCAGTGGTCTCTTGATCGTTGGTATGTGCAAATGTAAATGATAGGTGAGGGCAAACATAAGTGCATATGTGAATCTACTTATTCTGAAATATCCTGCCGACAGTCACTACAAAGGTTCACAGCTGAATAATGGCAACTTGGATGAAGTATCAGAGAGCAATTAGTGCCCAGGTAACTAAACAAAAGTGTCTTCATGAGAAAAATGGAGGAAATCTGGCAAAATATACATTTAAACATGCTTTGCTTGTGGCTATGACTTGAAAACTAGGTACTTGCATTTTAAATGCTTAATCAAACTAATTCAATATACATACATCTGAATAAAGATTGCAATTCTATTAGAATGGTGTATAATCTAAGCTTTCTATTGATTTTTTTTCCTAATTTATTTCCCAAGAAATAGAACTTCACATCAGTACAGAAATGTTGATCTGTACAATAAATGTTACAATTGATATAGATTTTAATAAATGTGTTGGGAGTGGGGAAAAAGATTGGTTCAAAAAGTAGAGCTCCATAAATGACTTCTCAGTAATTAGACTATTGTATTAAAACTTGTTAGATGCTTTTCAATGAACCTGTAAATTGGTGAAGGCAGTTTAATAATACATGGCTGTTAAGCAGCCTATTACCAAAACAGTCCAGTGGTATTGCACACCTTATTGTCAAAAATGTCTCTTATTTTTAAAAAAAGCCCTTTGTTGATTTCGTACTTGCAGACATGAATAAATTTTCTCACTTCGGTTTTGGTGTTGCTTCTTTGAAATTTACACTTCTAATCTTCCATGTGTTCCTTACCTGAAGTATTGCTTTCGGTATGAATGGTTGTTTTTTGACTACCTGGAACAGCAGAATGTTGTGTAATGAATTTCTGTTGTTAGTAATGGATATCTTTGGCAATATGTCAGCACATCAGTGTGAAAGGATTCTTGTTTTACAAATCTTAAATTAAAGTTAAAAGAGTAAAAATGTCAGTAGCCCACAGTCATCGTCCATTCCCTTTTAGTTCAACCGCTGACTCTCTGTGAGAGTTGCCATTTGTTTTACCAGTAGCTGTTTTGCATTATGCACTAATGCATGTTTTGAGTGTTCCCAGATATGTACTCTTTTGAAAATGTATTAATGCCAGGGGCTGCTTGCATCATTGTTTATGTGAATCAAAAAACAAAAAAGTGTATCTGTGGATATTTTAATGCCAAAGTGATCTTTATTTTATCTATGTGCTTACGTGTAGGTGTTCTGAAGTCATGTTAAAATATTATTTCAACTTGAATTCACCGACAGTTTTGTGGAATAGAAAATCAAACTGTACAAAGATAAAACCTACTTTCACTGGGCTTGAAATTATGGGAACTTTTGCTAATAAATTAGTGAATTTTATTTACTGTTGATTGTTAAAAGCGAGCTATAAACTAAAGAAAAGCGGTAGCAATCCCATAGTTGAGAAGGTCCTCTGTAAATAACACATTCAGTAACAATTTTCATGAGTACAGAGATTGCTTTCTAATTTTCCCTTGTTCAGATCCTCCCAAATTTGGCATTTTTGTTTTTATGTTGGGAGAGAGAGAAAAGCGGAGGTGTTCAGTTTCAATTTCGAACCCTCTGCATATGCTTTGCACTTCCAGAAAATGATGGAGAAAGTGAATAATTTTCAAACACATTTTAAGAACTGGGAAATACTAAGTTTCAGCTTCCCAAGAGGAGTATAGATGTACTTTCAGGAATTCAAGACATGGTAAAATACAGTTTTGTATAAAAAAAACTCTTTGGACACAACTACCTGGGGAAAAATGCATAGAAACATGCATAAATAAACATATGCACCAACCTAGGAGGTTATATCTATAACCTGATTAATCTTTGGTGCTTAATTTTGCTCTCAATTGTAAATGAGGTTTCTAGTCAGTTAATTTGTTGTGCTTGATTGTTATGTTTATGGGATTGAGGTGTACAGGCGTAAATTCATCCAGCTACTGATATATTTTCAGCAGTCATTAGTATTCACCTGTATTGTGCTGGATAACTGAACTAAATAACATTGTACATGTTCCACGTAATACTTTAACAGCTAGCATTATTTTGTTTTTTACCCTTCACAGCAACATTATCAAAAACTATGCAAGTATAAGATGCACACTACTTCCAAAACAAATCACAGCAGTGTATATTATTAATATATCATTTTGTGTCCCATGAATTTTTTTGACCTTTTTAATGCATGAAACATGGACGTTTAATCAGATCACATACAATTTCAGAAATTATTGAATTGAAATTGGTCATTAAATGCTAAACAATTGAGAAATGAGAATACAGAGGTTGCTGACTGTTAAATTGAAGTTTGGAAAGAAAACTGAGATATTGAAAGAGACTATCTGTATTTTTGCTGTCAAATGAGCTGAAGTTTAAAACTACCAAATATGTAATATAGACTTTTATGTTCCAAAAAATAGTTCTAATACTTTCAGCTAAATATTTTTAAATAATGCAGAAAGCAGTCTTCTGTATTTGTGGTACAGAGTTAAAATTAGGATATTAGTTGATGCAACGTCTTATGGTACTAAAGGTTTTAAATATACAAAGTAGTAGAGAGAATTTGATTTTTGGTAGTTATTAACTCCAGTCTTAGCACAAATAATTCTTAAAATAATTCTTAATTCTTCAAATTAAACTTCTAAACCTTGTCCAGTTTTTATACTTAATTCATTTTGGTATGTGACATACTCCAAAATTGTCAAGACCTGAATTATGTTCATAATTGTTTTATGGAGTAATGATTTTAGAAAAAGCACTATTTCAAGTTCTATGATCTGACCCACTTTCCATGCTTTGTAAAAATTGGTTTACTTTCAAAATTATAAATATGTAAATTGTAGTAGTCTCTATATAGTATTTCTTAAAGCAAAATAATGTAATTTCAACTCACTTGATTGGGGATGATTTGAACTGTGTGATTTTTTTTGTTTAGAAAGTGACTTTTTTTTGCTACCTAGTTTACAAACAAACAGTCTCGTACACTATGATTTGTATTCCATATTGAGCTATGAAAAGTCAACTGATTTTGCCTTCTTGGATAGCTGCTTCTCTGTTGAATTGTTAAAAGTTGTCTCTTTGCCTTACTAAATGTTGCATGAAGAATTTAGTTCACAAAATATGAACACTTGTGTAAAATTGACTTATTTTTATAATATTTAAATGTCAAGACCATTAATAAAGCTTCAAATCAGTTGTAATATTTTTTCAAAGACTGCATAATTCTAAATTAATGTATGTTAAGTCAAAATGTATAAATATTTACTTAAAAATAAATTTTTTTGAAGTGTGAGTCAGTTTTTATATAAAAGGTCTTCTGTGGTGATGCCTGTAAGAGAAATAAGGAAAGATATGCATCCACATAGCACCTTTTGCAACCTCGTGCTACTCCAAAAGACCACAGCAAAATAAAGCAGTTTCGAAATGTAGTTAATGTATTGTGTTTAGATGCATATTTTGCTGAATAATTACCAATCTTCGGTTATGTTGCGCACAGTGGGCCAAAATTTCCACACCTAAAACTGAGCAAATCCACAGCAGGAGGACAAAACGGGGAGTGAAGGGATCTGCAGTTTCAATCATTCTGCTGGACATCGTTTTCACAGAGCCTGGAAAAGTGGCTGGCTGTGTCTTAAACGGTATTCTGAATGTTAATATAAGTAATTAGATGTTTCCTCCACACACAAGGGCTAGAGGGCCTTTCAGCCAAGTAGACTGCTAGTACAATGTACCAGCCTAACCTGACAGCCCACCTTGAGTTTACATTTGAGGTGGTGGCCACAGCTGCAGCTGGCACACTAATCTGGAATTTGGTCTCAGAGTTATGAGCTGACTTTGCAAAGTCGGAAAAGCAAACATTGGATAAAAGGTTTGACTTGCTTCCTGAACCAAAGGTGAAAATTCATCCCAGTGAGTCCAGATTTAGCAGGGTCTTCATATGAAGTATAGGGACAGAGCATGAGAGATTATTAGACCATAGGATATAGACATAATTCATTCCCGTTTTAACGTAATTTGTTCTCACTGCACATTGACTGTTACACATTGTTAGCAAAGCTTAGCACAATTTGGGAAGTAGTAGAATTGATTGAGACAGATGAGTTGCCAGACATCAGAGTCATTGATATATAGACAGAAACAGACCCTTCAGTCTAACTCATCCACGCCAACCAGATATCCTAAATAAATCTGATCCCATACGCCAGCATTTGGCTCATATCCTGCTAAACCCTTCCTATTCATATACCCATCCATATGCCTTTTAAATGTTGTAATTGTACCAGCCTCCATCACTTTTTCTGCCAGCTCATTCCTACACGCACCACTCTCTCTATGAAAAGGTTGCCCCTTAGATCCCTTTTAAATCTTTTTTTCTCTCACCTTAAACCTATGCCCTGAGAGTTTTGGACTCTGCTATCCTGAGGAAACTACCTTGTCTATTTACCCTGATTGTGCCCCTAGTTTTTTTTTAAACCTCTATAACTTCATCCCTCCACTTCTGATGCTCCAGGTAAAATAGTGTCAGTCTATACAGCCTCCCCCTATAGCTCAAATACTCCAACCCTTGCAACATCCTTGTAAATCTTTTCTGAACCCTTAAGGATTTTGCAACATCTTTCCTCTTGCCAGGAGATCAGAATTGCATGTAGTATTCCAAAAATGGCCTAACTGATGTTCTGTTGTAGCTGTACAGGACCTCCTAACTCCTATACTCAGTGCACTGACCAATAAAGGCGAGCCTACCAAATACCGTCTTCACTATCCTATCTACCCGCAACTCTACTTTCAAGGAACTATGAACCTGCACTCCAAGGTCTCTTTGTTTAGCAATGCTTCTCAGGACCTTATATATTTAATAGTAAGTCCTGCCCTTATTTGCCTTTCCAAAATGTAGCACCTCACATTTATCTAAATTAAATTCCATCTGCCACACTTTGGTCCATCTGATCAAGAGGTTGAGGGGTTGGGAGAGACAACTCAGATGCTACGATGGCACCACTAAGCGTAGGTGGTGAAGTGTCATAAGCAGTTTCCATTATAAATATAGACTGAAGAACTTGATGATGTACAGATATGAATTTATGCATTGTATGGACAGGAATGGTAGGTATAGGTCTAAAATTTTCAGTATATCATTCTAGAGGATCTCCCATGGTTTTGCCCACAAGTTTGGGATAAATAGGACATTTGTGTGACTAAAAATACGTATGGGAGGCTGAACCTATAATGCATAAGACTGCTTGTCTATTGATTGAAGTGTGAAAGCGTGACTCACAAAATGGTCAGACAAAATACCAGATACTGTAAAAATTTCTGCAAGTCAGGCAGGTTCTGTGAAATCTAAGTTAATGTTTCAGATGAATGACTTATCAATGTTCTGTGAAACTTACGTAGACATTTGTAGTCCATTACTGATTGGTTAAATAAGGTGTAATATGTTTGGCACAGACTTTTGCATGGAGTAAGGTTCAATGGAAAACATTTTTAAGACCAGTGTGCAAGTAATATTGACAGAGCAGAGATTGCATGCACCCTAATATATCAATCAAACATTTGGCAATGTGTTTAACCAAAGACATATTGAGCATTGAATCACAGAATCCCTACAGTGTGGAAGCTATTTGGCTCATCGAGTCTCCAAAGAGCATCCCCCTCCCCCTCCACCGGCCCGCAACATCTCTGCATTTCCCATTGCTAATCCACCTAGCTCGTATATCCCTGGACACTCTAGACAATTTAGCATTACCAATCCACCAATTTGCACATTTTTGAACTGTGGGAAGAAATCGTAGCACCCTTTGAAAACCACAGGGAGAATGTGAAAACTCCACACAGTCACCAGATGGTGCAATCAAAGCCAGATCCCTGGTGCTGTGAGGCAGCAGTGCTAACTACTGAATCACCATATTGTCTTTAACTGACAAAAATGCACAGTTTGTCAAAGATTTTAGTGTTGCACTCATTGGGACAGTTCACAAAAAAAGCCAAAGTAAAGGAAAAACAACATTTATACTGTATGAGCAGAGAGTGCTGATTGGAAAGTGGACTGTGACTGGTAAAGGCTTTGTCATGGAAAATGCACCAGTTAATTATGACTGACACAACTGCCAAGTTTTGTTTACATTTTAAACAAGGTAGTTCGACTCCAATTGGTCCAAACATTGGGAAGTATTGGGTGAAAATGATAAATTATTATTGGCTGGTAGCTGTGAGTATAAACTGTGATATAGTTTGTGATATAACCTTATTAAAGGGATGTTATACACAGGCTATTTGAACACATAATTATGTCCCAAATTGAAACAGCTTTTTTTGTAAAAGTGAGAAATATGGCCAATAAATTTACATTTTTGTTAGTAATATTGCTACAGATTAGTATTTAAAGGAAGTTAAATTGTGAATTGTGTGAATGAGTAAGATAGTTCAAATGTAATAAATATAAAATCTTGCAATAGACTTCTAATTCTGTTACAATGGAGATAGAAAGCAGCAACAATAAATTGTTACCAGTTGACATGAGAATGTGGATCAAATGCAGGTAAAAAGAATTGAGGGAGAAATGTGATAGTAAAACAAGTCTTTTTTTTATTTTGAGGGAAATTGCAAGAAATAGGGCATAAAGTAGACCTGAGTTATGGCATAGTGGGAACTTGTCTCCTGCTTTTGGTTCAGGGGAGTGAGGGACAGTTTCTTGGGGCAAAAGGAGTCGTATTTATTGTGAACTGTGAAAGATAGTAATTGACTTTGAGGACAGGACTTATACACTTAATGATAAGGTCCTAGGGAGTGTTGCTGAACAAAGAGACCTTGGAGTGCAGGTTCATAGCTCTTTGAAAGTGGAGTCACAGGTAGATAGGACAGTGAAGAAGGTGTTTGGTATGCTTTCCTTTATTGGTCAGAGTATTGAGTACAGGAGTTGGGAGGTCGCTGTACAGGACATTGGTTAGGCCACTATTGGAATATTGCGTGCAATTCTGGTCTTCCTATCGGAAAGTTGTTGTGAAACTTGAAAGGGTTCAGGAAAGATTTACAAGGATGTTGCCAGGGTTGGAGGATCTGAGCTACAGGGAGAGGCTGAACAAGCTGAGGCTGTTTTCCCTGGAGCGCGGAGGCTGAGGGGTGACCTTATAGAGGTTTACAAAATTATGAGGGGCATGGATAGGATAAATAGGCAAAGTCTTTTCCCTGGGGTCGGGGAGTCCAGAACTAGAGGGCATAGGTTTAGGGTGAGAGGGGAAAGATATAAAAGAGTTCTAAGGGGCAACATTTTCATGCAGAGGGTGGTACGTATATGGAGTGAGCTGCCAGAGAATGTGGTGGAGGCTGGTACAATTGCAACGTTTAAGAGGCATTTGGATGTGCATATGAATAAGAAGGGTTTGGAGGGATATGGGCCGGGTGCTGGCAGGTGGGACTAGATTGGGTTGGAATATCTGGTCGGCATGGACGGGTTGGACCGAAGGGTCTTTCCATGCTATACATCTCTATGACTCTATGACTAGACAGGCTGATGGACTAAGCTGACATGTGACGGATGATAATTAGTGTATAGTAATAAATATTGGTAGGAAGAACAAGAATGAGTAATGTAACTTTTAGGATACAATTCTAAATGAAGTGCTGGAACAGAGACTTGGGGGATTATGTCCCGAAGTCCAAAGATGTGAAGATTAGGTGAATTGGCCATGCTCAATTGCCTGTAGTGTTCAGGGATGTGTAAGTTAGGTCAATTAGTCGGGTAAAATATAGGATAATAGGGTAGGGGAATGGGTCTGGTTGGGTTGCTCTTCGGAGGATTTGTGTGGACTTGTTGGGCCGAAGGGCCTGTTTCCACACTGTAGGGATTCTATGTACCAAATTATTGAAGAAGGCAAAACAGGCGAAGAATGTCATTAAAGAGATGAACAGATTTTGGACTTTTTAATTAAAGACTTAAGAAAGGAAGTTACATGAATCTTTAATATCACTGATTTTTCAGCAAGGCGTTCGATAAGGTTCCCCACAGTAGGCTATTATACGAAATACAGAGGAATGGGATTGTGGGAGACATAGCAGTTTAGATCAGTAATTGGCTTGCTGAAAGAAAACAGAGGGTTGTAGTTGATGGAACATGTTCATCTTGGTGTCCAGTTACTAGCGAAGTACCGCAAGGGTCGGTGTTGGGTCCATTGCTGTTCATCATTTTTATAAATAACCTGGATGAGGACTTAGGGTGGGTTAGTAAATTTGCAGACGACACTAAGGTCGGTGGAGTTGTGAATAGTGACAAAGGATGTAGTAGGTTGCAGAGAGACATAGATAGGCTGAATTGAGAGGTGGCAAATGGAGTTTAATGTGGACAAGTATGAGGTGATACACTTTGGCAGGAGTAATTGGAATGCAAAGTACTGGGCTAATGGTAGGATTCTTGGGAGTGCAGATGAGCAGAGAGATCTTGGTGTCCAGGTACACAGATCCCTGAAAGTTGCCACCCAGATTGACAGGGTTGTTAAGAAGGCATACAGTGTTTTGGCCTTTATTAAAAGAGGGATTGAGTTCCAGAACCAGGAGGTTATGCTGCAGCTATACAAAGCTCTGGTACCGCCACACTTGGAGTATTGTGTACAGTTCTGGTCACCACATTATAAGAAGGATGTGGAAGCTTTGGAAAGGGTGCAGAAGAGATTTACTAGAATGTTGCCTGGTATGGAAGGAATATCTTATGAGGAAAGGCTGAGGGCCTTGAGGCTGTTCTCGTTAGAATAAGGTTGAGAGGTGACTTAATAGAGACATACAAGATAATCATAGGGTTAGATAGGGTGGATAGGGAGAGCCTTTTTCCAAGTGTGGGGACGGCAAACACGAGGGGACACAACTTTAAAGTGAGGGGAGATAGGTATAAGACAGATGTCAGAGGTAGTTCTTTACTCAGAGTAGTAAGGGTATGGAATGCTTTGCCTGCATCGATAGTAGATTCGCCAAGTTTAAGTGCATTTAAGTCGTCATTGGACAGGTAAATGGATGTACATGGAATAGTGTAAGTGGGATGGGCTTCAGATTAGTATGACTGGGCGGCGCAACATCGAGGGCCAAAGAGCCTGTACTGCGCTGTTATGTTCTATGTTCTATGTTTTGGCTTCACCTGGAGCCAATTCTATGCACTACTGTTGAAGAAAGATGTGTGAATGCTTTGAGAATGTGCAAATACGATTTGCAAGAGGATCTGGGGAAGACGAACTTCAGTTAGAGAGTTATAGAGATGTACAGCACAAAAACAGACCTTTCAGTCCAACTTGTCCATGCTGACCAGACATCCTAATTTAATCTAGTCCCATTTTCCAACTTTTGTACATATCCTTCTAAACCCTTCCTATTCACATACCCATCCAGATGCCTTTTAAATGTTGTAATCTTACCAGCCTCCACCACTTCCTCTGGCAGCTCATTCCATACATGCATCACCCTCTGCATGAAGAAGTTGCCCCTTAGGTCCCTTTTATATCTTTCCACTCTTACCTTAAACCTATGCCCTCTAGTTTTGGACTCCCCCAACATGGGGAAAAGATCTTGATTATTCAGCCAGTCCTTGCCCCTCATGATTTTATAAACCACTATAAAGTCACCCATCAGCCTCCGACACGATAGGTAAAATAGCCCCAGCCTATTCAGCCTCTTCTTATTGCTGACAACATGTTTGTATATCTTTTCTGAACCCTTTCAAGTTTCACAACATCCATCCTATAGGAAGGTTGCTTAGTTGAAGAAACACATTAATGGTTACCCTACCTATTCAGCTTTAAGTCTAGACGGCCCTTTCAGAGTCCACTCTAATTTTGTCTTTAACTCAATATGTCCCTCACTAGCAATCTTAACCAAGATTTTTACTTCCAGCAACATCATTCCTTTCTCACTAGGTCTATTCCAATTTTTTATTTGGAATCGTAAAACAGTTATAGCATAGGCCATTCAGCCCACCAATACTCCAAAGGTGATTATGTTGGCAGAGTGGAGAAACTGAAAGCAGTGGTGATGCTCCATAGAGAAGAGATTTCAAAATCATGGAAAGAGTTTATAGAAAGAAACTTCCCTTTGGCAGAAGGTCAAGAAAGGAAGGATGTGGAGTTAAGATGATTGACAAAAGGAGTCATGAAAAAATTGATTTCATAGCAAATAGTGTTACTGTGTCAAATTGTTGGCACTTCTTCCCTATCAGCAGTAAGTTTACCTACACTAAATAGACTTTTGCAGATCAAGAAGGCAGCTGACCGCCATCTTCTCAAGAGCAACCAGAGGTGAGCAATAAATGCTGGCTTAGCCAGTGAAGCCCACAAATCGTGAATGAATTTTTTAAAAAGTATCTACAATTTGGAATCGGATTCTTTAATGTCGATGAATGCAAATTTAATCACTATGTCCCAAATGGAATTGGAAAATTACCTGAAGAAAAATTAATAATAGGTTTATAGAGAAAAGGTAGGGAATCGGGATTAATTGAGTGGCTTTTGCAGAGTGCTGTCATGGACCCGGTGGGCTGAATGGCCTGTGCTATAACTGTTTTACGATTCCAAATAAAAAATTGGAATAGACCTAGTGAGAAAGGAATGATGTTGCTGGAAGTAAAAAACCTGGTTAAGATTGCTAATGAGGGACATATTGAGTTAAAGACAAAATTAGAGTGGACTCTGAAAGGGCCGTCTAGACTTGAAAGCTGAATAGGCAGGGTAACCATTAATGTGTTTCTTCAACTAAGCAAATGGACCAATCATGACTAAGGCATGCACACTCTGAACTAGTAAGAGTAAGTTGGTGTATTAAACCAATGTTAATCATGTAGAAGAAAGTCAACAAAGAGGCAAGGAAAAGCAGACAGAAAAAAACTAAAGAGAAATGTTCAAAAAATACTTTTAAAATTCAACAAAATTTAAATCTGAAGTAATGAGAATCCCCACTTGAAGATACTTTATTGGTGCTACTAATACATTTGGTAGAAGTGAAGACTTATCCAATTAGATAAGTGAACGGACAAGTTATATTTTTTTTCTAGCACGTTTTGTGGTAGGTGCTGTAACTTTACAGTTAATTCACAATTATTTCTTTCACCTAAAATCAGAGAAATAAATTAATAATTCCATAAATTCTTCCTAAAAGCATTAATATATTGGATATTTTTACTGTTTTAATCCAATAGATTCTTAATTTACTTACTCATCAATAACCTGGAATCTAAAACATTGAACTGAATTTCATCAAGATCAGCCCTTTGTCAATTCTAAAGATTTTCATAGAGGGTTTCTCTCTGTAAACTCTAGCTAGTTATCTTGTGTAATTCTCTGCTATTCACCTCATTATGTATGTACTATGCTCCTACAGGATCGTGCAAGTGCTACATTGTGTTTACCAGCTACTGCTGGCATCTTGTAGGATTTATGCCACCCATGCCATATTTAAATACCAGTTGTGCACCAGTTCAAATGCTGCAAGCCAGGAGTAACCCTTCACAGCTGCGGTGTTAGAATTGCCTAGTGATAGTCAATAGAGGCACCTGCATTTGCTGACAGAGGCTTGAAAGTTCTGGTGGAAGGAGTGCTGGTGAGGAAAGCTGCCCTTATTCCTGTGGACCTGACTGCCCTAGACTGAAGCTACCGCCCAGGTCAATGCAGTGTCCATGGTCTGAAGGATAACCCAACAGTGCAGGAAGGAGGCTAATGACTTTCTGTACTTTGCAAGGCCAAATGCCTCTATCTTTTCACTGGTACCTCACACCGACTCTAACTCTGCCACTGCACACATGGGCTACCATTTTTACTACTGCATAATGCATCTTCCCTCAATGCTTCTCATCCACCCATCCTTCCTGCCCTCTGCATTTTGTACACACTATCTCTGGCACCTCACCATCATTCTTCCACCAGTACAAGCAGTTGTGCCATCCAGTATAGCACTGTATCCCTCCCTACATCTCATTGCAGAAACGAATGGCCTGCAGTTTTGCTAAATAGCCAGGATGGGTGGTGGAGTTCTTGGTGTTCATCAGCATACTCAATACGAGGAGAAGATAGAGTCATACAGCATGGAAACGGACCCTTCAGTCTAGCTAGTCCATGTCGACCATGTTCCCAAATTAAACTAACCCCCTTGCCTGCATTTGGCTGTTTGTCCTCAAAGGAGAAAGTGAACACTCCAGCTGCTGGAGAAATCAGAGTTGAAAAATGTGGCACTGGAAAAGCACAGCAGGTCAGACAGCATCCAAGGAGCAGTAGAGTCAACATTTCGGGCATAAACCTTTCTCATTCCTGATGAAGTGCTTATGCCCGAAACGTCGATTTTCCTGCTCCTCGGATGCTGTCTGACCTGCTATGCTTTTCTAGCGCCACACTTTTTGATTCCTTTTTCCTCCAAATCTTTCCTATTCATGTACTTATCCGAATGTCTTTTAAATATTGTAACTGTACCTGAATTCATGACTTAATCTGGCAGTTCATTTCACACATGAACCACTGTCTGTGTAAAAATAAAGTTGCCCCTTGTGTCTTTTTAAAAACATTTTCCTCTCACCTTAAAGATATATCCCCTAATCTTGAACTTTCCCATTTGAGGGAAAAGACCTTTGCCATTTACCTTATATATGCCCCTCATGGTTTTATAAACCTGTATAGGGTCATTTCTCAACTTCCTATGCTCCAGTGAAAGAAGTCCAGCCTATTCACCTATTTTTATAACTCTTGCATTGCTAGATCAGTTCTAAGTCAATCCCATTTAGCACACAAGAAACAAGTGATAGATACAAGGCAATGGATGGTATCCTTATGATAAAGATAGGACTTTCTCTCTAAAAGAATTGGTAGGTGGTCACTCTTACAAACACTGTCATGGACAGATACATCTGTGGCAGACAGATTGATAAGGACAAGATTAAGTATGTTTTTCCCCTTATTGATTCCCTCACCACCTGCTGCAGATCCAGTATAGCAGCAATGTCCTTTAAGATTGAACCATTGAAGTTCCCCACCCAAAATACATTCTGCACTTTTGACATCCTCAATGCTTTATCCAATGATGTTCAACATGGGGAGGAAAAGCACAGTAATCGACAGGAGGTTTCCTTGCCCATGTTTGACCTAGTCCCATGAGACGTTTGGTATGGAGTTCATAAAACCATAAGAATTAGATCATTTGGCTCAATTAGTCTGTTCTGTCATTCAATCTTGGCTGATAGGTTTCACAACTCCGTTGTCTTCCTCTGTCTTAATTATGCTCAATGATTTGGCCTCTGCAGCTTTTGTAGCAATGTGTTCCACAGATTTACTGCCCCCTGGCTGAAGAAATTTCTCCTCATCTCGGTTCTAAAAGGTTGTCCTTTCACTGTGAGATAGTGCCCTTGGGTCCTAGTCTCTCCTACTAATGGAAACATCTGTGTCCATTCTATCCAGGCCTCTCAATATTTTATAAGTCTAAATAGAATCCCTCCTCAACCTTCTAAGTTCCGTTGAGCACAGATCCAGAGTCCTCACCACTCCTCATATGACATGTTCTTCATCCCCTGGATCATTCTTAACCTCCTTTGGACCTTATCAAAGGCCAGCACATCCTTCCTTAAATACAAGGATCAAAACTGTTCATAATATTGCAAATGCAGACCGACCAGAGCCTTATACATTCTGAGCACTACATCTCTGCTTTTGTGTTCCAGTCTTCTCAAACTGAATGCTAACATTGCATTTATTATTTTAACTGCCAACTGAACTTGCATGTTAACTTTAAGAGAATCCTGAACTGGCATTCCTAAGTCCCTTTCTGCTTCAGATTTCTGAGGCCATTCCCAATTTAGAAAATAATCTAGTTTTCTATTCCTATCAAAGTGCATAACCTGACATTTTCCCACATTGCATTCCATTTGCCACTTCTTTGCCCACTCTGCTAGCCTGTCAAGTTGTCCTGCAGCCTCCCGCCTCCTCAACACTATCTGCCACCTATCTTTGTGTCATCTGCAAACTTGTCAATGTATGAATTCCAGGGCAAACCACTTCCAAATGTGTCACACTGTTCTACCACCTCTGCTGGGTCTGTCCTTCCAATGCGAAAGGACTGAATCCAGGGATAGTGATGGCATTGCCTGGGACATTGTGTAAAAGTATGTTTCCTTAAGTATGATGATATGCAACTGTTGCTGATTCATCTGTTAACTAGTCTCAGATAATAAGGCCCCTGCATGGTCCACAGGGCTGAATTTGCTGTTGATGTTTAAGGTCCATTATTTGATGCCAGCAGGTCTGTTTGGTTTTATTTCTTTATTCGAGGCATTTCAGCAGTTGATACCACATTGCCATGGGCCCGTGCTCACATGGAATGGCAGACCAGGTAAAACTTTTGTTCTGTAAAGAATATTACAATACCAGATAAAAGCTTAAAGCAATCTGCAATGTTTCGTGGTCACAATAGACTTTTAATCTCAGATATTTAAATTGAATTCAAATTCCACACTCACCATGATGAGATACAAACCTGAA
Source organism: Chiloscyllium plagiosum (assembly GCF_004010195.1). Classification (NCBI taxonomy): domain Eukaryota; kingdom Metazoa; phylum Chordata; class Chondrichthyes; order Orectolobiformes; family Hemiscylliidae; genus Chiloscyllium; species Chiloscyllium plagiosum. The sequence goes on along the minus strand of NC_057729.1, from coordinate 43,713,565 downwards.
AGCATGAACATTATCTCAGTCTCTGGATTACTAATCCAGCAACAACACCTTATGCCATCACTTCCCCATTCTTCCCATTCTACACTTTTAGATATTATTTTTACAGGTATTAGCTTAATTGCACTTTGATTAGCTTCCCTACAATGTAGAAACAGGCCATTTGGCCCAACAAGTCCACACTGACCCTCCGAAGAGTAACCCACTCCGACCCATTCCCCCTACTTACCTTTGTTGTTGAAATAACTTCACAGAGGCTGGTATCCCATCACCAAGTCACCCTTTATTTACATTTGAACAGTGTTCAAATATTGAGGTATGGTATTGCCTCATACAGAGTTAGGCACCAGAGTGTTAGTATCCCTGACACTGAACCTCAGCTAGGGCTCACTATGGAACAGTTTAACAGCCCCAGTCAGGGAGCTCACATTCTATGAGGTCCAGTGGCTGACCTTGTTACAATCACTACATCTGTGTGCTGCCTGTAAAATTCAACACATAAGGGGATATTAACGTTGTGGTAATAACTATTTAAATCTAAAACTCTGGAGCACGAGTTCATAACTCACCACAGCATCTGGAGGAATTTAAATTCAATTCATTAATATATCAGGAATAAAATACTAGTCCCATTAATAATGATCACAGAGCTATCTGATTGTTTTAAAAGCCCAACTGATTTACTAATGTCCTTCAGGGGAGGAAAACCATCATCCATATCCAGTCTGAGTGACTTGAGACACACATCACTATGCTTCACAGTTATCTGAAATGGATCAGTATGCAATCTCCACTCAAGGACAAATAGGCATTAGCAATATCAGTAATGCTTACATCTCAAGAATGAATTTTTTGAAATGTAATTCAGACCATTGCATCCATGTACATAATATTTCAAAAATAGATTTTCCTCTAGCCTTTAATATTTTCTAATAATCACGAAATTTAGTGGATTGTTGGCCCTTATTTCAGGGGACAGAATAAGCATTCTACAATTATATGAAGTCCTGGTGAGACCATGTCTGAAGTACTGTGTGGAATGCTGGTCCCCTTATTTTATTCTGAAGATATATGGCATAGAAACAAGCATTTGGCCCAGAAAACCCATGCCAGTATTTATGCTTCACTTGAAACTCTTTATATTCTTTTTTTCATCTAAACAATTCCCTTCAACTATTCCTTGCAATAACAAGTCTCACATTCTTATTACTCTTTTGATGAAGATGCTGTTTCTGAATTTTCCGTTGAATTTCTTGGAGACCAACTTGTTTGATGGTTTCTAGTTATGTTCTTCCCCACAAGAGAAAACACTGTATTCAGTCTTTTCAAAATCTTTCATACCTTTTCACATTGATTTAATATAGTTTGACATCCTTGCCGAACAGAAACATCAGTCACAGGTTGAAAATGTGACATCTGATAGAGAACAGAGTTCAAGAGTTCCACTACCTTTGTGTGAAAATGCACTTCTTAATTTCACTCTTAAATGAACTAGTTTTAATCTTAAAGTCCTCTTGATTTCCATTCTCCATCCAACGACAAAACATTCTCCATCATTTTAACCAGCTCATTTAGATTATTCCTCAACATTATAAAAAAATGCATGATTATGAAATCCGTCCTGATAATTTAACCCTTTTAGATGGTGATTCTTTGCTGTACCCCTTCCAATGCCTTCCTTCCTGAACACAAACCATAGCTCTCTATAAATCACAGAAGACTTATTTTCTCACTTTTAAATGTCAATCTTAGATAAGGGGTGAAAGTCTCTTGGCTTTTTATGATCACAGTTTGTATCTGTACACAAGTTTTGTGATTTGTGTACGTGGGACTTTGCCGCTCTCTCACTCCCAGTCTCTCGCTGGTAAAAAATTATTTGATTTGTTTTCTTCAGATTCAAAGTAGATGACCTCAGACTATTAGCTATATAGTGTTATACATATTTGCAACCTATAGTTTCTCATATCAGTTCACTGAACCAAACTTTTTATTTATCAGATTGGCTAAAATATCTTATTGATTAAATGCACTAAATAACATGAACTGAAGACAGGAGAAATCTTAGCATCATACCTTTTTGAATGCAGGTGGAGTCTCATGACTATTTTTAGGGCATGATGATGTTAAAGAGTTTGTTAGAAACACAGAATGATCAATTACACCATCAGTTGCCTACGTCAATACAGGTCAAAATGCAAGTGGCTATGGTCAGAAAGGATGCAAATAAAGGATTTGCCAAAGATTACAGTGTCATGCAACTGAAATGATATATTGAACAAACCTAGATTGTTGTTAAGTCTTTCAATTTTTAGGATGGGTTGCAGGTTTAGGTTCATTTATATGTAAATTCCAGAACTTCTTTTATGTCACATTCTTGAGATAACTTAGGGTTTTATTAAAAAAAGTTGACATCTCAGCTCAGACAATGCATTAAAGGTGTGAGGTTAGAATCTGTCTGTATCCCAACCTCAAGTCAGACTGGTTCTATTTCCAAAGTGGAATTTACAAAATATTACATAGATTGACTGCCTGCATTGACTGCCTGCAGATTGTGCATTTTTTGAGCAAATCCTTAAGTTACAGGAAGGATGTGGAAGTGTTGGAAAGGGTAAAGAGGTGATTTGCAGGATGTTGCCTGGTATGGAGGGAAGGTCTTATGAGGAAAGGCTGAGGGACTTGAGGCTGTTTTCGTTAGAGAGAAGGTTGAGAAGTGACTTAATAGAGACATACAAGATGATCAGAAGATTAGATAGGGTGGACATTAGAGCCTTTTTCCTTGGATGGTGATGGCTAGCACGAGGGGACATAGTTTTAAATTGAGGGTTTATAGATAATGGGAGTTAGGTTATCTACTCAGACAGTAGTAAGGGTGAGTCTCGGGCATTTAAATGGTCAGAGGATAAATATATGTGTGATAATGGAATACTGGAAAAGTGCAGTAGGTCACGCAGCATCAAAGGAACAGGAGAATCGACATTTCGGGCATAAGCCCTTCTTCAGGAATGAGCTTATGCCCGAAACGTCAATTCTCCTGTTCCTTTGATGCTGCCTGACCTGCTGTGCTTTTCCAGCAACACATTTTTAAGCTCTGATCTCTAGCATCTGCAGTCCTCACTTTCTCCTAGATGATAATGGAATAGCGTAGGTTAGATGAGCTTCAGATTGGTTTCATAGGTCAGTGCAAAATTCAGGGCTGAAGGACTTGTACTGTGCTGTAATGTTCTATGTTCCATGTTATCTCAAGAAGTTCTGGGATTTACATATTAATGAACCAAAACCTACAACCCATTCTGAAAGATGAAAAACTTAAGAACAATCTAAGTTTGTTCATTATATCATTTCAGTTGCATGACACTATAAACTTTTGCGATAAATTCTGTGTCTGAATACTGCTCTGGAGCTTTAGGAGGCAGTAAACAACACCCAATGACACAGCATTTCCTCTCAACTGTGCCTCAACCAAACCTGACAAAGCAAGTGTAGTGTCATCAACAAGGTAAAAACAATGACTGCAGATGCTGGAAACCAGATTCTGGATCAATGGTGCTGGAAGAGCACAGCAATTCAGGCAGCATCGAGGAGCTTCAGCTCTTCCAGCACCATTGATCCAGAAGTGTAGTGTCATGATGATTGGTCCCACTGCATAACTACCTGATGAAGGAGCAGCGCTCTGAAAGCTAGTGCTTCCAAATAAACCCGTTGGACTATAACCTGGTGTTGTGTGATTTTTAACTTTGTCCACCCCATTCCAACACCGCCTCCTCCACTGCATTAAAGAGGGCAATTCAACGTCCATTATTTGTATACTATTTTGCTGGAGGATCAGCTCCTAGCTCCAATTCCCAGACTTTACTCTGCTGATCTGCAAACTCTTTCAGATCAAGAAATTATCCAATACTCTTTTGAATACCTCAGTTGTATCCTCCTCCACTGTAACCTTAATGCAATGTAAATGTGCTGTGTAGAGCTGATGTGGAGTATAAACATTGGCATGGACTAGTTTTTGTGATGTTTATTTGTCTGGTTCCTGTGTCTTAAGGCTTTATGTGGCTGTTGTTGATTTGATTTGATTTCTTATTGTCACATGTACAGACAGATGGTACTATATGTTTGTTGAGACCGAAGCAGCTGATCTGATGGCTAATGAGAATCCAGGCCACGTACAGTGCATTGGAGGGGCTTTGGTTGACCTGTTAGGGAGGTGCAGTACCGCTCTGTAGCTATAGGAGGCAGCAAACAGCGCCCAATGACACAGCACTTCCGCTCAGCTGCGCCTCAACCAAACCAGACAAAGGAAGTCTTGTGTCGTAATGATTGACGGCCAGATTAGCCATTCAAAGGCCAGACTCCGCCAGGCGGGTGCGGGGGGAACCAATGGGGTTAGAGGAGAGGGATTTCAGGTTAGGTTGCGGCGGCCGTCAGTTAGTGGCGATTGTCGGTTGACACTAAATTAAAGGTAGAGAGAAGGCGGTTGGTGTAATTTTCTGTCATGTCGGCCTCAGGAGCGTTGTTCCCCAGCCTGGTAGCCGGGAGCCGAGGCTCTTCCAGTAAATACCTGGTGGAGTTCCGAGCCGGCAAGATGTCGCTGAAAGGCTCGACAGTGACTCCGGACAAGCGCAAGGGGCAGGTTTATATCCAGCAGACCGATGACTCCCTGATTCACTTCTGCTGGAAGGACCGCACCGCCGGCACCGTGGAGGATGTAAGGAAACAAGGCCGCACCCCCCCCATCCCTCAAACTCCCGGGATGGTGGGGGAGGGAAGGGGTTCTGGAAAAGCGGAGGGGAGTGTGGTGGGGGAT
>NC_057729.1:43650173-43705956 GCF_004010195.1 Chiloscyllium plagiosum | reverse complement strand
GGTGGCGGTGGGGTGGGGAGGGGGAGGGAGAGGGGACGGTGGCGGAGAGGATGGGGATGGTGACTCCTTGACCCTAGGGAAAAGACTTTGCCTATTTATCCTATCCATACCCCTCATAATTTTGTAAACCTCTATAAGGTCTCCCCTCGGCCTCTGACTCTCCAGGGAAAACAGTCCCAGCCTGTTCAGCCTCTCCCTATAGCTCAAATCCTCCAACCCTGGCAACATCCTCGTACTTCTTTTCTGAACCCTTTCAAGTTTCGCAACATCTTTCCGATAGGAAGGACACCAGAATTGCATGCAATATTCCAACAGTGGCCTAACTATGTCCTGTATGGCCGCAACATGACCTCCCAAATCCTGTACTCAATATTGTGACCAATAAAGGAAAGCATACCAAATGCTGCCTTCACTATCCTATCTACCTGCGACTCCACTTTCAAGGAGCTATGAACCTGCACTCCAAGGTCTCTTTGTTCAGCAACACTCTCTAGGACCTTACTATTAAGTGTATACGTCCTGCTAAGGTTCGCTTTCCCAAAATGCAGTACCTCTCATTTATCTGAATTAAACTCCATCTGCCACTTCTCAGCCCATTGGCCCATCTGGTCCAGATCCTGTTGTAATCTGAGGTAACCCTCTTCGCTGTCCACTACACCTCCAATTTTGGTGTCATCTGCAAACTTACTAACTGTACCTCTTATGCTCGCATCCAAATCATTTATGTAAATGACAAAAAGTAGTGGACCCAGCACCGATCCTTGTGGCACTCCACTGGTCACAGGCCTCCAGTATGCAAAACAACGCTCTACCACCACCCTCTGTCTTCTACCTTTGAGCCAGTTCTGTATCCAAATGTCGAGTTCTCCCTGTATTCCGTGAGATCTAACCTTGCTAATCAGTCTCCCATGGGGACCCTTGTTGAACGCCTTAATGAAGTCTGTATAGATCACATCTACTGCTCTGCCCTCATCAATCCTCTTTGTTACTGCTTCAAAGAACTCAAGTTTGTGAGACATGATTTCCCACGCACAAAGCATGTTGACTATCCCTAATCATTCCTTGCCTTTCCAAACACATGTACATCTTGTCCCTTAGGATTCCCTCCAACAACTTGCCCACCACCGAGGTCAGGCTCACAGGTATATAGTTCCCTGGCTGTAGGAGGAAGGTTGGTGGGGGGGGGGGGTTTGGTAATAGGAGCTGAGGGGGGAGTGCTGTATGAGGAAGGTGGAGGGGGAAAATATGGTTTGTGGTTTTTGTAGGTATAGAATGGGGTTGCTGAGGATGAGTGCGGGGGAAGCTTTTGGATGGTAAAAGTTTTTTGGAGTAAGTATGTTAAGGAGCTGGTGGATATTTTTGGTATGGTGTTTGGTGTGAGAGTTTGGAGCATGTTGTGAAATTAGAGTTGTGGTTGTGTTGGCCATTGTGTGATGGTGTGAGATATACATGTTTTGGAAGCGGGCACTGTTAGTATGATCAGGAGGTTTGCAGATGACACGAAGATTTGTGGAGTAGCAGAAAGCATAAGGGACTGTCAAAGAATACAGGAGGATATAGATAGACTGGAGAGTTGGGTGGGAAAGTGGCAGATGGATTTTAATCCAGACAAATGTGAGGTGATGCATTGAGGTGAGACTAATTCTAGAGCAAATTATGTAATGAACAGAAGAGCCTTGGGAAAAGTTGATGAGCAGAGAGATCTGGGAGCGCAGGTCCATTGTACCCTGAAGGTTACTGCACATGGATAGAGTGGTCAAGAAGGCATATTGTATGCTTGCCTACATTGGATGGGGTATTGAGTATAAGAGCTGGCAAGTCATGTTACAATTCTGCTGCATTTAGAATACTGTGTTCAGTTCTGGTCACCACATTACCCAAAGAATGTGGATGCTTTGGAGAGGGTGCAGAGAAGGTTTACAAGGATGTTATCTGGTATGGAAGGTGCTAGCTATGAAGAGAGGTTGAGTAGGTTAAGTTTGTTTTCATGAGGAAAAAGGAGATTGAGGGGGGACATGATTGAGGTTTACAAAATCATGAAGGGTATGGACAGGCTGGATAGAGACGAGCTTTTTCCCAGGGTGAAGGATTCAATAACGAGAAGTCAGGCTCTGCAGGAGGGAGGTGGAAAGTTTAAGGACACACGCGGCAAGTATTTCACGGAGGGTGGTGGGCGTCTGGAAAGTGGTAGAGGCAGGCACAGTAGATTCATTTAAGATGCGTCTGGACAGATGCATGAGTAGGTGGGGAGCAGAGGGATATAGGTGCTTAGAAATTGGGCAATGGGTTTCGACAGTAGATTTGGATCTGCTCAGGCTTGGAGGGCTGAAGGGCCTGTTCCTTGGCTGCAAATTTTCTTTGTTCTTTGAGATGGTGATTGTGTGGCTTGGCTGTAGAAGGGGCTTTGGGTGAGGTAGTATTAGTTTTATAGCTAAGTGAGGATAAAGGAGTGGGGGTGTATGAATTGGGACAAGGAGGGGTATTGTTTAGGTGAGAATGGGATTTTGCAGGGGGTGGTGTGGTAGTTTCAGTTGGGATGTGGTTTCTAACCAAAGTTCCTGTGCACTGGTTGCCCCTTTAAGTTACTATGTGTGTGTGGCCATTTTAAAAAAAAAACTGGAACAACTTGTAATGCATGCTGCTTGTTTGTTAAGGGTGGAGACATTGCTTATGGCAAATGTCCTTGGTTTTGCTATTAATGGAAAGTTGCCAATTTTGCCAGGTATACAAGTCATAGGACAGGGTGTTCACAGTTTTACATTTGACACCTGTTCAGTTGCTCATAAGTTTATTGAGAAGTTTAGTTGACTAGGCTTAAATGCATCATATGGAGGCCAGAAGGTATTGGTGACTGGATTAATTAACTATTAGACATTCTTGTCATAGATGCTACCTGTGCTGAGGGAGACCAAATTTGGTTTTAGTCATTGTGCAGTTTAAAGTTGAAGGAGCTCAAATTTTAATTCATTTTTCTTTTTGAAATTTGTTACCTGATATGCTGTGAATTTTGAACATTTAATGTTTTGCTTTGGTTCCGAGCATATGAACGTGAGGTCATTCAGTCTCTTGGGCCTGCTCTACCATCCAAAAGATCGCGGCTGATCTGGTCATAACCTCAAATTGTCATTCCTGCCTACCCTTATAACCTTGTTTGACAAGAGTTTGCCTTTAAAATGTTCAAGGACTTTGCTACCTCCACCCTTTCTGGAAGTGATCTAAAGACACTTTGCTTTCCTGCCTTTTTTTTTCCTATTGTCCTTGATTCCCTTACTGATTAAAAATCTATTTTAGCTTTGAATGTAGTTAATGATCCAGCCTTAACAGCCCTGTGCGATTAAAAGTTCCACAGATTTGCTACCCTCTGAAAAGAAATTCCTCCTTATCTGTCTTAAATGTGCGATCCCTGAGTTTATGACCTCTGGACCTAGACGGTCCCGGGTGGTGAAACAACCTTTCCACGTCTACCATGTCAAATCACCTAGGAATGTTCTATGTTTCAATAAAATCACCTCTATTCTTCTGATTTTCAATGAATACAGATCCACACTACCAGGAATGGAGGGAATTTCTTAATAAAATTGGATAAAGTGGTCATAGTTGTATCAGGCTATAGGGCTGCTCTCTGATTAGAGAAAGATGACAGGTAAGAAAAAGTGAGGACTGCAGATGGTGGAAACCAGAGTCTAGATTAGAGTGGTGCTGGAAAGGCACAGCAGGTCAGGCAGCATCTGAGGAGCAGGAAAATCTTCGTTTCAGGCAAAAGCCCTTCAAGAATGGAAAGATGACAGGTGGTGATTTAAGCTGAAGGTTACCATTCTTCTGGTGAAGAGAGTGGTTGAGAAGCCGAATCTGTCATGGTAACCTTAGGCAATGTGGGTGTTGAATCCGTGCTGTTGGTGTTACAGTACGTATTCGAGACGGCTCGGAATCCCTAATGGACTCTACCTCTAAGCCTCTCTTCAGCAGTCTAGAATATAGAACTCTTTACAGACAGTTTAATTTAAATTATTACTTTTACTTACTGATGGAACCAATGTTATGCTGTAACATAAATTCCTACAAGCCAGGCTTGAGCTAAGGTTCCGAAATCATTAGCAGAGTAGTGGCGCCAGCTCTTACCCCTAATAGTTCTGTTAGGCTACTCCCCTTATTGCTGAAAATAAGCTGTCTTTATACAGAAATTGGTATTAAAAATTACAAAATCACCACATGTACTTAATCAGATAAGCAATAAAAAAGCAAAAGTATGCAGAGGAAGAGAAACTCATTCACATGTCTTGAGTACGCTTGACTGATTAAACTACATGCACATCAAAGTGGGAGATTTTGATCAAGTCAGGCCAACTGGTCAGTTGCTTTTACTAGTACATCATAACAAGAGACTAGTCTGAACTATGTGGGAGAGGTCATGAGGTAACCTCACTCAGCTAACATGCCCAGTATCGTTGTCCTACAAAATGGCTTTTTTTTCTAAAATCAGCTTAAGATTCCCAGAATACAAATTAAATTCATAACATTCCTGGATCTCAAGCTCCAAGAACAACATACAAGCATTCAATCCATGATCAGCTAGTGTTCACTCAGATCAGACCACAGAGTTAATCTTTCCACCAGCTTCTGCCCTCGCCCTTCTCTCACTCACACATGAATGTCTTCCAACTTTATTACTATATCAGCTTCAGCCTTCATGTTTTCTTAGCTTGTACAGGTAATGAGACATTCACCTTGCAGAACAGTTCAAGATGAGGGAGCTGAGGCCCCCAAGGTCAGAAGGAAGTACTGCCACTTAGTTCACAAGTGAACACATTTTATCACCTTATTTACACCGATCCATTGATAATAAGAACAGATGTCCTTAATTCTTCTGAACAAGTGGCCCCCGCCATGGTCAACCGCTTTCCTGCATCTCCTTAGATGTGTAAGGCTACCAACTTTCTCATTGACATCACTCTAGTTGGACAGCTGGTTTGTAATGCAATGAGCTAACCCTGGACTTGGATGGGGAGGAATTTAAGTGTGTTCAGGAAAAATTTCTCAATCAATGAGACAAAACTTGACCTCCTCTTGAGAAAATAAAGCAGGGTAAGTGATTGAGGTCCTTATAGGGGAACAATTTGGGACCTTAACTATTTACAAAATAATGGAATTATGAAAAAGGATAGATCTGGTTCACAAGTTAGTTATAAATTGAAGTAAGGCCTGTTTTGATGGTATTTTCAGGAACCTTCCAAAGTTGATTGAGGGTGACTGTTTGCAGGTAAAGGGATGTCTGGCAAGTGGAAAGTTTTCAAAAGATGTCCTGTTTTCCACCCCTCAGTCAAAGCAAAACGTTTTATCTCCATCTTTATTCCGGGTCCTGGAGGAGGAGAGAATGATCACCCATGTACACAGGGAAATTAATTCACGTCTTCTCTGGAACAGCAGTTTCTCAATGACTTATACAGTCATTTTACAGGGAAGAGCATCCAGATAAGACAACATACATATTGATTTGGGTGACGTTTTACAATCAGTGAGCATCAATAGTAAAGATTAAGCCATCTGTGTTACGCAATGAATAACTGGCTTCACATAATGAATACTTTTCACCTTGTTAAACTGACCTCACATACCGAATGCTACCTCATCTTGTTAAATGGCTGTAAGTAATGAGTGCTTTTCCACATTGTTAACCCATTACCCTTGCCTCCAGCACCCCATTGTTAATTGTTAGTTTATATCTGATCGGAGTCATGCTCAGCTGAATCTCTTGTTTCACAAAACTCCAGAACTTAACTCTTTCCCTGCCTGCTTATACTCATACATATTCTCAGAGAGGTAATTACAGAGGAACCTTGATTATCCGAATGAGATGGGAGGGTGATAATTGATTATTCGGTTAATCGATTAAATGCCTTTCCTGTGGGGCTTTGGAGTTTTTTTAAGTTTGCTCCCCGTTCAGGAGATGAGGCAGCAACACACCGCACGCCAGCCCCCACTGCCCCCTGCCTGCACCCCAGCCCTGTCCAACACTGCACCCTGCTGCCCTCCAACCCCATCTCTACCCCCCAACACTGTCCCCCACCCCCAGTCCACACCCGCTCCCACTTCAGGGCAGCGGCTGCTGCTGCTGCCTTTGTGGAGTAAGTTTCCAAATAGGCGTGCATGCGTGCACAGCCACACACTCGACCTTTTACTGCAATGTTTTGGCGGGTTCCATCTTTACCCTGTACAGGACAATGTTGGAGAGATTATCTGGGGAAGGGGGTTTAAGGGACACCCCTCTGTAGATCTCCAGGGAAAGTTTGGGGAGAGAGGGCAGGTCAGTCATTTGGAGACTGTGCCTATTTAATCACTGTAAACAAAAGACGTGATCAGTGTTGGCAACACGTCTATGGTGTAATGCTTCTATCGGGACCTCAAGATCTCCTTCGGATGCTCGGATAATCGAGGTTTGTCTGTAACGAGAGTTTAGGGCCAGCATGTTCCTATTCGTGTGAAGAGCAAGGTTGATAGGGGTGGGGAAACACTGGGTAACTGGAGATATTGAGGCTGTGGACAAGTAAAAAGAGGAGGCATGTCTGGTATAGTCAGCTGGGATCAAGTGACTCCCTTGAGTATAGGGAGCATAGGAGTACCTTTAAGAGGGAGATCAGGAGGGCAAAAAGAGGATATGCGAGCACTTTGGCAGATAAGGTAAAGGAGAATCTAAAAAGATTGTACATGTATATGAAGAGCAAAAGAGTAACCAGGGAGAGAATAGGGCACTTTAAAGATCAATAAGGTTGTCTATGAGTGAGATCCTAAACAAATGTTTCTTGTTAGCATTTCCTGTGGAGAAAGTTATAGAACTGAGGGAACTCTGGGAAGTAAATAGTGAAGTCTTGAATAGCGTTCACATTACCGAAGAGGAGGTGCTGGAAGTCTTCAAACCTATAAAGGTAGATATATCCCTGGAACCTGAACAAGTGTATAGCAGTGCATTGTCAGAAGACAGCAAAGAAATTGCAGGGACCTGAGCAGTGATATTTGTACCATCAATGGGTGAGATGTCAGAAGACTGGAGGGTGGCTAATGTTGTGCTGTTATTTGAGAGGCTGTGAGGAAATGTGATGGAAACTATGGATTAGTGAGCTTAATGTCCATGTTGGGTAAGTTGTTGGAGTAGTTTGAGAGACAGGATCTACTTACATTTGGAAAAGCAAGAGCTGACGGGTTGGTCAGTGTGGCTTTCAGCATGAGAAATTGTGTCGCAAAGTTTTTGAACAGGTAACCAAGTAGATGATGGCAGAGTAGTAGATGTCCATGTGGACTTTAGCAAGGCCTTCAGTTTCACATGGTAGACTGGTTAGTAAGGTTAGATCAGATGGGATCCATGGAAGTCCAGCTGGTTGGATACAAAATTAGTTTGATGGTAGAAGACAGAGGGTGATGGAGGATTGTTGAACTGAATGCCTATGAATAATGGTGTGCTGCAAAGATTGGTGCTGGGTCCACTTGTTCATTTGTTCTCATCCAAATTGTTTATATAAATATAGGCCTGGTTAATAAGTTTGCAGATGACCCCAAAATTGGTGTAGTGGACGGTGAAAAGGTTGTCTTAGAGTACAGTGAAATCAGTTGGAGTACTGGGTATAATTCTGGTTGCTCTGCTACAGGAAGGATGTTATTAAACTGGAAAGAGTACAAAAGGATTTACAAGCAGGTTACTGAGACTGGAAGAAGGTTTGAGTTAAAAATTTAAGGAAGAACCTAAGGGACAACCTATTCACACAAGTTGGTGAGTATATGGAACAATATGCTAGAAGTAGTGGTAGAAATGGGTACAATTAACATTAAAAGAAATCATTTAGACACGCTCATGAATAGGAAAGGTTTAGAGGGATGTGGGCCAAATGCAGGCAATGGGACTAGTTCAGTTTAGGAAACCTGGTCAGCATTGACGTGTTGGGCCAAAGGGACTGTTTAGTGCTGCATGACTCTGACCTTGTAACCAAACCCCCAGTATCACTCATTGCAACACTGTCTTCTGTTAGTAGCCATTCTTCTCTTTCCATTCTAATATTTTACCTCCCACATCATGGACTTGCATCTTTCAAGTCGCCAAATGTGTGATACCTTATCAAATACCTTCTGAAAATCCAAATAAATTGCGTCTATTGTTTCCCTTTTCTATCCTGTGTAAGACCACTCTAGAATATTCTGGTAAATTTGGGCATGATTTTTGCCTTTGTGAGGCCATGCTAATTCTGATCATATTATGCCTTTCTGAATGCTCTGCTGTTAGATTCTTTGGAATAGACTCTAACATGTTCTCAATAAAATTTTAATCTTTTTTGATTCCTTCCCTTTTTAAATCAGCATGTTACATTTGCCAGTTACCAATTAGCTGGTACTTCTTTTTACAGAATCTTAAGAATTCCTTGGAAATTATGACCAGTACATCCATGATTCTTGGAGGTACTTTCTTTTGAAATACTCAGATGCATCTCAGTAGGTCCAGGGGGTTTATCAGCCTTCAGTCCCATTATTTTTCTGAACACTTTTGCTTACTGATAGTTGTTGTATTTTTTTTTCTCCTCTTCCTCTTTCTCTCTTCCCCATTCCACCCAACCCATGAATAGTTAGACGTTTTGGAATGTCATTAATATATTCTACTGTGAAGGTGTCAAAGTATTTATTCAACTCCTGCCATTTCCTGGTTCTCCATTAGTTCCCAACCTTCTCGAAATGGCCTATGTTCACTTTGACTTCTTTGTTGCTTTTCATATACATAAAGGTGTTCTTACTGTCTGTCTTGATATTGCTTGCACAGCTTATTTCCTCCCTATTTCTGGTCATCTATCAGTTTTTTAAAACTTTCTGAATTCTCTGTTTTACCACAAATGTTTACTGCATTGTATTTTTTTCTTTCAGTTTGACCCACCCTTCCTTGGTTAACCATAGTTTGCTTATGACCTTGCTAAAATCCTTCACTGAACTATATCTTTGCTGTGAGCCATATAGTATTTTCTTAAATATATGCCATTGTGTTAGCAATTAGTTACTACAAAGTCTTCAGCATTTCTGATTGGCATCCAGTGGTGACCATCCCAACATGCCCCTCCTGAGTCTGTCTGACCTTAGCTTACATTTATTTGAACATTAGTTTTGATTCTATTTAGGTGAGGATAGAAAATGATAGTTTTACATTTGAATCATCTGAGACTGTTAATTGCAATGTAAAGCGCAAAACAAAATCTATTTGAGGTGGTGAAATCCACCATTGCTTGTGAAAGTGTAACCAAACGTATTCAGTGCCTTTGAATGATGGCAAATAACTAGGAAAAAAGTATTAAAACTGATCATTCCTGATCATTACATTTGCTAAGATTCTAGATCTTGTAAGACTAACTCGCAGATTAGACTAGGGATAGCAAACTGGTCAAAACTGTTATCAGTTAAAATTACAGAAATACAATGGAGAGTGCTGTTAAACTAATTCTGGCAGCATACAGGACAGGTAAATGCTCTTAAAGGGGCAAGGATTCTACCTGCCATGGGAGACAACCACTATTTTTGTGGTTGAGGTAGAATGTAAACCTAAAGGAAATAGCATACAAAAGGTTTAAAAAATAGCATAGCCCTCTAGCAATCCATTCATTTGACAGGTTCTGGTAACCCCATATAATATTGTCTTTATTTTGGTATACATTTCGGTCTGTTTGCACCTTTAGTGAGGTTATTTGGTAGGCAGAGATGTAGGGTGGCACAATACATCACAGTGCCAGGTAGACAGGAGGTGGAAAAGTTGACATTTTGGGTGTAACCCTTCAGTACTGAAGAAGGGTTACACCTGAAACATCGACTTCTCCACCTCATGCTACCTGGCTTGCTGTATTCTTCCAGCTTCCTGCCTGTCTACTTGGGATTCCAGCATCTGCAGTTTTTCTTTTGTCTCCCTCTCAATGCCAGGGACCAGTGTTCGATTCCTGGCCGGCTGTCTGTCTGTGTATGAAGTTTGCATGTTCTTCCTATGTCTGCGTGGGTTTCCTTCGTGTTCTGGTTTCCTCCCACAGTCCAAAGTTGTGCAGGTTAGGTGGATTGACAGTGCTAAGTTGCCCGCAGTGCTCAGGAATGGAGAGATTAAGTGGGTTCTGGATTAGTGGTGCTGGAAGAGCACAGCAGTTCAGGCAGCCCTTGGATGCTGCCTGAACTGCTGTGCTCTTCCTACACCACTAATCCAGAATCTGGTTTCCAGCATCTGCAGTCATTGTTTTTACCGAGATTAAGTGGGTTAGTCATTGGAAATGTTACAGGGAAGAAGGATTTTGGGGGTGGGATGGATCTGTTTGGGATGCTGTTCGGAGGGTTGAATGGGTTACTTCTGCACCATAGAGATTCTATGTATGATGTAATTGTAAGTTGTTTATAAATGCAAAATTGAGATTTGGTGGACTTAAAGTCTGATATGATTTTGATTTTTGAGTTTAAAATGGCTTAACATTTATTAGCAAAATGCTCTCTGTAAAATATTTTAGAAACATAATGTAAAATGTAGAGGTAAAAGTAAAGAATCTGCAGAAGTGTTTTTACTTGACATTTGAGTTAATGTGGTATTTTGACAGGACCTGATCATTTTTCCTGATGACTGTGAATTTAAGCGAGTTACCCAGTGTACTACTGGACGTGTGTTTGTGCTGAAGTTTAAGTCAGGATCCAAACGTCTTTTCTTTTGGATGCAGGTAAGAATTAAAAGCTGCAGCTTTTTCAAAAAAAAGTTTTACTGTGCTCATTTTTTTATAATTAAGGTATTTATGCAACTGCAAGTGAAGAAAGCTAGTTGTTCCCTATTGACTTTTTTTTCTCATTTCAGTCATTTGACTTTCTCCAAATACTTTCGGATTTTCAAACCAATGTATGGATACTTCCTGAAGTGATCATGTAACTGAGAACATAGTTTGGTTGTTTACTGTTGGATTATTTGTATCAGTTCACTGACCCTAAATTTCTGATCGTGGAGGATCCTGCCAAGTTAAATAATTTTTATCTTAATACCTAGGCATTATAGTTACAGCTGCACCAAAGACTAACTAATTTAGTTTGGATTTTTTTTTATTATTGCCTGAGAATTACAATCATAACTGAGTCTTGCTTCAATTGTATAGGGTTATTTGAAAGCATAGCTGCAATCCTGTTTACAGTTTTGGCCTCCACATTTCAGAAATAATATATTTACATTAGAAGCAGCACTGTTCACTTAATTTGGTATCTGGGATTAGGGCATTGACCTTTGGTCAATTAACTTCAATTGATGAGTAAATTGAGTATGTGTCTTTCATTCTTCTAAAATGAGAAATTTCATTGCAATGTACAAGATTCTGAATCCCATTCTTACGATAGTTATTGAGAATGTTTGTTTGTTTCTTCTGGTCAAGTACGTAGGTTCATAATCTCAAGGTAGGAGTGAAAAGAGGAGAAATTGCTCAGTTCAGATATGAAATCTTTAAAATTCTCTTCTCCAGAGGGTTATGGTTGCTCCAGTGTTGAATATGGTAGACAGCTGTCTTGGATTTGAGAGAATGAGGTGTGCACAAGAATGACCATGACTCTCTTGAATAGCAGAGCAGGCTTGACAGGCTATATGGTCTATGACTCTTGAGTCTTGTGAAAATAGAGGTATTTTATTTTGCTCAGACACTTGCAGAAAGTGTGTCCTATTTGTCTTGGTAATATAGTTACCATGGAATGTCAGGTCACCTGTAAAGTTTAAATCCATGTACAATGAATACGTAAAAGCAAAATACTGCTGATGTTGGATATCTGAAATTTTAAAAACAGGAAATTCTAGAAATACTTGGCACATCAGGCATTGAATGTAAAGCTGAGATTCCCATCGCTACTTTAGTGTTTTAAACAGGAAAAGCCATTGATTTGAAGGGATAACTAGGATTGAATAGTCTAGTGTTCCAGGATTAGATTAGAGGTTTAGACTGCACGTAGCCTGTGAGCTGCAGCTTGATGGTCCCTGCTATCTCTCCAGGAAAGAACAGTACTGACATTGGGAATGAAATATGAATGATTCAATCTCCCTTTATTTTAATGAGAAAACTTAGAATAAATTAAAATGAGGTGTTGGTTATATCTGAGCAAACCAAGATGATAATTAATATGCAGCATTTACAATGTTGTATCCTTGTGCATTTTTGTTTTTGGTGAATTTTTAATTGAAATTAATACTTTTTTTAAATCTTTGTCTTCTCCTTTTGCAGATCTCAAGACAGCTTGGACCCGTGGTTGATTGATTTTAGACTAGTTTGTAATCTCTAACTGTTGTGTTTAAATCTGCAGGAGCCCAAATCTGATAAAGATGAAGAGTTCTGCCGAAAAGTGAATGAATATCTAAACAATCCACCAATGCCTGGTGCTTTGGGTGGTGGTAGCAGCAGTGGGGGTCATGAGCTAGCCGCACTTGGAGGTATCCCATTAGTTTGTTAGAATTTGAACTTAATGTAACCATAATATTAACACAAACAGCAAGGCAGGGGTAAGCTTATCAACCCTCACCCTTTTCTCTGCCACACTAGATCATTGTTTATTATGTACCTCAATCCCATAGTCTCACCTTCTCTCTCAATGTAATCAGTTTGTAGAAATCTATTGATCAGAAACAAAAACTAACAGGTATTTTTATTCTAGTTTGTAATGACCTAGAGTAATCACTGCCAACTCACTTGAAGGTCTTCCTTCCAGGGATTTGTTCTACAGATTATGTTCAGTACCTTTGCATTGTGGCAGTCATTTAATTGTGCTCCTTGGTAGCAGAGACCAGCAAGCTATTTCATAGTTTGGGCATGGTTGCTGCTGATCTTTGTGTCTTCGATCAGCAAGCATCAAGGTGTTACGTTTGGCGATCAGGACCGGAGACTTCCTTTTCTGACCCATGAACACTGACCCAAGTGAATTGAGTATCCATTCCAGCAATGGTTGAGATCAGATTATCACAAAACCTCTGGGTTTATTTGGCTCAATTACTTGTCTGAGAAGCTAGGTCACTAAGGAATCCAGAATGTTTGTTTGCTTTCATTTTTTGTTGAAGATATATTACCTACTAATGTTTTTTGTTTCTTGCTATTCCTTGCATATTTTTATTTAATATGAATTGTGATTAATGTGCAAAATGTTGTTAGAGATATAGAGTAATAGCCAATTTCTATAGCCTACTTGCAACCATTTTGTTTTTCTTTTTTAAAAAAAAAACATTCATTAAGAGCGGTGTTGTGCTGCTCATGTGGTTTTAAATTGAATTTACGTGGTACTCGTTATAATTTTTCTTTTGAGGGGTTTTGCCAAATTTGGGACTATTTAAAAAAAACTCCAGTTTTTCAGCAAGCCTTGTGCAGTAATGTGCAAAACAAACTAAAAGTTTGCTTGTGCTTGCACAGAAACAAATTGTTTACTTGCTTGAATAAGTTGTTTCTGTGCTTTTTCATTCTTTTGGTGGTTCATGCGTATGTGTTGAAAATATGATTACCATGTCTAATCCTATTCTTTTGCCAATTCTCCACACCATATTTTAATTTATTATTTCCAAGCAAAACTAATTCAGCATTAATTTGATTGTTTAGATTGTGGAAAACTTTATTGTTTTCCTCCTAGCTGCCACTATTCAATTTTGGGTATTTAAAATTTTTATCCTTTTATTATCATCTCTAAATTGTAAAACTAATCACTCTTTACGATATAAATAATATAGACCTCACCAAGCTGTTCTATAACATCTCTGCTCTGTTAAAGAAAGCCCTGAGGTCTTGAGTCTCTTGACAAATAACTGATTTGAAGAATGTGAATGGTCTAGCGTTCCAAAGTTAGTTTGTAGCTGCAACTTTTCCAGTGCTTTTATAGTTCTTCCTTAATGTAGGCCATACTTCAGCTGATGTTTTCTAAGGGCTTAGGCAGCATTGCCACTTACTTTTGTATGCCTCCTGAATCCAAACTAAATAATCAGTTTGCTGTTATGATAGCTGTGCCTAACAGCAGTACCACCTATTGATCAACTGTGCATTTCCACATCAAAGCTTCACTTCTGTGATCCATGAAAAAGTTATTCCCAAATGTATTACTTTACATTTCCATCCATTTGAACTACACTTGCCATCCATCTGCCCACACTCTAGCTATACCTCCTACAGTCATCTTATTTCTCCAAATTTTGATATTTTATCTAAGTCTAAATCATGTGTGTATAGTAAATAAGAAGAGGAGCCAAACACAGACTCCTCTGATTTGTCATTCATCTCTTTATTCCAGGAGAAAGTGGATTGCAAAGTCTTTTGGGTAACATGAGTCATAACCAGCTGATGCAGCTGATGGGAGCAACCGGTTTAGGTGGACTTGGTAAATATTAATTGCATTTTATAAATAAATTTGTGACATAAAGCAGCCTATCTACAAAACAATTCCTTCTATCTTTACTGGAAGGAAAAATAATTTTGTTTTCAATGGGGCTAATAGTTTCTCACAACTAGAGAAAGCAACAGATAAGGAGGCATTCTACTTTTTTGGCATCGTAATGAGGGGACATTGGCGTGTACGTTTGCCTGAGCTGGGCCGTGCAGCCACATGGAAAATCAAATAAGTAGCATGGAGACTTAAAAGGGGAAAGATCCTAATAGTCCAGTTTGGTTCTTAAGAACTTTTATAAAATCTTTGCTCAGCCAGTTGGTCAACAGATTTCTCTAAAATTAAACAAAAACTGTGGGTGCTGGAAATCTGAAACGTAGAAAAACAAATTGCTGGACTCAATGTTAATTGTTTTCTTTCCACAGATGCTACTAGACCTGCTAAGTTTCTCCAGCGATTTGTTTTTGTTTATACCAGAGCTTTCTGATTTGTACAAGTCTTTTTTTTCCCTGCATTCCTTGCTTTTTTCCTGCAGTCCCATCTGCTGTAAAACATGCAGCTTTACAGTTAGCTGTATAACTAGACAACGTCTGATAACGTTAGCCTTGAGGATGAATATTGCCAAATGAGAGCAGCGTACTTAGAAAAGGAAATAATGTGCTGTTAAATTTATTTTACATGAAACTGTAACTAGTGATGCTAATATTTTCAGCAACAAGAAAATGTTAACGTTTTGTGTGCACATGTTTAAAGCCCATTTTCCTCATTTGAAACTCTTTTACAGTTTTAATTTTACAAGTGAACTAGTACAAATAATGTTTTCCTCATACAATATAATGGGTGAGTGTCATTTGTCAGAGAGGCCTTATGTTGGTCCATTACTTGTAGAGATCCTCCCATTTAAGTTTGAGGGTAGCAGATATGAACTCAGGATTCTTGAACCCTCATTGGCAGGATATCACTTAGGCTGAATGCGTTTATTGACACCCATTGTGCCTGAGGCCAACACAATTTATTCTGGCCTTGTACTTTCCCATACATTTTGGAGGCACTCAATTCCTAGTCACAGAACCTGCTGCCATTGGAAAGAATAGGGGTCACCAAAAAGATGCCTCCTGCTCTTACACATGCGTGCGCGCGCGCGCACACACACACACACACACACACACCCCTGTCCATGGATGCCACCTTGGATTTACAGTCCCTGGTCCTGTGATGTGCATTGTGCTGCCACATGCCAGCCTTTCAGTGATGTGTAGGTATCAACCTTTGACCAGGAACTCTTGCTGAGCAGGCACACTGCCACCTGGAAACTCGGTTATGTGGGAAATCTGATGCTGACCTCTTAAATACCTCAAGGGCACGAATTTATCTTTATCTTTCTCTCCTCACCCCTCCATTTGACTGACCGGGCTCCCTGCTATTTCTCCAATCCTGTGTTGAGAAAACTATCAGCTTCACAGAATTCAGACTATTATTGCCAAAGAAAATTAAAGTCAGGCTAAAGCAATTAAGAGCAAACTGCAGTCTTGCTCCCAAATTAAGATTGTTACATAAATTTACATTATGACTACGTACTCTTACTGACACTAAATCTTTCTTTTTACTTAGTAGTTAAAGCTTCTCCTCCCTGAAAATTGTGTACATCAAGGAAACATATCTTTTAATGCAAATTCAATAAAGTTTGTGGCATTCTGAACTTGTGTGCGCACCCAGCCCCTTTTTCTTTTAATAAATTAAAATAACTAGTACTGCAAGTCTTTGTCATTTTTCTTTACAGGTAGTCTGGGAGCTTTAGCAGGCCCTGCTGGTCTTGCTGGCTTGCTTGGCAGTGGAGGCCCAACAGCTGCTGGTAGTTCTTCAAGGTAAGAAACAATATCTTAATGTATGTATTATGTCCTGCCACTAAAGACTATCTTCTTCCAGGACAGTAGTTCTGAGTTTGTCTACTAAGTGCTGGGTGTATCATTGTATCCAGGTCTGATTACCACACTTTTAGAACAATGTGAGTGTCTCTGAGAGGGTGCAGAAAAGATACCTTAATAATTCCAGTGATGGGATTTTGGTTAAAGAGTTAGTTTGGAAAAGCTGGGGTGAATCTCTTTTAGAACAAAAGTGTTAGGTATACTAAGTTATGACTACCTTTTTATAAGGTAAACAAGAAAAAAATGTTCCCATTAGCTGTTTATTTCAGCTAATTTTGATTTCAGCAAACGTTGCGGAGTAAGAACCTTTTTTGTGCAGCATGTGGGAATGACCTGGAATTTGTTGCCAACTGAACTGATGGAAACAGAAGCAATAAATTATCTTAAAGAAATTTTACAGATGCTTGAATAAAATAAAGTTATTGGGCTACTTTAAAAGAAATTTTACAGGAATCAAGTGAGGGAGTAGGATTGGGTAAATTCTCCTCTAAGCTGGCAGGGTTTGGCAAGCCAAAAGGCCATCTTGAGTCTGTGTTCGTAATATTCTCTAGCAGTAGTTGAACTGTAATGCTGCAAATTTAATAATAAAAAAGCAGGCAATGATCTGTTTCTAGTTTGGACATAAAGATAGCTTGTGGTGTGATGCAGTCAATCAGTGGTCACTGCAGTGAAAGTGTATTTGGATAAAACTGGACCAAGTAATTGCTTGTACCCCTTTTTCTTTCCTTCCTCCTGAGTGCTACTCTTCAGTTTGGCAAAATAAGTAATTTAATCCTTTCTTTAATGGAGCTTTTCTTTGCATACAGCTCCCGAAGCCAGTCCGCAGCCATCACTCCATCCTCTACAGCTTCAGCAGTTCGCATGACTTCAGTGCCTTCTGTTGCTGCTGCAACAACACCAGTACCAGCCCCCACTGTAGCATCCACGACTGTGCCGGCAGTGGCAGCAGCAGGTCTTACAACACCAGCAGCATCAAACGCAGGTTCTGCATCTGCATCTGCATCTGCATCTGCATCTCCATCTGTTACAGCATCTGGGTCTGCAACAAGTCCAACTCAACCCATTCAGCTGCGTGACTTGCAGAGTATCTTGGCTAGCATGACTGTTCCTGCTGCAGCAGAAGGGACAGGACAGCAAGGTAAGAAACTAGCTTTAACGATCTTCAGAACATGTAGCAGATAAAACCTTTGGCAGTCACAAGTAGGATTTGAGTCATGTATTTGTAATTGGTTTGAAGTATGTATGCATTCGATTAATAATTTTTAAAATGGTCATAATACGTACCACTTCCAGACCACTCAATCATCGTTTGAGAGACTGGAGAATTATAAGGGGGACTTTTAGTCCATCATACCTTTTGATGGTGTTATCCAACTGGTCCTCATCTTTTTGATTCCCATGTACCTGTAGATTTCATTCCCTTTAAGTATATTTATCAGGTAACTGAAAACTACTACTGAATCTGTTTCCATTACCTGATCGGACAGCTTCATATTGCAAGACTTTGTTTTCTTAAAGGGAATTCTTTATAGTCTTTGTTTTTCTTTTCCTTGACCTCCAAATCATTCCCATTTGATCATGATTCTTCCACTGGAAGCCATTCATAATACTTCATGTATGAAATCTCTTTCATGGCTTTGAATGCTGCTACCAGATTATCTTGGCGTTCTCAGCTTCAAAACTTCTCCACTAAAGTTGTTTTCCTTTTGGAACCATTCCAGTAATTCTTTTTTTGGATCTTGAAATTCTTCCTGAACTGTGATTACCACAGTGGAATGTGAGCTGAGGCTGAAACCTGGTTTTCCAAAGGTTTTCTATAATTTCCTTGCATTGTATTCTTAAGGAATCCTGAATTGCCTTCTAACAGCACTTTGACTGGTTTTATACACTCTATTTTTCAAACAGACTTGCTTAAATGTTACTCGAACCGGCAGTATTTGATAATTGGCAAGGTGATGGCCCCTAGCTGCCTCTGAATGAACTTGCATTACCATGGGAATAATTATGCATTAATGTGATAAACATGAAAATACCAGTGTTCTTACAAAAGGTGTTGATAGTGACAAGTCCTGCATTATTCTGATTACCTAGAGCAGAGGAATTTCTTAGCGTGCAGTGTTTTCTTTTCCTTTGTAACTGTCTGATATCTTTATGGATGTTGACATTACTTGAGAATGTGCTTCAGAAACTGTGTGGCTAAAATTGTAAAGTGGAGAGCTGAAGAAAGGAAAGTATGAACTGAAACAGTGGCAAATATTGTCCTTTTTTTTTAAAAGTTTCTAGTGGTCAAGCTTGTTTTTGCACCTCAACTCGGTGCCTCAACATTTTTCCAAGTCCTGTTGCACTGGAAATTTTGTTCTTGCACTCAGATACTTGCACAACATTGAATTGCAGAGGGCAATCAATTGTGATTTATTTTTCTAGCTGTGGATTTATCCAGTGTATTGACACCAGAAATCATGGCTCCTATTCTGGCAAATTCAGAGGTTCAGGAGCGATTATTACCATACCTTCCAACAGGAGAGTCGCTGCCTCAGCCTGCAGAAGAAATTCAGAATACATTAACATCTCCTCAGTTTCAACAGGTGTGCATTTTCTTAACTTGTTCAAACCTATGCAGATTTAAAATTTTCTGCAGTTAATTATCCTGAATGCTAAAGTAGATTTGAATTCCTGTTTTATTGTCCTTCAATCTAAATTGCGCAACCCTAAACATGTTCTAGTTAGGCTAGACACTCATCCTTACTCAATCCATTTCAAAATGCCTATTTAAGAATTCTTTAATGCCAGTGATCCAAGTGCAAAATATTCCTCAGCATGCATCTGCCAAAGGTAAATGGATATGTTTCAAAGGCAAATTGAGTGTGCTTCACCCCTCAAGCAATCTTGAATTTATTCTAATTAAGTTGATTTTAATTCCCGATAATTCATTACACATTGGAGATTTAGTTGTGTATCTATAGGTATTAGTATGGTTTCTTACAAATTTGCACTCTACCCTAGTAAATTTACAATGTCTAGTGGTTGAGTTGCATTGGTTCACTGCGTGTAATTTTAATTTGAGATTGAAAGTTGAATAAACCCAAATATGTGCAACCAAAATAAAACACTGTCATCACCAGTAATGTTGAAGGTGTATCTCATGTTAGGCAAGTGTCTAGGATATAATATAGTATTGGCTCTAAACAGCTGCAATGATTTCTAAGTTGAGCAATAATTTTTTTGAGATGAAGTTTTATCATTGTTACAGATGAGTCGTTTTAGAAAAATAGCCATGTTTATGTAGTACTTGAGAACAAAGTTGACATTTAAAGTTAAATCGAAGAATGTATTTTTCCAGTACTAGAACTAACTTCATAGTTTAGCTGATCTTCAGAGGATTATGTTTCAAATATGTAGTTGCTAATACTTTGTGAAGGTAGTAATATTTTAACTGTTTGTCTAAAAATGTATTTCTTTAGGCCATGAGCATGTTCAGTGCAGCCCTGGCTTCGGGACAGTTAGGTCCATTAATGAGTCAGTTTGGTTTGCCAGCAGAGGCTGTAGAAGCAGCTGGAAAAGGAGGTAAGTGCCTTTCATATTTTATGATTAGGTCCAAAGTTGCAGAGATAATATACTTCTACGTGATTCCATTACAATATGTGCTTAATAGTCTCAAACTCCACAAATGAAGGTCACTTCAGGTTTGTTATATTGGTGACTCAACTCTGGCCATTTCCAAGAGGTCTGATGAGCTTTAAT
Source organism: Chiloscyllium plagiosum (assembly GCF_004010195.1). Taxonomy (NCBI): domain Eukaryota; kingdom Metazoa; phylum Chordata; class Chondrichthyes; order Orectolobiformes; family Hemiscylliidae; genus Chiloscyllium; species Chiloscyllium plagiosum. The sequence goes on along the minus strand of NC_057729.1, from coordinate 43,685,929 downwards.
GGGACACTTGCTTCATCAATTTCCATTCTCCAGCTGCTGGCCAGCCAGCCAGTGTAGTTTCCACCATGGTCACACCAGGAACAGGGGAGTGGGGAGAGTTCATGATTACAGACCAGGTTGCCCTGGGTGATGTTGATGGGCATGTATGGGAGCCTTCAACCAGTTTCCTCCATTCCTGATGGATATAAAGTATGAGAAAGAGGGGCTTCCCATCCACAACAGGCCACCAGTCCTGTCTATGGAGGAAATTTTCCTGGCAAAAGAAACATTGTGACCCCTGCTGGTTGAAGACTGATGTTACTCTGAAGCCCTTGGATCCTGGGCAGGAAGGTTGCTTTTTCAGCCTCCCTCCCCTGAAGTAACTTGGACGTGAGAAATCAATTGGGTATCAATTGGAGACCCCTTCACAGAAATGCCATACGCTTCATCCTTGGACATCAAATCCACCCAGTGCTAGAAGGTGGATCTGTTTTATACAATGTTATGACTATACTTTGAATTACAAAACTTCATGAAAAATGTGCCTTTGTTTAGTAAAATCTGTAAGAAAAAGGTTAAGGGACATTGTATAATGGTGCAATGCCTTTGAGACCTAGGTTGAACCTGGTGTAAGGTTTCCATCAGGTGTCCATTTTCCGAGTAGAAGTTTAGCACTGCCAGTGCTGAAGTATTAATTATTGATAGAACAACCTATTTTTTAAACTAAAGACATTAGTTTAATGTGTCTCATACATCCCTTTCCCCAGCCGGCACTGTGAACAGATTTTTCGTACTTGAAAATTATTATCCTTGACCTGTGATTATTGGAAGCTGTAGGAGACCTAAGAGCAAAGGAGTTTGGTTGAACTGTTTAAACCATACTAAGTAAATTAGTGCCTGTCTCCCCATTGATTGTTCGGGCCTTGATGACAAAGCAGTTAGACCATGCTCACTAATTTAAAAAAACACTTTAAAGGGGCCATGAAGCTGCAATGATCACAACTCATACTAATGCAGGATTCTCAGTTATGTTTTATGGGGCAAGTTTAAATATAGTGAAGCTCCAGTAATGTAACCAATTTGAAATCTAGGATCTTCTATTTTGATTTATTGATCTTAATGTTCTTCTCAACTTCATACCTTTCTTTTGAATCTTTTCAAAATTAAGAGTAACATGATTTAGACCAAATATAATGACTGGTTTTTGTATATTTCTCTTACCCCACCCCCCAATAGATGTGGAAGGATTTGCCAAAGCAATGCAACACAATTCAACATCCTCAAAGACAAAACTTGATGACAAGGAAGGAGATAGTGAGTCAAAGGACAAAAAGGATGAAGAGGAAGATATGAGTTTGGACTGAAATTATTACTCTACATTTTTCTTAAATGTTTATAAAGATGTTGACCTAACAGATAGTGAACTCCATTTAAGATTAGTGAAGTTATGCATTTGCCTTCTCTTATCTCTGGAAACTAAGCAATATTAAAGGATCATTTTAGAGCAAGAGGGCTTTGTGCATTTCAGTTTTTTCCAATCTTAAAGGTTTGAACCAGGTGTGTAATTGCTTCCTAACTTTTCTGGGTGGTAATTCTTAAGACAGCCTTGTGTCTGTGCCTGCTGTTTATTCAGAACTCCATACTAACAACATACATTCTCACTCTATCACCTTACAAATAACCCCCTAACCTTTGTTCTCAAATTCAATTTTTAGTGCACAACATATCCCCAACCAGAGGAAGGTGGTGTTTTACTGGAGTTCCACATTTTCCTTTTAGTTTTAATTTTCTTTAATAAAAAAGATGTGCATCTCAACAGCAGTTAACCATTATGCTGGTATATTAATTTGTTTTATCATGTGTCCTGTAACTGTCACAAACTTCAATTACTTTCAGGAGTTAATTCGTGAAAAGTTAACTTTGCTGCATTTGCTAACATGTTGAAGTTGCATACATGTGTTTGGAGTTCCAATGCTTTAAAGCACTAATTAATGTGATTAAACCTGTAATTTTAGCAAGTGCTTCCAAAGAAAAAACTTTCCAAATAGTCATTCAGCTGCTGCTTTTTAAAAGTTTTCACTGGGTTAAGCATGAAGCCCTGGAAATGTTTTCTCTCTCTTAATTGTGACTTTTTATTATACAAGTTACACTGGATCAATGGAGAAGAAACACATAAGAATCAATACAAGTTTTATTTTCGTTCAAATCTTGTACCAGTGTTTTGCACAATCAGTGCTACAAATGTGAATTAGGGATCTTAATTACAAGATAATGTAAAACCAGTGTCACAGGATAAATTTTTCCTCCCAAAATACCAAATAAAAAGTCCATTAAAATAGCTTAAATTTATAAAAATCCACAGCAAGATTCTGAAATACAGTACAAATATTTAAGTGCATAAGTGGATCAGAAATCAACAGCCCTGGTAAAGTGTTCTTTGACTTTTTTCCTATTTACAATAGTGGACAACCACTGGTGCTAACACCACCATAGATGGATCCTGGTCGATTCAATTGTACAGGCTTCTGATTAATTAATACGTTCTTTACACAGCCAACAAATGAGTAACGTATCGAAGACAACATTGACATTTGCACTGTCTCTGGAATAAAAGAGAATAAGACATTTAAGTACATGTGTAAGTGTTTCAAAAATCTTTCTTTATATTGTTTACTATTAACCTGACTTTGGGTTATATCTGCCTTAACTATATTTAGAATTAATCAGTTTAGCCTGGAACAGGCACATGGAATATCATGAAGTTATGCACTGTGTATACTCTGCTTTAAATACTTTCAATCAAGGTCTACAAAAGGTAAGTGCTGGGCAATTTCACCACTATATTGCAACTGAGCTGCAGCTGGCCTTCACATGAGTTACATAAATATCTTCTAGTACAGTTCTCAGGGAATGAGATATCAAAGCTTTGAAACAATTATATTCACTAAGATAGCAAACTGGCTGCAGGGAATTCCTCATATATAATACAAAGATACTCCACTACTAAGACATGTAATTGTTCCATGTAATACATCTAATAGAACTCACCTGGTACACCTCCCAGATACAGTATTTCTTTGGAATTGGTACGAGGACTGTGTAATGGCCCTACTGTGTGCTTACTGTCAGTGTCCACATCAAGTTGTATCACATTCTTCCTTTTAATAACTAGTTATAGAAAGGAAACAAATCTGATTAATACAAATACACCCTTAGATACATTAAAATAAATTCACAGTATAGAGTTGGTTGGCAAACCATTACTACATCTCTGATCCAAGTCTGAATCCAACCCACAACTAGTAGTTAAGAAAAACATAACTCCTCAAAAGTCGGGGATTATGTATTTATTTATGCTTCCTTCTGCCTCACTTGCAAAGGGGCATAAGTGGTCCATCTTCCCCCCGCTCTACAAACCTCAGGAAATGTTCTGACAATGTATTTAGGGCCCAGTAGGAAGGTTGTCATCCTATAGAAATTACGAGAGGTAGAATGGAACAGTCTCAGCGCTGGCCTAACCCATCAGAATGTGATACTCCCTGCCCATCTGATGACCGACTTGTGCTTACATTTGCACTTAATGCTTACCTGCAATATGATGCCACTGTCCATCACAGAGAGACTGTTGTGGAATGACTGACACAGAGAATTCCCCAGCTCCATTATTTAACTGCACTATAACCTTAAAAAAAAAGATACAAAGTCACTGCAGGACAATAGAAACCCAGCACATAACATACACTTCATTCAGCACATTCGGCACAACACTTGATTACAAAGAGAAGCTTAGTCTTCGACTGTGTTCATTTAAGGATCCAAAGTTGCAGAGTTAAACTCTTGGGTAACAGATAGAAGCAGCACAGTGCCTGCAAAGCCCGTGTTTGCCAGAATTAGCAGAATTTCCTGCAGAAAGCCTCTCAACCTCTCTATTCCATTCATGTCCTGGGTTTAGGAAGATATTGGTCATGATAATGCTACATCTTTCACATTCTTCAAAAACATCTTAAGACATTTTGTTAGTTCACTTACTAAATTCTTCCCCGCTCCACGTAAACTACTTCACTGTGTTTGAAGATGCATGTAATCATTCGAGAGGATGAAAATGATTAATGAGAATGGGATGAGGGATTTAGGTTTTGTGGCTAGATTGGAGAAGCTGGAATGTTCTCTTTATAGAAGAGAAATTAGAGGGGAATTTTGATAGAGATTTTCCAAACTATGAAGGGTCTCGACAGAGTAAATGTTGGAAACTGTTCCCAATGGCACAAGGGACATGAACGTAAACTTAAGGTGAATGGCAAAAGAACCAAAGGTGACAAGTTTTCTTGTAGCTTATGGTTAGGATCTAGAGTGCATTGCTTTAGTGTGTTGTGGAGGCAGATTCAATCGATCTTTTAAAGAAACAGCACGTTATTGGAAAAGAACCAGTGTGATAAGGGTAGGAAAAGGGTAGGAATCAGACTTTCATAAAACAAGCACAAATACGATGGCTGAATGCTCTGTGCTGTAACCATTTTATGATTTTCAAAGGATCTATAAAATCTTGGTAGTGGTTTCTCCTCACTTTCAATTCTGTGTAAAATACTCTGAACCCTTAACAGACTGTGCCTTTGCAAGTATTAAAAGTAAGTATGAACATTTTTCATAAATCAATAAAAATGTGTGCCAATAGTGAACTTTTGAGTACTGACTGATATTAAAGGAAGTGTGTCACAAGTATCATTAATACAATTGTTAGAATACTGCATCAAGTTATTTAAGGTCTATGGCATCATTGTCTTGTCTGTGATGATGATGATGATTGATGATGAATGAGATAATTCAGCAATTCACTGTTCATGAAAGCAATTTCATTTTGTTTGAATATGATGGGTTACATTTCCAGATTTGCTTTTCCTAGAGCATCATAATTGAGCTAAGTAAAACCTCATCTTCTGCACCTGTGCTTTAAATTTTGTTGATGTGCTTGGGTTGTTCTGAACAGTGAACTTTTGTTTAAAGAATTACTCCCAGCCTCAAAATGAAAGAAAAAGTTACCTTTCCATTTTCAACATACAAACTTAAGTAAAGGCTTCGTTTTCTCCCAACATGGCAAAGTACACCTGACAAACTCCTGGGCCGTACTTCAAGCATCAGCTCATAATCTTTACCAACAATGAAAGACTCGTCTGAAAGAAAATAATGTCAACAGACAATTAGAACTGAAAATATGTATCAGTACATATGGAAGATTGGTTCCCCCTCCCAATTAGTGAATCTTGCTGGAACATGTCATAAGCTCTTCAGAAGAATTAAGATATAGTCAGAGGGCAAAACATACATTAACTGTTGTTATAACTGACACTGTCCATCATACGTGAATAATTGTGAATTCAGCATGATATAAAAAAGACTTTACAACCCTGAATAGACTGAGGGGAGAGTGAGAATTCAGATACAGGTTATAATGAGAACTGAAGCAATGGTTAATCAAAGCAAGAAGACAAAATGAAACAGTAATTCAAATAGAAGGCTGAATCATTTTAGTTTGTTAAAACAAAATCATTACTTCATATTAGCCAGCCACTTGAGACGCAAATTAGGTTTTTAACTACCTATAATTAAATAGCCATCCGCAACTGAGAAAAATGTTCCTGTTTCCAAATTTCGCTCAAAACATGGTGCCACATCATAAGTACGTGAAGGAGGATCCATAACCTTTCCATCTAGTTGGAATTTTCGGATACAACCATTGAACTTGGCAGCAGGAATTCCCTGTAGAAATAAAAACAGGCTTCAACTTTAATCAATGATCAAAACTAATCACCACATCTATGTTGTGTTTATTTAAGGATTTTGGGATGGTGGAACAATTAGGCAAGTAATCAACAGATAATAGAGGCATGGTGTGACACAAAAAGCTGTGTTTTCATCTATTGTTCCATCTGAGTTTAAGAAGAATCAGATACAAAACAGAAGAACATCATGTGGTGAGATCTACTATCCTGTTCCAATTTCAAACTTGCTTCCAGTCACACCAGCCTTTGGCCTGTCTGTACCTTCTGCATCATGCTCAAAGGATTACAAATATATCTGCAATCAAGTTAGACAATATTTTATTTACCTGAGCAATCCTTCTTGCTTTTCCTTTTGGTACTGCACCCACATAGAATGGAGGTCTGACATCTAACGAAGCTGTGACCAAAATTGTGCTGCTTTGCACTCGGAGACCATCTATCACCAACTGCCCTTGATTTCTGTCTCTACTGAAAAATACCTAGAAATGATACAATTCATCACTGCGACCAAATTCTGATGCAATGAAAAACAAATCTATGTATTGAGTACAGGAGTTGGGAGGTCATGTTGCGGCTGTACAGGACGTGGGTTAGGCCACTGCTAGAATATTGCGTGCAATTCTGGTCTCCTTCCTATCGGAAAGATGTTGTGAAACTTGAAAGAGTTCAGAAAAGATTTACAAGGATGTTGCCGGGGTTGGAGGATTTGGGAGAGGCTGAACAGGCTGGGGCTGTTTTCCCTGGAGCATCGGAGGCTGAGGGGTGACCTTATAGAGGTTCACAAAATCATAAAGGGGCATCGATTGAGTAAATAGGCAAAGTCGTTTCCCTGGGGTCAGGGAGTCCACAACTAGAGGGCATAGGTTTAGGGTGAGAGGGGAAAGATGTAAAAGAGACCTACAGGGCAACGTTTTCACAGAGGGTGGTACGTGTATGGAATGAGCTGCCAGAGGAAGTGGTGGAGGTGTATGGAATGAGCTGCCAGAGGAAGTGGTGGAGGCTGGTGCAATTGCAACTTTTAAGAAGCATTTGGATGGGTATATGAATAGGAAGGGTTTGGAGGGATATGGGCCAGGTGCTGGCAGGTGGGACTAGATTGGGTTGGGATATCTGGTCGGCATGGACAGGTTGGACTGAAGGGTCTGTATCGCTATGACTAGAATAGAGAAACGTGTCACTGTCTCTCAAAAGATGGTTGAGGCAAAGAGTATTAAGGCAGAGGTAGGTGGAATCCTCATTAGCAACAAGCTGAAAGGTTATTAGTACTAGGCAGGCTTGAGGAGTAATCAGTTCCGTTCCCATCTTACTGAGTGGTGGAGCAGGCTTGAGAACCAAGTGGCTGACTTGTTTCTAATTTGTATATACATTTATTCAGACATGTAAGCCTCTGTTTAAAGCTGATTATGATTCAAGTAAATGTGCACTAAAACATCAATGTAAACAGGTTTGGCCACATGTTTTTAGCTACCTGAAGTGACCATGAAGCTTTAAGTATGGAGTAGGCGGAAGCTCGTTTCCTCCAGGTAAAAGTACCCTATATTTGCTGGCTGCAGTGTGGTTCTTCCTGAGCATAGACAGCACTGCATGATGACCCTGTTCCTTAACCAGTGTGGCTGGAAGTACATGTCCACCTTCCAAAGTGTATGCACTTCCTGTCTGTCACATACTTAGGAAGCTGTTAAATGATTGCAAAATGGCTGCTAAACAGTCAAGTTTTTAAGCCATTTACTGCTTTTAGCTAAAATAAATACACAGAATGAAGATTAAGTGTCAAATAATGAGTCTCAGACTTTCATTTCCTGTTCCTGGTACAGACATGAAGAACCCTTCAGCTCTTTTAAAATGAGGACAGGGTTGTCCTTCAAGCATTACTGCTTTATGTACGAGTCCGTCAAAAAAAAGCCAAATGTTGCAGCTCAAATCCAAGCATTTTATTTGGGTCTCTAATCATAAGATTCGTTTACATTGTAAATTGCCCTACCATTCTTTCTTCAAAGCTATCTTTCTTCCTTTTGTAGGTTATTCCCCAATACAAAGCCATCTCTGTCGATGAAGAACTCAAATGCATGCTTCATCCACTGTTGGAGAAGCTTTGTGGAGCTGAAGGTTATCAGCCATCATGATATTTCAGTGGATAGAACTTAGGTATCATAACAGACAACTATCAGAAGACTATCAAATTGGAAACTATGGACTGTGTTTGCATCTTACTACGCTGCAGTTGTGTAGATATGATTTCAGTATCAATGTTTAAACTTCATTCACAATTTACAAAAGATCTGTAGTTTCCACTAAAAGCAGGTGTTTAAATAAAATAGCTTATCATTGAAATTTCTAATCACAATCAGTTGCAACATTTATTTCTTAAACATTTAAGATAAACTGCAATGAAGGTACAATCTTTCTCGATTAGAGCCTCATGCTGTTAATCACCAATATACCAAAGTGCTGCATCAGTTTAAGATACTTGACCTGAAACAAGACTATGATATCCTTATACAGCATGTTATATATACCCTCAGGAATCCTATAAACAAGTTTGTATTCCCAAATACTTTTAATCTCAAATCTGAAAGATTGTTTAGAATTTCTTTAACTTAATTCATAATACATAATAGTTTTGTGACAGTGTAATGAAGTTTCTGATCCTTTCTATGGTGTTTAGATGAATGAATGCTGAGCTCATTGAAGCATACAGGATTCTGAAGGTGGCTTGATTTGGCAGATGCCAAGAGATTTTTTAGATTCCCTGACCAATGGAAACAAACAGGGTAACGGCCTCAAAGTAAGTAATCAACTTTTTAGCACTGAGACAAGGAGAAATTTCTTCATTCGGGAAGGATGTGAATCTTTAGGATTCTCTACAACAGAGGATTGTGCATGCTTCATTGAATACATTTAAGGTTGGATTAGACAGACCTTTGATGATATGGGCAGCAGGCAGAAAAAAATAGATTGGAGCCCAAGCCCAATGGTCCAATCCTGTACTTATTGTGCTCTTGTATGCCATTCTTCCTTTATCAAAAATAAAATCTAATTGGAACATTGAAGCAATTGTAGTCTGAGGTCATTCTAATGTGCAATGGATAGAAAACTAGAAATCATTTCAAGGCCTTACAATCCAAGTTTGCATTACTTACTGTGTGCCACTTTCCATCAGTACACGTTTCCTTACTTGGAATTCTCAACTTTTTCCCTTTGATATCAAAGAGAAAGACAAAACGGCCTTTGGAAACCAAGAGAGCCATGAAGGAAGTTTCCAGTTCATTGGACACATAGAAAAGCATCCCATGGGATGAATTACAGAGAACGTCCAAAGAAAATCTAGACCTGGAGAAACAATATAAAGAAAACAGCTTGAAGTCCCCTAGTTTCCACAAATATACATTAAAATTATAATAAAGGTTCGCCTGTGTTACAATACGGAATGTTTCTATACCCATTACTCTATGTCAGGAATTGCTCAAGCTTTCATACAAAGTTTACTTTCATCTTCATTAGTTACACAACTCAAAAGACTGCCATGATTCAGTACTTTTTCAGTAACAAGGTGTTAGTGAATCTGCTTCCCCCATTCCCCATACAGCATCTCACCCACACCCAGCTTCTGACCCTATCCCTTGTTACCATGGCTAATCCACCTAGCCTGCACATCTTTGGACTGTGGGAGGAACCTGGAGGATATACTGGAAATCTACACAGGCACTGGGAGAATGTGCAACCTCCAAACAGTTACTCAATGCTGGCACTATGAAACAGCAGTGCTCACCACTGAGCCATCATGCCACCCACAGTGTACAGTCCTTGTGGTGTATGGAATGAGCTCCAGGGTGTTGACCAAAGAATAGTAATACATTTCCAAGCCAGGATGATGTGTGCCTTGAAGGAAAGTTACAGATGGCAATGCTCCCCTGCATCTCTTACACTTGTGATTCTAAAGATTGTGAATTGGGAAGATGCTGTTGAAGAACCAATGGTGACGAACTGTAGTGTATCCTGAAAATGGTACACACTAGGAGACAGTAAGGACTGCAGATGCTGAATAGTCAGAGTTGGTAAAGTGTGGCACTGGACAAAGCACAGCAGATCAGGCAGCATCTGAGGAGCAAGAGACTTGATGTTTCAGACATAACACTTCTTCAGGGTCCTGGCCGAAACATCGACTCTCAGTCTTTCAATGCTGCCTGACCTGCTGTGCTTTTTCCAGTGATGGTACACACTTCCACTATATTCCTGTAGTGGAGACAGTGAATCTGTGGGATGGTGTGCCAATAAAGTGAAATGCTTTTTTCTGGAAACTTGAGCTTGTGTGTTGTTACATCCAAGTAAGCAGGGAGTACTCATTCAAACTCCCACCTGGTGTGAATGGCGAACATGCTTTCAGGCATCGGATGAGTTATTTGCCTCAAAATTCCCAGCATTTGACTTGTTTTTGCTCCTATATGTGGGTGATTCAATTACATTTCTGATCAATAGTATTTCCCAGGATTTTTGAGAGGTTGGGGGAACTCAGTGATGGTATTACCATGAATTGCCACTTGGGTGGAAAAAAACAGAAAAGCAGTTTAGACTTTAAACTGAAGAAAGGTTACAGACACCATGTTACAGATGGATTTAGGTGTCCTAGCACATGAATGATCAGGAAGTTAATACTGCAGTTATAGCAAGTGATCAGGAAGGCAATGGGATGTTGGTGTTCATTGCAAGAGGGATGAAAATTAAGAGCAGGCAAGTTTCATTGTAGTTGCACAGAACCTTGTTGAGACCACACGATGTACGTGTACACATTTGGTTTCCTCATTTGAAAAAAGACAATGATTTTGAAAGCTGCTCAGTGAAGGTTCAATCAATTCATTCCTAGAATGAAGGCCGTATCTTATCTTAGGCCTATATACACTACAATTTACGGAAGCGGAAAGTGCCCTTATTAGAATATAAAACCCTAAGGGGACTTGGTATGGTGGAATCGGGGGAGGGGTGTGAAAAGTTTCTTCTTGTGAAGCTTACTAGAACTAGGGGTCAGTTTAACAATAAAAGATCTCCTTCTTATGAAAGAAATTAGGAGAAATCTTATCTTTCATAGAATTGTTAGTCTATGGAATTCTTTTCCTTTGAAAGTCGCGGAGACCGAGTTAGATTGACAAGGAAGTCGAGGGTTAGGGGGTGCAGACAGCAGAGTGAAGTTGAGCCCATAACCAGATCAGTCAAGATCATTTTGAATGATCTATTTCTGCTCCTATGAATGTCTGTTCCTATGAATGTCAAAAGGAGATTGCTAGATTATCTGCTGTTGGAGATGGCCATGACTGGCACTTGAGTGGCATAATTATCCCTACCACTTGTCAGCCTTAACTTGAATGTTGTCCTGGCTTGCTCCATCTGGGCATTGACTCCTTTAGTATCTGAGGAGATCGGAATAGGACTGAACAATGTACAATCATCAGCAAACATCCAGATTATGATGCAGGGAAGGCCATTGATGAAGCAGGTGAGGATGGATGGACTTAAGGCACTGCCATCAAGAGGTCCTGCAACTTCCTGGACCTGACCTGAGTGGCCTCCAACAACCTTTGTGCTTTGTTTGTCTCCAGCCAGTGGAAAATGTTCAGCCTCATTCCTACTGACCTCAATGCCTCCTTGATGCCACACTTGATCAAATGCTCCTCTAGAAGAATATCAATTGGCCAGCATCCATTCTTTCTCCACTTTGCACTCACTCGTCAATCACTCAAAAATCCTATTAATTCATCCACCAACTCAGAACTCTACTATCTTAGAAGTGATTCTATATCTCATAAATAATGCAAAAAAGAAACAAATGAAAAGAAATGTGACAGTTTCAACTGAATGGCTAAAGTCACTTGATAAGAAGAACAGTGACCTCTGGAGGACCTTACCTCATGTGAAATGAATCTGGGATATTGTCATACTCCAGACGGCTGAGATGGGAGCCCCTGAAATAGTGAGCATCACTGGCTGCTGGCATCTTTGGCAACTGGCAACTTGCAGAAAGTTGCTGTTCACTCTCAAGCTTGGTTATTGCCTTCAAGGTTCAAATCAGATGGAAAATGGTGGTATTAAACACTAGGTGCTCACAGATATGAAGAAAGAAACATTATTTGTTAAATAGCTGTACAAAGAAAAAATAGACAAAATGTATGCATTGCCCCAAGGGCAACTCACATGCAAGAAATTGAATTAAACGTCATTGAACCTTGAGGTACAACATTCAAATGATCGAACCCCACAGACCTCAGAATTTACACCTGGGAATGCTTGTAACTTAATGGACTGAGATAGTGACATGCAAGCGTTTGACTCAAGTTTCAGTTACCTGTCTGGATTTCTCCCTCTTGTGCGATCGGATCTGCTGGGGTGGCTTTTCACTGGGGCAACTGTTTAACTCTGCCCCAACCATTACCTTATGCTTCTGGAGATCTACAACTGATTGCTCATCTGAGTCCTTGCTGTAGGAGAAAATAAATGAGAAATGCACTCAAAGCATTAATTTATTGCATACGCACTGTAGAATATCAGCGAAAACATTGAATGATTAGTACAGCTGAACATTGGATCAACAATACCTGTGCTGGCTTTTTGAAAGCACTATATAATAGTCCCATTTTCCATATATCCTTGAAAATGTTTCCTTTCAGGTATTTACCCAATTCCCTTTATCAAAGTTACTTTTGATCTGATTCCACCAAAACTAAATTGAAATGTTTGTATCATGATGATCAGCAATTCAGCCTCTTGAGTTTGCTCTTTGATGGCTGATTTCATCTCAACCTCAACTCCATTTCTCTCCCGCTCCCTATAATCTTTCAACTCATCATTAATTAAAAACCTCCTTAAATTTACTCAATATCCCAGCTTCCATCACACTCTGTCTTAGAGTATTTCATAGATTCACGACCCTTTGAGAGAAGTAATTTGTCCTCATCTCTGTTTTAAATCTGCTACTCAATGAGTCACATTTAAGTAAAGACTGTCTTCAGGTGGTGAGATTACTTAGCACTCAGTCTAAGCTCTGCAGCTTTAAAACTTAGAATGGTTTTAAAATCAACCCCACAAACATCTAAGCAAATCAAGGACAGTATTTCAAAAGGTATTCTATCATAGTAACCATTATGAACAGCAGGTTTATGAACATTTGTAAATGTAAGATTCAACAGTTCAGTATTTTTAGAAGAATATTTGAGTTCTTCTGCATCCAAATTCCAATTATTTATTGCAACAATCAACCGAGTCTTATTACACAGCTTCATAAATGGAGCACTGTTTCTGTGAATCTTGCAGGTTCTCATAACTCACCGATAAATGAAAACATTGCTGATACAACCTGTTAGGTTGGCACCGAGATCAGCCCCTGGTACACCACCAAAATAGATCTGCCCCTTCTCAATCTCTCCAGATTGGCGTCGCTTTCTCTTCGCTAATTTTGATTCCTGCTTTTCCTGATCATCAATGGTCATTTTAAGCCTTAGAGAGGAAAGCAAAATGCTGAGTCCTGACTGCAACTTCAGAGAAGTATTTCACCAAATGCAAAGTAACAGGGGATGTTCTGAGGTTGTCAAACGTACAATAGTAGTTCTTTCACTGAAACATTCCAAGAAAAGGTTAAACCCAAATTGCTGATTGTAATCACCTAGTGATCTAGCATTGAATCTGACCGGGATTAACTTTCTGGTATCTGATGGCACTTAAAGGGAGACTTAAAAGGAAAGTTTAACAGGAAACAGCTATTATAGTCTCTAAGGAGGGAACTGGCCTGTTCATGTATCTGATATGTGGCAACAAGATATGGAATGTTAGTTATGTGTACCAACATATTTCTATATCAAATCAGAACAGTGCACTCCTTTAAAGGCTCTATGTTAAAATACTTTAGATCCAGACTCAATGATACTAATTTCAAAAAGATCTAACAACTGTTTCAATTAAATCTATAAAGGAAAAAGAGAACTAGTTAGTTTTGTTGATGGTTAGTCTTTTGGGATGGAGCTGATTCCAGCTGTAAAGAAACTTCGCAAAATGGGAATGTCAGTTCAATTTAGTTAGCACAGGCCTACAGAACTAAAGTGTACTGAATTTACTATCTAATTAGCAATCTCAACCCTGAAGCTATAGGGGGCAATGGCACAAGGACAAATTTGTATGCGAATACAGTTGCATAGAGAATAGCATTTCTGCTCCTCAATCAGACGTTGCTGGTTGTCCAAGGAAGGTGCATCCAAAATATGAAAAGAGGAAGCAAAAAGGAGATGAGGTAGCTTTGTTAATAAAGCAGTTGATCAGTGTGCTGATAGTGGTAGTGACACAAGTTCAATGGATCATCATGTAGTATCAGTATGGGTGAAAATAAAGAATAGCAAGGGAAAGAAGTCACAGATGGGAGTTGTCAAAGAGTGGCCTCACTGCAGGACAAAGTGTAAATTGGGAAATGATGGAGATGTGAAGGAGGAGACTACAATTGTCTTAATCTGCATATTTTGAAGTGGTGCTGGAAAACCACAGCAGGTCAGGCAGCATCCGAGGAGCAGGAAAATCAATATTTTGGACAAAAGTCCTCATCAGGCTTCCTCATGAAGGGCTTTTGCCCGAAACATCAATTTTCCTGCTCCTTGGATGGTGCCTGATCTGCTGTGCTTCTCTAGCACCACTCTAATCTTGACTCTAAACTCTAGCATCTGCAGTACCCACTTCTGCCTTAATCTGCATATTGACAGGGCAAATCAAATGGGGATGGGTAAAGAGGAAAGTGCTTCAGGGATCATTTCTTGTAGCATAACATATCCAGGAACAGACTATTTTAGATCTAATAATGTATAACGAGGAAGGACTAATAAGAGATCTTGTAGTTAAGGATCCTCTGTGGGGAACAATCATAAATGGTAGAATTTCAAATTCAACAGAAGGATCCCAGGTCCCAAACCAGTGTCTCAACTTCAATAAAAACAATTACAGAGTCATAGAGATGTACAGCATGGAAACAGATCCTTCGGTCCAACCCATGCATGTCGACCAGATACCCCAACCCAATCTAGTCCCACCTGCCAGCACCCGGCCCATATCCCTCCAAACCCTTCCTCTATTCATATACCCATCCAAATACCTCTTAAAACTTGCAATTGTACCAGCCTCCACCACTTCCTCTGGCAGCTCATTCCATACACGTACTACTTTGTGTGAAAAAGTTGTCCCGTAGGTCTCTTTTATATTTTCCCCTCTCACCCTCAACCTATGCCCTCTAGTTCTGGACTGCCCCACCCCAGGGAAAAGACTTTGCCTGTAGCAGGCTATGAAAATAGACTAAGGGTAAAAACTCAATGAATGAGCAGTGGCAGAGATTTAAGCAAATAATTCATTGTGCTCAGCAAACATTTATTCCATTTAAAAAGGACCCAGTGAGAAGGATGAATGAGCCATGGTTGACAAGAACAATCAAGGAGAGCATTCAATAATAAATATAAGGCATATAAAGTGGTGAAAACTAGTGGCAGGCCCGAGTCATAGAGCTGTACAGCATGGAAACAGACGCTTTGATCCAACTCATTCATGCTGACCAAACATCCTAAATTAATCTAATCCCATGTGCCAGCATTTGACCCATATCCCTCTAAATCCTTCCTGCTCATATACCATTCTAAAAGCATTTTAAAATGTTGTAATTGTCCCTGCCTCCACCACTTTCTCTGGCAGCTCATTCCATATACCACCCTCTGCGTGAAAAAAAATGTCCTTTAGATCTCTTTTAGATCTTTCTCCTCTCACCTTAAACCTCTGCCCTCTAGTTTTGGACTCCGCTATCCTGGGGAAAAGACCTTGGCTATTCACCTTATCTATGCCCCTCATGATTTTATAAACTTCTGTAAGGTCAGCCTGTAATTTTTTTATCTCAAGAACCAGCAGGGGTCAACTAAAAAAGCTGGGAAAGAGAAAATTGATTATGAAAGCAAGTTGGCAAGGCATATTAAAAAAGTGACAGATTCTATGGTTATATAAAAATATGGTAACTACAATAAGTTCAGGACCTTCAGAGGAAGCAATTCTGAATTAAGAACGGGCAATAGTGAGATAGCAGTTTGCATTGGTCTAATGGACTAAAGGCAGATGACTCACTAAGATCTGACAGGCTGTACCCAAAGGTTTTAAAGAAAGGTTGCAGATAGTGGAGGCATTGGTTGATATATTCAAAACTCACTCCAGGATTCCACGGGGGTTCCAGTGAATCGAAAAACAACTCTGAATTCCTCTGTTCAAGAAAGGAAGATGACACTGGCACTGGAGGCAGTTCAGAAGAGACTCACTCAAACTGATTCGTCAAGATATTCTTAACTTGTCAAGATTAGCAAATGAGTTTTGATCTTTACTCATTAGAGTTTACAAGAATAACGGATGATCTTATAGAAACACACAAAATTCTGAGGGGGCTTGACAGGGTACATTTTGAGAAGATATTTTCACTTGAGGGGCATCTCAAACTAGGGACATAGCTTTTAAATATGGGGTCATTCACTGAAAATTATGTTGTGAAGGTTGTTTTTCACCCAGAGTGTAGCCCCTGTCTGGAATTCTCTACCCTAGACAGGTGTGAAGGCTAGATAACGGTATGTTTTTAAAGAGAAGGTCGATGGACTTTCTGAGATATTGAGGAGTTGGTGGCGATGAGAAGCCGGCATGAAAGAGGAGAGACACCCCGGGCAAGCTTGAGGGACCAAATTGCCTACCTCCTGTTCCTATTTTTTCTGTAAACAGGTTGATTATCAACCTACAAATCCTTCCAACACATGCTAATGACACGCTGCATGAGCAAGAGAATTTCCTGGTCAGCCACATGTTGGGAAGAAACTTTGGAACTTCCAGCATCACAATCCAAAGATCCAAACTGAAACGTGCATGTAAAGTGTAGGTCATCACAGCAGTTCAGACTTTGATCCATTCTTAAGCAGTAATGCCCCTATCTTAAATAGTACAAAAACTGCAGCAATAAGACAAGAAACTTCAAGGTGAAATATTTCACCTGAAAGGATATTTAGAAAGAACCTCCCAGCAACAACACTTGCCCAAAACTTGTTGAATTTTTCTGGACAAAGGGATATTTTCAATTATTGCTATGGATAAATAACAATACATTAGAATTTCCTTTTCACAAAGCTATGTATCTTTAGAAATCCTCTGCTTTTTATTTGTCTTAGTTTCCGTTACCTTTAGAAGTATTGACAGTCATGAAAGCCAAGTAACTTACTGTTCATTTGTAATGGAAAAAGAGACATAATGTGGGCTCCCATCTGTATACTCAGTTTGACTTTTAACTTCAGTATTAAATGCCTTAAGTGTCACTAATCCTTGCTTCAGAGAAACTTGACAGTTTCCTTCCTAATAAAGTAAAGAAAAAGATGGTTAAGTTCACTAGGAGGCTGACTATAGTTGTTTATGTTATGACCTAATGTAGTACAGTGTGCCAATAATCAAAACCACTGTTACAGAAGCTGTCACCAAGGTGTAACTATTTAATTAAATTAACAATTTGCCTAACTGACTGCTCGTCACAAATTATGTAATTCACACTAGGTTCCATAATTTAGAGGGAAATAACTATTTATCATAATCAAACTTATCCATTAACAATTGCTAACAAAAACGCATTACTAATCTATTACTATACAATTTAAACTATATCTCTTTAAAATCTCTCTCACATATATTCATTCATGAACGAGACAGATAAAACAGACCTTTGACACAAATATTATGGTGTAATAATACGGACGGGCTGTAAGCTGGAGAGTTATTTCTCACAGTTCCTTTCATTTTAGTTAAGGTGACACAATGATGGACTGATGTGATTTAAGGCAATAGCTCTCCACCATCTTCTCAAGGGCAACTAAGAATAGGCAAGAAATGCTGGCCCTACCAGTGATGCCTACATCCCATGAATGAATAGGAAACACGTAACCGGACTTGACCAAATTACAGGAAAAATAAATTTCCGAAGGTACTTTGTTGTAATTTAGCAGTGTTCAATTTCCATTTTCCATTAGTCCATAAGAAAAATACATTGTCACTTCCACTAACAAATGGATCTGTTAAACCATCTTGTGTCTGGACCGGAGAGTAAATAGTTCTATAACTTTTCATATATTTTAACCATGCATGGTGGCACATTAAGGTCATTCTAATCTAGATGTGTCACACAGCCTGACTAGTTGAATCTCAAAATCAAGCCCATACTGCCTGAACATGAATTACTTCATTGCATCTGCACCATCAATAAACAGACCAAACTTAAATGAAAAAAAACAACAAACTGTCGATGCTGAAAATCTGAAACACAAACAGAAATTGAGTAGGTCTGGCAGCATGTGCATACAGACAGCACAGATAACTTTAGTTCAGTTCTGAAGAAGGGTCACTGGACCTGAAACATTAATTGTGCTTTCTCTCCACACATGCTGCTAAGTTTCTCCAGCAATTTCTGTTTGTGTCACTAAACGTTATTCATTGCTTTGCTAAAATTGAGCCAAACCATTGCAAATTCAGACACCAAACAAGTCGGCAACGGATATTTGGGCTTGGAATTCCTTGAGTTTATGAACTTGGAAATGTATTACCAGGGCTTCAGGCAAATATCAAGCATGAAAACTCAAGGAAACACTAGTACCAAGTGTGCTATGCATGTTAGTATGTTACAGCCAAAGTCTTGACATTTAAATTCCAGCTTGCCCAAAATATCTAAATTTGCTGATTCCATGCCTCATTTATCCCTGGATTTAGTGGAGGGGCAGGGTGCAGATTCAGCAACTGGACTTGTTGTTAAGTTGGAGTCCTGCTCCGCCCCAAATTCCAAGAAATTGGGACCTCAAGATTCTAACTTTTTACACCTTTCTCGTGATCACTTCCGCCCTTCGTGCCACCAACACAAACTGTTAATGTTAGTACTTCTCATTAGCAGTTCACATTTACCGGCGAGGGATAGTAAAACATCAGGGCGTTTCGCTGCTGGGTCTGGAAGCCAAATCCTGAAATGAAGTTGTTGCGAAGCATTGGGACATTCTGAGGGGTCAGGCTCAGATATCCCTGGCCTTTGAAGTCTGCAGAACGTGACACCTGAAATGAAATACAATTGAAGTAATGTTAAACCACTGTCAGGAAAACTATCAGCAACAGATTCTTAATCCAGTTGGTGCACATATTTGACTAAGGAAGAAAGTATCAAGGTACAATAATTATAAATGCCTTTCCACAATTTTTGTGACACTTCTGCTTTTACCTTCCTTCCCTCTCAATAAAACAGAAGCACTGTCTAAGTTGGACATAGTATCTAAAACTCTGCCATGTCAGTCTTACAAGAATTTGTTTTAATTGGGTGGCTTTAGTTTAGCTAATTGTGAGATAGTCTTAAAAATCAACAATATGGATTAATAAATTTAAACACACAATGATATATTATTACATAAACATCATTTCTTTTTCCTAACAGCTAGTATTGTGTATTAAGCTCATAAACCTAAACTCAATGATGTTTTTATTGCGCGATATTTTTCTTTTCCCAAGAAACATTACACTTGAAATTGTTTAAACAACGTTGTATCATTTTTTAATGCACTTGTATAAAATTTGCTTGCTGTGCTTTATTAACAATGGCATTAACTAATTTAAAATAAATAATTCAGTACTTTAATAGGAATTCGAACTTGATACTTGAAGTGATCATCCATTCGCTGGATTCACTGGGACTCCCAAGCTGAATACCGCATATATCAGAATGAATGTACCTGACCAGGCAGCATTAAAATATACTCAATGAAATGGAGATAAAATATGGAGGCTTTGTAACTTGGTATGAAAGTTAATCTATTCTTAAACTTACGAAAGCATTCTAAAAAAACTGACAGCACTTGTTTCCTTCATCCACAGTCAGGAGGTTTTATTATTTATTCTTGGGATGCAGGCATTGCTGACAAGGCCAGCATGTTCTGCCTATCCTGAACTACTCTTAAGGTGATAGTAGTGAGCCATCTTCTTCAACAGCTGCACTCTTTGTGGTGTAGGAGGCCATCACAGTGCTGTAAGGAAAGGAGCTCCAAGATTTTGACCAATGCCAGTAAAGGAACAATTGCAGTGTTGCAAGTTAGGATGGTGTGCAATTTGAGGGCAACAGGTGGGTATGTATCTGTGCTTCTGGGCAACAGAGGTAAAAACATTGGAAGTGTTTTGATTCAGGTTTGGCGAGTCACTGTGAAGCATAGTGTAGAATGTATATACTGCTGTCACAAAGTGCTACTGATGGAGGGGGCAAATACTTAAGGAGTAGATGCAATGTTGACCAAGTGGACCATTTTATCTTGGTTGTTGTCTTTGTTAGAGGTGACTTCAGTCAGGCAGAGAGTATTCCATTCCCTCACATTCCTGATTGTCTCGCGCCATGTAGGTAGTAGACAGGCTTTTGGGAGGAAGGTTGCACATTACCTGCCAGAACATTTGCAACCTTGGACCTACTCTTGTAGCTTCAGTATACATATGGGAATTCTAATTAAATGCCTGATCAATGGCAATCCAAGGGTTTGGCTGGTAGAGGATTCAGTGACGGCAATACCATTGAACATCAAAGTGAGGGGTTCAGCAAAGGACTTTTGAATTTTTTTCTTGTTAGAAACGAGCATTTGCTTACACCAGAGGGGCAAATCGACCCATTGTTTATTGTCCTGGTATTGCTGCAGATGAGCATGAACTCTTTTAGTATCTGAGGTGTCACGAACTATGCTGATCATTGTGCAATCATCATCAAACATCTCACCTCTGACCTTCTCATGAACAGCAGGTCATTAATGAAGCAGCTGAAGATGGTTAGGTGGACAGGGGGGTTGGAAAAATGTCATATATCGTGCAAGTACCTGTAATCCTGGTTGGAAAAATGTTGTATATTGTGCAAGTACCTGTAATCCTGAAGATGGTTAGACCTAGGACACTATCCTGAAGAACTCCTGCAGAGATGTCCTAGAGCTGAGATGATTAGTTCTAACCCTCACAGCCAAACTTCTTTGATGTTGACTCCAACCTGTGGAAAGGACCTCTCTTCTTCACCCAATCCCCACCAACATCAATTCTACCAGTGCTCCTTGATCCTACTCTCAGTCAAATGCTGTTTTGATGTCAAGGACAGTGAATTTCACCTAACAAATGAAATTAAGCTCATTTGTCAATGTTTGAACAACGGCTGGAACAACATCTGGAGTAAAATAGAATCAGATCATCAGTGAACAAACTTTAAGTGAGTCAGTCCTGTTTAATGGCACCATCACACATTTCCATAATGACTAACAGGAGACTGATGGGGTAGTCACTGGCTGGCTGGGATTTGTCCAGCCTCTTGAGGTTTTCTAACAACTGTAGACACACACAGGCACCCATAGATAGCAAGGCAAAAGTAAACACTGGTAAGTGGGACTGCATCATCTAATTATTTATCTGCTAATGAAAATCAGTAAGTCTTTAAACTAACAGTTGCTAAGCAGTGACAAAATCACTTGGATAAGTCCTGAAATGATTCCATTTCTTGTTTGAAGCCATTTAATAAGAGCATCTCAAAGGCAAGACTCACCAGTAGGTTTGTAGAACATCCATAACTGATCCCAATGGTCTTCTCACGTTTCAGATCTAAATTTTTGTCCAGAGCCTTCACGCTGCGCATACAGCCTTTTATAGAGCCCCCTGTCGGGAACTGACTCCTCAGACTGCAAGAGAAAAACATAGTCCAATTAAGGAAACATTTAATAGAAAACAAACCTCAGCAAATGCTGAACTGTGTGGATCAGAACTGCACCAGGCCATATCATTTCACACCTTGGAAAAAGACTTCATGATTTTTTTTTCCAAACTTGCAGTGCATATTTTATATATATGCACCAAAGGGGAGAAAAAATGGGGTTCTGACCACTGAAGTGGGCTCATTTCTGTAGCCATATTAATTTATAAAAGTCTAAGAATTTGGTGAATCTCATCTACCTAGTCAATAGTTGGCGTTCCTGTCCCTAGAGTATAACAGTTTGTGTTCCTGCAATAATGATCCATCTGAATGCATGGTGGGCCTCACATTTTCACTCATAGTGGATGATATTTGCTTGAAGTTTCTGGTTTACAGGAGGGCAGAGATCAGGGGTGTGTGTCCATAGTAAGATGTTGCCATTTGCACCAGAAACTGGATCACCTCCAGTTTAATCTGGATTAGCTCGGGGCAGATCCTCTACATCCTCCTTCAGGGCAGCAAGGTGGCTCAGTGGTTGCACTGCTGCCTCACAGCACCAGGGACTCTTGGGCCATTCCAGCCCTTGGTTACTGACTGTTGGGAGTTTGCACATTCTCCCAGTGTCTGGGTGGGTTTTCTCTGGATGCTCTGGTTTCACCCCCACGGTCCACAGATGTGGGGGCTAGGTGGATTGGTCATGCTAAATTGTATCATAGTGTCCAGGAATGAGTAGGTTAGGTGGATTAGTTTTAATATAGAAGGGCAATATGTGTCAGCGCAGGCTTGGAGGACTGCAGGGCCTAATTTTATGCTGTATTGTTCTTTGATGAGCCATGTGAAATGCAGGGTTAGGATCATGAGCTGGGTCTGGGTGGGATGCAGTTTGGAGGGTTGGTGTGTACTCAGTGGGCAGAATGGTCTGCTTCCACACTATGGGGATTCTATGATTTACACCCAGGAGACAGCGTGAAGGAAAGATAGGGGGAACTTATAGCATAAGAAATAGGAGCAAGGTAGGACTGATAAATTAAACTGCATTTATTTCAATGCAAGGGGTCTAACAGGGAAGGCAGATGAACTCAAGGCATGAATGGGATATCATAGGAATTGCAGAAACATGGCTAAGGGATGGGCAGGACTGGCAGCTTAATGTTCCAGGATAGCAATGCTACAGGAAGGACAGAAAGGGAGGCAAGTGAGGAGGGGGAGTAGTGTTTTTGATAAGGGAGAGCATTACAGCCGTACTTGGGGAGGATATTCCCGGAAATACATCCAGGGAAGTTATTTGGGTGGAACTGAGAAATAAGAAAGGGATGATCACCTTATTGTGATTGTATTTAGACCCTCTAATAGTCAGAGGGAAATTGAGAACTAAATTTGTAAGGATATCTCAGTTATCTGTAAGAATAATAGGGTAGTTACGGTAGAGGATTTTAACTTTCCAAACATTGACTGTGACTGCCATAGTGTTAAGAGTTTAGATGGAGAGGAATTTGTTAAGTGTATAGAAGAAAATTTTCTAATTCAGTATGCGGATGTACCTACTAGAGAAGGTGCAAAACTTGGCCTACTTTTGGGAAATAAGGCAGGGCAGATGACTGAGGTGTCAGTGGGGGTGCACTTTGGGGCCAGCGACCATAATTCTATTAGTTTTAAAATAATGATGGAAAAGGATAGACCAGATCTAAAAGTTGAAGTTCTAAATTGGAGGAGGGCTAATTTTCAAAAGCTGATTTGGCAAGAACTTTCAAACGCTGATTGGGCGCAGATGTTTGCAGGTAAAGGGACGGCTGGAAAATGGGAAGCCTTCAGAAATGAGATAACGAGGGTCCAGAGAAAGTATGTTCCTGTTAGGGTGAAAGGAAAGGCTGGTAGGTGTAGGGAATGCTGGATGACTAAAGAAATTGAGGATTTAGTTAAGAAAAAGGAAGCATATGTCAGATATAGGCAGGATAGATCGAGTGAATCCTTAGAAGAGTATAAAGGAAGTAGGAGTATACTTCATAGGGAAATCAGGAGGGCAAAAAAGGGACATGAGATAGCTTTGGCAAATAGAGTTAAGGAGAACCCAAAGGGTTTTTACAAATATATTAAAGGACAAAAGGGTAACTAGGGAGAGAATAGGGCCCCTCAAAGACTAGCAAGATGGCCTTTGTGTGGAGCCGCAGGAGATGGGCAGATACTAAATAAGTATTTTGCAATCGTATTTACTGTGGAAAAGAACATGGAAGATATAGAATGTAGTGAAATAGATAGTGACATCTTGAAAAATATCCATATTACAGAGGAGGAAGTGCTGGATGTCTTGAAATGCATAAAAGTGGATAAATACCCAGGACCTGATCAGGTATACCCTAGAACTCTGTGGGAAGCTAGGGAAGTGATTGCTGGGCCTCTTACTGAGATATTTGTATCATCGATAGTCACAAATATCGATTTGGAGGTTGGCAAACGTGGTGCCACTGTTTAAGAAGGATGGTAAGGACAAGCCAGGGAACTATAGACCGGTGAGCCTGACGTCAGTGGTGGGCAAGTTGTTGGAGGGAATCCTGAGGGACAGGATGTACATGTATTTGAAAAGGCAAGGAATGATTAGGGATAGTCAACATGACTTTGTTCATGGGAAATCATGTCTCACAAACTTAATTGAGTTTTTTAAAGAAGTAATGAAGAGGATTGATGAGGGCAGAGCGGTAGATGTGATCGACATGGACTTCAGTAAGTCGTTTGACAAGGTTCCTCATGGGAGACTGGTGAGCAAGGTTAGATCTCATGGAATACAGGAGAACTAGCCATTTGGATACAGAACTGGCTCAAAGGTAGAAGACAGAGGGTGGTAGTGGAGGGTTGCTTTGCAGACTGGAGGTCTGTGACCAGTGGAGTGCCACAAGGATCGGTGCTGGGTCCACTACTTTTAATCATTTATATAAATGATTTGGATTTGAGTATAAGAGGTACAGTTAGTAAGTTTGTTGATGACATCAAAATTGGAGCGAAGAAGTTCACCTCAGATTACAACAGGATCTGGACCAGATGGGCCAATGGGTGGAGAAGTGGCAGATGGAGTTTAACCTAGATAAATGTGAGGTGCTTCATTTTGGGAAAGCAAATCTTAGCAGTACTTATACATTTAATGGTAAGGTCCTAGGGAGTGATGCTGAACAAAGAGACCTTGGAGTGCAGGTTCATAGCTCCTTGAAAGTGGAGTCGCAGGTAGATAGGATAGTGAAGATGACATTTGGTATGCTTTCCTTTATTGGTCAGAGTATTGAGTACAGGAGTTGAGGGGTCATGTTGCAGCTGTACAGGATATTGGTTAGGCCACTTTTGGAATATTGTATACAATTCTGGTCTCCTTCCTTTCAGAAGGATGTTGTGAAACTTGAAAGGGTGCAGAAACGATTTACAAGGATGTTGCCAGGGTTGGAGGATCTGAGCTTTAGGAAGAGGTTGAATAGGCTAGGGCTGTTTTCCCTGGAGCGTTGGAGGCTGAGGGGTGACCTTAAACAGGTTTATAAAATCATGAGGGGCATGGATAGGGTAAATAGACAAAGTCTTTTCCCTGGGGTGGGGGAGTCAAGAACTAGAGGGCATAGGTTTAGGGCGAGTGGGAAAAGATATAAAAGAGACCTACGGGGCAACTTTTTCACGCAGAGGGTGGTACGTGTATGGAATGTGTTTGCCAGAGGATGTGGTGGAGGCTGGTACAATCGCAACATTTAAAAGGCATCTAGATGGGTATAGGAATAGGAAGAGTTTGGAGGGATATGGGCCAGGTGCTGGCAGGTGAGACTAGATTGGGTTGGGACATCTGGTGTGCGTGGACGAGTTAGACCGAAGAATCTGTTTCTGTGCTGTACATTTCTATGACTATGACTCTATGAGTGGAAGCAAAGTCATTCGGCCCATCGAGTCCACTCTGCCATTTAATCATGGCTGATGGGCGTTTCAATTTCACTTACCTGCACTCTCCTCGTAGCTTTTAATTCCTTGCGAGATCAAGAATTTATCAATCTCTGTCTTGCAGACACCCAACATTCCAGCCTTCACTGCACTCTGTGGCAATGAATTTCACAGGCCCACCATATACTGGCGAAAGTAATGTCTCATTTCTGTTCTAAATTGACCCCTTCTAATGTTTAGACTGTGCCCATGGGTCTCAGTCTCCCCGCCTAACAGAAACAACTTCCCAGCGTCCACCCTTTCTAAGCTATGCATTCTATTGCAAGTTTCTATTTGATCTCCCCTCAACCTTCTAAACTCTAATGAACACAATCCCAGGATCCTCAGCCGTTCATCATATGTTAGGCCTACCATTCCAGGGATTATCTGTGTGAATCGCCACTGGACATGCTCCAGTGCCAGTATGTCCTTCCTGAGATGTGGGGCCCAAAGTTGGACAGAATATTCTAATGGGGCCTAACTAAAGCTTTATAAAGTCTCAGAAGCACATTGCTGCTTTTATATTCCAACCCTCTGGAGAACCAACTTCTTGGTTATATGAATTCTGCCCTTTGGTACAACCACTGTTTGACTGGAAGGAGCCTGGTCTGAAAACTGATTTGATGGTGCTGGTGTTGGACTGGGGTGTACAAAGTTAAAAATCACACAACACCAGGTGATAGTCCAACAGATTTAACTGGAAGCACTAGCCTTCGGAGTGCCACTCCTGATGACAACCACCTGATGAAGGAGCGGGCTCTGAAAGCTAGTGTGCTTCCGTAGAGACCACTCCCTCCGCGACTCCCTTGTCAGATCCACACCCCCCACCGACCCAACCACCACTCCGGTGTTGTGTGATTTTTAACTTTGTCTGAAAACTGGCCTCAAAGCCTGAAGGAGAGCTTCTCCCGAGAAGGAAAATCAATCCCAGGGACAATCTATTGATTCTGTAAGTTCCTGTTTCCTTTTGGGGAGCGGTTGAAATGTCTTGCTCTCCCTCTGGCATGGAAAGCTTGCCAGCAGGCACTCCACTCCTCAGTTTTGTTTACATTCCTTCTTGGAATGCCAGCATCACTGGCAATGCCAGGATTTATTGACCATCCCTAATTACCCTTGAAATGGAGTGACTTGCTTGGGTCGTATTAGAGAAGAATTGAGAGATCCGGATTCACATACAGGTCAGACTGATGCCAGATTTTCTCAAGGGTAAAATTAAATCAGATGGATTTTTTTTAGTGACTATCCAATAACTCTACATTCATTATTCATGACACTAACATTTAATTCCATCTTTATGAATGACTAGTAATTGCATTTAAACTCCCCCAGCTGCTGTAATGAGATTTGAACTCATGGCTCTGGAAACCAGATCTCATGGTTACTAGTCCAGGAACATTACCATTATGCTACTCTCCTTGGTTGCACTAAGGCAAGCAAAGACTGTCAAGTACAATTTCTTAATCGGTTCTGGTGTTAGGTTCCACTGAAACCATTATGGCCAATTTTTACTTGGTTGACTTGCTGGCAACAGATACTCATGGGGAGCCTTTGATTTGGGATTTCCTTGCACCTTTAGGATTTTATCAGCAACTCCATTGCTCTCCTGAATCTTACTTGTCTGGGAGTTTCTCTACAGGCACTCCGCCAAGATAGTACTTGGAAATCGAAGGACGTGATGCATCTCGTTCAGAAGAAAGAACAGTTTTCCGGTCCACACGTACATAAATCTTCACTTTTTTGGAAAATACCATAATTATCTGGATCTGGAAAACAAATGTACTGTATATAAAGTGATCAAGGAAGGAAAGAATCAGTTTTATTGAATTAGATTAGACTACACAAGAGTCCCCTTTTCATAATGAAAGGCCTTTCTCTTGATGGACACTGATTTGATCACCCACAAACTCAGCCATTCTAGTTACAATCATAACTGAAGTACATCTTTGCAATATTCACATGGAATGTTGTGTGCAGGGAGCAGAAAGTAACTTACGTTTTTGCACAAATGCCAATTGTAATGCCACTCTGCAGACCAGCCACTCTCAGCTTGGTTTCAGAAGGTAGAGGCTTCAAGTCTCACTCCAGGAGTCGGACAATAATGTAGGCTGACAGTATAATGTGATACCAAGGGAGTGCTGCACGGTCAGGTATGTCATTATTTGGACACAATATTAAAGTGAGACCTGTCCACCCTGCCAGGTGAGTGTAATGGATCACCCAGTATCATTTCAAAAGGAAAGGGAAGCTATCCTAGGTGTCCTGTCTATTATTTACCCCTCAGTCAACTGAACTGAAACAGGTTATCCGAACAATTTACTGCATTTCTGTTTGTGGGAGCTTGCTGCGTACAGAATGGTTGCTGAATTTCATACAAATATCAATGGCTACATTTCAAGAAATCATTCAAAGGCTGGAGAGTTCTTATGGAGACCATGGAGGGTGCCATATAAATGCAAGTCCTTCATTCTTCAGCTTAAGGAAACAAAGTGCTGTTACATTTTTTAAGATAATGAGTCACTGATGTGTATGTTAGTCAAGGCAGTTTTGACATCACGTTGTCCAACTAGAATCCTTGAAATGGCAACCAAGAACGATAACATTGTGACTAATCTAACCTCTGTTATTCCAGTCAGGTGACTGAACGCTATTGGAAGCGATTACGTTGAAATGGTTCCAACTTGCTACATATCTACCTCACTGAGCTCAATGTCACATGCTCAGCCCAATACATCCCAGGACAGGACCAAAGCATGCATTACTGATTGCTCTCTCTACCTCACTGCCCTCCATGCCTTAGATAATGCAACACGTCTGGGGAGCCAACGGAACTGAGGGTGCGTTGCACAACAGCTGCACAGCATCCTAAGAGCAGCCATGGGATTAGAATACATCGCTCATTTTAAAACAACTTGCCAATTTAAATTGGTCAGGCTTTGTGGAAGTGCATGCTGACATCAGTCTGAAAAATAAATTTAAAATAGGCTCTTCTATCACTTCGAGACAACCTGCAACTCAGTACAGCAGCTGATTTTAGTAAATCTTTTAACGGACAAAGAGCTTAAATACTTTCAGACAATTATTTGGAATGAGGAAGGAAAAGAAGTTGCCATTGAACGGTCCAAGGTGATGAATATATCTTCCAGGTAGAGCCTGATATAAACACCAAATAGGTCAGAGGTTCTAATGTTGGTATCCCATTTCTTTTATTCATTCACGGGATGTGTTGTTGCTGGCTGGGTCAGCATTTACTGTCCATCCCTAAATGTCCTGAAGGTAGTACTGGTGAGTTGTCTTCTTGAACTACTGCAGTTTGTAGAGTGTAGGGCCAGTTGTTAGGGAGGAAGTTCCAGAATTTTTACCCAAGAGCTCTGATGGAGCAGTTATCATGGTTTCAAGTCAGGATGATGTGCGGGACCAAAAGAGAAAATGTTGGAAAATCTCAGCAGGTCTGGCAGCATCTGTAAGGAGAGAAAAGAGCTGACGTTTCGAGTCTAACTGACCCTTCGTCAAAGCTCACTGAGGAAGGAAATATTGCTGTGGAGGCGAGACTTAGTAAATACCTTGTCTAACAGTGAGAGAGAAAAGGAAAGCAGTGAAGGTGGGGGTGGGGTGGGGCAGAGACAAATGAAAATCCTGTCGGAGAGAAGAGCAGTACTTCTTTAGGGTAGGCATCCCTGGAAGAGAGGTGGCAGTGGGTTAAACACTGGATACAAGCAAATTACTGCGGATGCTGGAATCTGAAACCAAAAGAGAAAATGCTGGAAAATCTCTCCTGGTCTGGCAGCAAAGGGTCAGTTACACTCGAAACGTCAGCTCTTTTCTCTCCTTACAGATGCTGCCAGACCTGCTATTTTCCAGCATTTTCTCTTTTGGTTTCAGATTCCAGCATCCGCAGTAATTTGCTTTTATTATGATGTGCGGGAATTGGAGTTACACCAAATGTCCCCACACATCTACTACCCTTGTCCTTCTAGAGGATAGCAGTCATGACTTTGGAACATACTATTGAGGGGAGTTACTACAGTGGACCTTGTTGATGGTACATAACTATTACTGAGCATCGGGGCAGAGAGGGTGCGGGTTGAAGGTGGTGGATGGGGTGCCAAATCATTTGGGCAGCTGTGTCCTGGGTGATGTCAACTTTCTTGAGCCTTGCTGAAGCTGCACTCACCCAGAGTGGTGTGCCTTGCCAATGGTGGACAAGCTTTGGGGGAATAAGAGAGCTGAGTTATTGACTGCAGGATTTCTAACCTCTGACCTAATCCTGTAGCTATAGTATTTAAATAGCTGAAAATGTGTTGCTGGAAAAGCGCAGCAGGTCAGGCAGCATCCAAGGAGCAGGAGAATCGACGTTTCGGGCATGAGCCCTTCAGATTCCTGAAGAAGGGCTCAGCCCGAAACGTTGATTCTCCTGCTCCTTGGATGCTGCCTGACCTGCTGCGCTTTTCCAGCAACACATTTTCAGCTCTGATCTCCAGCATCTGCAGTCCTCACTTTCTCTTATTTAAATAGATGGCCCAGTTCAGTACCTGGTCAATGGTACGATGATGATTCTCATGAAAAGATAGTTGTTCTCATGAACCTTGTTCCTTTTAAGCGGGAAACAGTCATCTATGACATGCTTTTCCACCTCTTTCCAGCCTCAATGCATTGAACTGCAAATGCAGCACAACTCTGACTCATTAATTCTAGAGATTCCAGAATTCAGCCCATCCTCCTACACACAGTTAATCTGCACAGGATTAAATTGAAACTTGGCACTGATTCACTTCAGTATCTTCCCCTCTCAGTCAGAGTCCTGCACTCTAGTCTCCTTCCCCTTCAAACAGATTTCTTAATTTTAAAAAGCAGTTACCTGATGGGGAAATCCATCACTGAGTAAGTTTTGATTTTCATTGTTGCGCTCAATTTTGAGTTCGTTGTTTAAGTAAACAAACAGAACAAGTTTTCCATTCTCAATGGTCAGACAGAGGTATTTTTCCTACAAAAGAATTGCAGACTTGAAATCAGAAAAAAAACAGAAATTAAAACAATACAAAAAATGTTTTCTGGTTTATTTCATTACCCTGGAAATATGTTTTTAGGCAGAAAATACTGAAAGGCACTACAGAGATTTATAAACAAACAACGCAACTTTCAGTAACATGCAGTTAAATACAATTCAATTAATGGTGAGACATTATAATGTTGCTGCCTGTGTTGATGCAGATTGCAATGATTCAAACGAAGCAAATCAAAGGCACTTGTGGCATGAGTTGTCAGGGCAAGGCAGCCCTGTCTGATATTTGTTTCTCCAAAGTCAAAAATGGTTCAAGTAACATAACCATGGGCACTGTAAAGACTGAACACCATATCAACATATCATTGACTGTTCAGATTCTGAGTATAAATGAAGCATCATTCCTTCGTACTGACTTTAGTTAATTCTTCAGATAATCACATGGCTCATTACTTAATTACTCAAATGCTTAAGTGCCTCCTAATTCGGATAAGCCTTTCTGTACTTCAGTTAAATCGCTGCTCCTTGTATGTTTGGACAAACCAACTCCAAGCGGCCATTAAGACAGGCTGACAAGTGCACCCCTTCCTACTCGCCACCGTGTCTCACACTAACTCACACACATTCCCCGCTCCATTGTCAAATAGGAGCTGGGAGATAGAATGAGAAACTCTGCTGATGATGTTATTTCTACAAAGCTTAGCTTGCAGTGATACACTGGCCTATCTCAGCTGGGAACAGAAGTTGGCATGTGCCTGTGCTCAATCCCACAGAGAAGTAAAACCCAATAAAACATATTGGGTGTCTCCCAACCTCAATAATATTACACTGATTCAAGGTTTGAAGCCTAAACAAAAGTTCCAATTGGGGGGAAAATCTGCTTTAAAATCTTGTTATGGATTTCTCTCTTCAAATGTTTCAAATTTCATTTTAAATGAAACTCCATTCCAATAAGGCATGCTGTGCTGTTTTGTTACCAATGCAGGAACTTACAAGATGGGTAGGTTTTAAAATATCCTCTCTAACTCAAAATTAAACACAGTGTTCTGAATGGGCTTGGTGTAGTAATATTCATCTTAGTATAGTAATACTCATCTTAGTGTAGCAATACTCATCTACCTGGAGACGAGTCCATATGATCTGTCATTGGAACCCATAGAAAATGTCTATGCCAGACAACAAACATAAAACTACACAAATCTCATTTACCTGCACTTGGCCAATAGCCTATGCCCTGGCATTTTAACTACTCATCCAGATGCTTCTTAAATCTTGCGAGAATACCTGCCTCTATCACTCTTTTAGGCAGTATCTGTCCCACATACCTACTACCCTCTGGGTGAAAAGATTCTCAGATCTCCTCTAAACTACTTGCTCCTGTCCTTAAACATCCGCTCTCTTGTCTTAGAGGCTTCTATCATGGGGAAGAGATTCTCATGATTTTCCACATCTATCATAATTTTGTATCCCTCGATCAGATCCAAAATCCCTCAGCCTCCTGTGTTCCAAGGAAAACACAGTCAGCCTATCCTGTCTCTCCTCATAACTGAGATTTTTCATCCCATGCAAAACCTGGTGAATATCCTTTGCACCCTCTCCAGTGCAATCATGTCCTTTCGATAGTTTGGTGACCAGAACTACACACAGTATTCCATCGGTGGCCTAACCAATGTTTTATAAAGTTGTAACAAGACTTTCTCGCTCCTATTCTATGGTCCAGCTAATGAAGCTGGAAATGTGTTGCTGGAAAAGCGCAGCAGGTCAGGCAGCATCCAGGGAACAGGAGAATCGACGTTTCGGGCATAAGCCCTTCTTCAGACACATTCCTGCGCTTTTCCAGCAACACATTTCCAGCTCTGATCTCCAGCATCTGCAGACCTCACTTTCTCCAGCTAATGAAGTCAAGCATCCTGTATGCCTTCTTCCCCATTCTGTCTACCTTGCTGACACCTTCAAGGATTTACAGACTTGTACACTGAAGTCCCTTTGTTCCTCAGTATTCCCTTGGGAACTACCATTCTTTCTGTGTGTCCTTCCATTATCAGATCTCACAAAATAAAGCACCTCGCACCTATCGAGATTAAATTCCATCTGACATCGCTCTGCCCAAATTACCAACTGATCAATAGGAGACTGTAGCTTGAGATCATCCCCCTCCCCATCAACACCACCAATTTTCATGCAATCTGCAAATTTACTAATTATATCTTCTACATTCACATCCAAGTGTTAAGTGTTAATGTAAATAACAAGCAGCAAGGATCCCGACACTGACCTCTGGTGGGGGGGGGGGGGGCGCACAGGCTTCCAATCACAAAAACAACCCTCCACCATCACTTTTTGCCTCTGATTTGTAAGGCAATTGTGGACCCACTTAGCCAACTTGCCCTGGGTCCAATGGGCTCTGACCTTTTGGACCAGCCTTCCATATGGGATCTTGTCAAAGGATAGAGGGAGAGGGGGTCAGTGACCCCGAGACAGGACGTGTGGGGGTCAGTGACCCCGGGACAGGGGGAGTGGCAATAGGTGACCCCGGGACAGAGGGAGGGGGAGTCAGTGACCCCGGGACAGAGGGAGGGGGGGCATCAGCGACCGCGGGACAGGGGGAGAGGGGATCAGCGACCGCGGGACAGGGGGAGAGGGGATCAGCGACCGCGGGACAGGGGGAGAGGGGATCAGCGACCGCGGGACAGGGGGAGAGGGGATCAGCGACCGCGGGACAGGGGGAGAGGGGATCAGCGACCGCGGGACAGGGGGAGAGGGGATCAGCGACCGCGGGACAGGGGGAGAGGGGATCAGCGACCGCGGGACAGGGGGAGAGGGGATCAGCGACCGCGGGACAGGGGGAGAGGGGATCAGCGACCGCGGGACAGGGGGAGAGGGGTGGATCAGTGACCCCGGCACAGGGGGAGGGGGGGATCAGTGACCCCGGGACAGGGGGAGGGGGGGTCAGCGACCTCAGGACAGACTGACACACAGCAGCCTGCCTGGACGCATTGAGAATTAAAGGTGAAAATGAGAAAGCGAAGACCCACCTTTTCCTGCATGAAGAAGAGGATTCCAGAGTAAGAAACAATCCGAACCTCTTGTTCAAAACGAGACACGGAGGAAAATGAACCTGGCATTTTGATTTCGGCATATCCTGTACCATCAAAGTAAGCACTGTCTGGACCCTGAGTCGATTTGAACCTATAACAGGAGCACAGTTATTAGAGGCAATTCTGTGGGAGATTGGGATTGGTTGCTGCTGTATCAATGTCGGTCAAACACACCACTCTAATGTTGAGCAGCATCTATGGAGGGCAGAAACAGAGCAAACACATCAAGCAAATGATGTCGTCTGGCCATCAATCTGCAATGTTAACTGCGACATCTCTGCTGAAGCTACCTGACCTGCTGAGTGCTTTCCATATTCAAATTGCAAATTCTATGATTTACAGTATTTTGCTTTTGTTTACGAACAGGAAGTCAGATTCGACCTTTTATAAATACCAGCTCTTTCAGCACATAAATGTCACTGAATGCCAATTGATAGGGTACCATTCAGATTTGTATTTTTGTAAAATCAAGTACAAAATTAGGGAAATATCCCTCGATAATCACCCACATTCTCAATTTCCAAGGTAACATGGAGAGAGTGGCCTGGCCTGAGCCTATTCCTCTGATGCACACAAATATTTCAAACCTCAAAACTGCTGTGAGCAGGAATCCTCCAGCCTGCAATAACGTTTGCAATTGTATAATCTATTTAAAATTTACAAGAGCAACAGAGTCAAGTCAGAGCCACGAGCAATGTTGGGGCGGTGATGGTGAACAGTTGGGGAGAACGTTACCACATGTTTAAAATTACTGCTTGCATTTCGAGAGCTGTCAGAGAAGCGCAATAAAAAATTATATAACCGCAGCCCCATGGGCATATTGAAATGGAGCAAGGAAGTGGGGGCTGGCATGACTGTAATAGCCCCACCCCTTCCTACTGCAATCCCATTTGGGCAGCAAGAAGGAAAAATGGCAGAGGAGTGGCCAGAGAGACAATGTATAAAATTGGAAATGGCTGAGAAAAACTGTCCCTGGCTTGGCTGGCATTTTGCCAGCTGCTGGTGAAACTTTGCAGACTCTAGACGGGTAGTTGTAGGTCAGGGTATGCCCTTGTTATTAGGTACTCCAGATCCACAGAATGGCACACCCAGTAAGTGACTGATGCTCTGCTTGCCCTCTGTGGCATGCCCCACTCACTCTATAGACCAGCCTTACTGATACCCCCTCTCCTTAATCCAATAACCTGACTACAGCCCATTGGAACACCTTCATCCTCCAATATGGCCCCAGCATTGACATCCCACTGACTGACCCTCTGGCTGGGCCTGAGCTGCCATCCTTAATAGGACAACTACAGTGCCAGCCACATTATGGGTTGGCACTGGCATAAAGTATCTCCAGATCTCACCTGCATGCTTGCCTTCATTGACTGGTGTACAAGAACACCCAGATCTCTCTGTACTGCCCCTTTACATAAATTGATTCCATTTAGGTAGTAATCTGCCTTCCTGTTCTTGTCACCAAAGTGGATAACCATACATTTATCCACATTAAACTGCATCTGCCATGCATCTGTCCACTCACCTAACCTGTTCAGGTCACCCTGTAATCTCCTAACATCCTCCTCACATTTCACCCTGCCAACCAGCTTTGTATCATCAGCAAATTTGCTAATGTTACTATTAATACCATCTTCAATATCATTAATATATATTGTAAAAAGCTGCGGCCCCAGCACTGATCTCTGTGGTACCCCACTGGTCACCGCTTGTCATTCCGAAAGGGAGCCGTTTATCACTACTCTTTGTTTCCTGTCAGCCAACCAATTTTCAATCCAAGTCAGTACTTTGCACCCAATACCATGCGCCCTAATTTTGCTCTCTAACCTACTATGTGGGATTTTATTAAAGGCTTTCTGAAAGTCCAGGTACACTACATCCACTGGATCTCCTTTGTCCATCTTCAGAGTTACATCCTCAAAAAATTCCAGAAGATTAGTCAAACATGATTTCCCCTTCATAAATCCATGCTGACTCTGACCTATCCCGTTACTGCTATCCAGATGTGTCGTAATTTCATCCTTTATAATTGACTCCAGCATCTTTCCCACCACTGAGGTCAGACTAACTGGTCTATAATTTCTTGTTTTCTCTCTCACTCCTTTCTTAAAAAGTGGTACAACATTAGCCACCCTCCAATCCGCAGGAACCGACCCCGAATCTATTGAACTCTGGAAAATAATCACCAATGCATCCACGATTTCTAGAGCCAC
>NC_057729.1:43625353-43649701 GCF_004010195.1 Chiloscyllium plagiosum | reverse complement strand
AATGGCTCCTTCACTTCGAGGTCCCTGATCAATTCTGGTTCGTTGCACAATACCAGATCCAGAATTGCCTTCTCCCTGGTAGGCTCCAGCACCAGCTGTTCTAAGAATCGATCTCGGAGGCACTCCACAAAATCTCTTTCTTAAGGTCCAATACCATCCTGATTCTCCCAGTCTACCTGCATGTTGAAATCCTCCATAACAACTGTAGTAACATCTTTGCGA
Organism: Chiloscyllium plagiosum; assembly: GCF_004010195.1. NCBI lineage: Eukaryota > Metazoa > Chordata > Chondrichthyes > Orectolobiformes > Hemiscylliidae > Chiloscyllium > Chiloscyllium plagiosum. The sequence goes on along the minus strand of NC_057729.1, from coordinate 43,649,479 downwards.
CAGGCCAATTTCAGCTCCTTATTCAACTTACACCCTACATCCATACTACTGTTTGGGGGCCTGTAGATAACTCCCAAAAGGATCTTTCTACCCTTAGAATTTCTCAGTCTATCCATACTGACTCTACATCCCATGATTCTAGGTCCCCCCGTGCAACGGACTGAATATCATCCCTTACCAACAGGGTCACCCCACCCCCTCTGCCCGTCAGTCTGTCCTTACGATAGCACTGAAAATACTCACTGAAATATTAATTTCCCAGACCCTGTCCACTTGAAGCCACGTCTCAGTTATCCCCACAATATCGTAGCTGCCAATTTCCAAATGAGCCTCAAGCTCATCCATCTTATGTCTAATGCTTCGTGTATAGTATTTTTAATTTGTTACTGCTCTCACCCTTCCTATCAACCCCTACTTCACTCAACCTTATGGCATGATCCCTTTTTGAGTTTTCTGCTTCATTGATACCGTTGTCTTTCTTGACTTCCCTTGTTCTAACTTTCCCTTCAACTTCCGCATTAAACTTCCAGTTTGTCTCCCCCCCCCCCCCCGCTATTTAGTTTAAACGCACACTACAGGAGAAACAAGTGGCTATTGATCAGCAGGTTGATTCCGATCACCATGGCAACACCTTGGCCATCGAGTGGCTCCGTTTGTCTCAACCTCTGCTCGCTCACTCATTGTTCATCTTCTCAGTTGAGAGAGCGTTATCTCACTCTGGGGAGGAAAAGGAGCTGCTCCCATGTACCCAGTGGCAGCCAGGGGAAAACACCCATCACTGTTTAATATGCGGGATACATATGGAAATGAACATTTGTAACAGGGTGGGTAGGTGGGGGGAGACCTCACCGGGAAATACAGAAAATTAGCCGAATCACTCCATTTCATTTCTGTTCTTACCTTCTGCAGGGCTCATCTGCTGTGGTGTTTAGATCAAATGTTTGGACCAGGTTGTACAGACTGATGACCTGTGTGTTGAGGGTTCCAAGTTCAATACACCCTTTAAAATTGGGATACTTCAAAGTTTTCGGAGGCTGAAAGAGGCAGCAGTGCTTTCATGAGTGGCAGGAACCTTCATTTTTGTGTGTTATTTTTCCAGGACCTCATAAAACATACTGGGTTTTTGTATTTAACATTCTCTCATTAATGCTTAACATGCAGAGAAGTCTTAAGGTTTATATATGTTTCAATTCTTGCCAAAAATCAAAAATTTTGTTGAACTTTAGACATTGTAGAGTATTGCAGAACACTAAGGGGAAGAGAATCAGTTCTAAATCACATTGAAAACAGGTGAGAAGAACTAGAGAGACATTCAGAGTGAAGGGAAACTTCTCAGACTGAAGAGGTGGACAGGGGTGTCTCGTAGCCTTCTGTATCTATTTATGTTAACTGGCAAAGTTGGACATACTCTCACCTTCGAGTCAGAAGATCACAAGTAAAAGCAGATGATGACCTTACAGTCCAGTAAAGTGGTTCAACTGTTCAATATGATCGCGGCTGAGCTAACTATGGCCTCAATTCCACTTTCCAATTTGCCCTCACCCCTTGACACTCCTCCAGGTCAAGACAGTCACACCTGTGCACTACAGGCAGGGTGCTGCACTGTCAGAGGGTCCTCCAGTCAGAACATTAAACTGAAGCCTGTCTGCTTCGTCAGCTGGACATAAAGGATCTCCGGGAATTACTTTAAAGAGGACCCCAGGATTTTATTGAACATCACAATAAAAGATTGCCTGGTCATTGTCAAATTGTTATTTGTGGGAGCTTGCTGTGCTATTATTGGTTGCTGCATTTCTTGCATCTTGGTACTGGCTGCACTTCAACAATATACTTTATTGGCTGAAAAACACTTTGAAACAGTGTTGTGGAAAGTGCTACCCAGATGCAGGCTTTTCATTTCTCACAGTTGACATCAATGATTTAAACGCAAGGCGAGAGGAGGTGGAATTTTTTAAATTGAACATGGTTTTGTGCAAAACAATCAGTCAATTGCAAAATTGTTACAGTACAGAACATGATCATTTGGCCCATTAGGTCAGCCCCCAGCTCTCCGAAACAGCATCATGAGGTAGTGCTGTTCCCCTGCTTTTCACCCATGACTCTGAATATTGTTTCTATTCAAATTATCATCTAATGTCCCCTTGAATACCTCAATTGAATCTCCCTCCACCATATTTGCAGGCAGTAAGTTCCAGACTGAAAATACTCACTGAAAAAGATGCTTCTCATCTTGCATTTTCTTCTACAAACTCAGGTCCAGTGGAATATGGTATGCATGCGTGTGCACATGTATGTGTATATATACACACGTGTGTAGGAGTGTGGAAGTGCTAGAGGTTTTTAATCCTCTGACTGTTTCTGTGTAACTATCAGTTAAACTGAAGCAGAATCCTCTAAATTCACCGACTTTAGTGGAGTCTCTCTTTTGATAGACAGGCGAGTTGCCTATCAGAGCCTTCAATATCTAGGAGAATTCTCACAGAGACTGCAACATTTGGGATTCCACATGGTCCCAATGTGCAACTCTAGTCTGCACTGATCCATCAACCAATGCTCCCTCTGAGGAATATTTTCTGCTCTGCAAAAGGTCTGTGCCTAGCAGTGGCTTCCAAAATGGTAAGTCAATGCTTGGAATGGCATTGGCCCGCTGATCCCGGTGCATGGAACCTCTGAGCAGATGTACACCTGGAGGGGACATAGCCAACAATACTCGGAATATCTGGGGCTATGGTCCATTCGGCAGCACTTGTTAGATGCGAAGTCGAAGCAGTGCAAGATCGCCGCCTAGTGGCAACACCTACACTGCAATTTAAATAACCGCTGACATAAACCTCAAATCACATTTGTGCAAAATATATTAATGAGATATAACTACACCAGAGAAAAAGAATGATTTAGGAACATAAATTACGACAAGCAAGACAAATTGTCTGCTGGATTCTGTGTCCAAGAATACTTTCCCATCATAAGAACTTCTCCATATCACTGAGTTTGAACAAACGTTAGTTGAATTTCTTCATGACCTCAAAACGATAGTCAGTGGTTCTGCTCTGGCCCTAAAGAGGAAATATTCTTTCCTATTCACTCTGTCAAAACCTTAAACAATTTTCAAGACTTCTACTGGGTCTGCCTTTATTTTTTTCCAGGAGATAGAAGGCCCATAGAAGAACATAAATTACGACAAGTAAGGCTAATTGTCTGCTGGATTCTATGTCCAAGAATATATTCCTACCATAAGAACTTTGAACAAACATTATCAAATCGAAAGTAAGGAAGGCATGCTAAACCGTTTTTAAAGCTTGGTTAGATCATACTTAATATCCCATGCAGTTCTGATCTTCATGCTGGGGAAAGAGTACAGAGGGTACAGAGAAATGTCATGGAGAGGACAGCAGAATGTGTGTATTTACATATCAGAAAAGGACGGATGGATTAGGTCTTCTATCTCCTGGGGAAAAAAATAAAGGCAGACCCAATGGAAGTCTTGAAAATTGCATAAGGTTTTGACAGAGTGAATAAGAGAGAATATTCCCTCTTTAGGGCCAGAGCAGAACCACTGACTATCAATTTGAAGTCACCAAGAAATTCAATGAGGAAATCAGATGTAACTTCTTCACCTAAAAACAGTGAACAGATGGTAGGAGGAGCACGTGAAACAACATGGCTTTGTGTTGAATGGCCTATTTCTGCCTGTCCTATGTAAATTCACCACTAGAGGGCAAATAATGACCAGAACAACTCGATGATGAAAGGTGCCTGTGATTTTCTGAGATACTTTGCCCCTTTCCTCAATGAAGTTAGATACAATGCTCCACTTGTAAAACGAAAACAGCTACAACTTTACACTTACAGTGAATTCAGGCGGGTAGCCACCAACATAAAACACAACATCTTCAGGGTTGAGATTCAGTAAGGCATCATTGCCTTTGGCAAACCCGTTTCCTTTGGTTTCAGTCACTGTGCCTTTTTCAATACTGTATGAGATTTGACCATATTGTAGTATCCTGCAGAAGGGAGAACGGTGAATTAAAGACAATTTGGAAATAGCTCAAGTTGTGTCAGCCCTGCATTGTGCGGGAAACATCCCATTTCAGTCTCTGTCTTTTTTATGTGTGTCATACCAGTCACAAAAAGTATGTTGTCTTTTTATTAGGGAACATGTTACCAGTGACTGTCTGGAAATGAATGTCACTGATATCCACAAATGTGCACATATGGTAATATCACAATGATCTGGAATCTATTTCTGTTGTGGAGGTGCTGGTGTTGGACTGGGGGGTTGACAAAGTCTGAAATCACATATCACTGAAGTCACTTCACCTGACAAAGGGGCAGCATTCCGAAAGCTTGTGATTTCAAATAAACCTGCTGGACCATGACCTGGTGTCGTGTGGAATCTATTTCAACAGCAGAGCTACCTACCCCCTTTTTTAAATCAAAAAGGGGTGGGCGATAATGATACAAGCTCATTAACTGCTCCCTCAGTGACCCCGACAGTGATTTCCAGGCTTTACTGGTGGGAAAAGCAGAGAAAGAGCTAATATACCTCTCCAGCCTGACTGTATCGAATCTATCGTCGCTGACATCAGAATCTGCTTGCAGAGTGGCCTCTTCGCCGCCCAGTTTGTAAACCCACTCCAGTTTACCATTCTTCACAGCAACGCCCATGTAATCCCCATGAGGCTACAAAGGAAGAACTCCTGTTAAAACCTTCGAATACAATCGTCCTAAACGGTGAAAGGAAAACCGACAGCTCACCTCCCTTACATTTTGTCCGCCAAGGTACAGAACAAACTGATTGGAGGAACTTCTGGCTTGCTTCCTTCTCCGTTTCTGAGCTGGTTCTCTTTGAATGTAGAAGGTCAGAGAGGTGTACGCCCTCAGGTCATCAGGGTTGCTAGGCGATCGCACCTGCACACCCGAAGTGCCATTAAATTTCATCGGTACCTTGACCTAAAGGGGGAGGAAGGGTTGTTTGGAAGGTTATTAAGATGCTGAAGATTTGTGTATGTACCACCTTCCTCTTCATTTTCTACAAATATTTGAGAATCCATGCTGTCATACCAAACTGTGAAAATGGTAATATCAACAGTTAAGCCCTAAGGAGGCAAACTCAAACTTCAATATCTATATGCTTCTAACCTTCCCTGGGCAGAAATGTTTTTAAAAGCTTGGGTTGCGCTCTGTCACCATCCCCGCCCTGTCCATACAGACCAAACCAACACTTTTAGCTGGTTCCATTCTTTCACAATGTAATCAGCTCATCTCCTACAATGTCCAATGTCTCCTATGCCCACTCGGCTATCCCTGCAGCTCCCCCACTTTCAACTTTCATCATGTTTGATTAGTCTGTTGCTTCTCATTACATGATGACGTGTCCCAGTCTCCAGACACCACCCAACAACAGTCATGTTCTACTCATCTTTAACCCTCTTGGCTCTCCAGCAGTGACTCTGCTGTCCAACATCAAATCATGGCTGCAGCAATGTCACTGCCTCCCGGTAATACAGACAGCCAAATACTGGGATGGTCAAAGGCCATACTGTTCAGTTCCATCTGTAATCCTGTCACCTTATTATTTGCCTGATTTACAAGTTTCCATGTTATTTATATATTTATGGTTTTATCAAAATATGTGGATTGTAACTTTCTAAAAATAAAATTCATATAAGGGATGAGGATGTCACTGGCTAGGCCAACATTTATTGCCCATCCTTAATTGCCCAGAAGCCAGTTAAGATTCAACCACATTGCTGTGGGTCTGAAGTCATATGTAGGCCAGACCAGGAAAGGATGGCAGTTTCCTTCCTTAAAAGGACATTAGTGAACCAGACTAATGGCATCATGGTTATTGTGAAGCTTGAACTGAATTCAAATTCCACCATCTACCATGGTGAGATTTGAACCTGGGTCCCCAGAACATTCCCTGGGTCTCTGGATTAACAAGTCTAGCGATACCACCAGGCTACTGCCTCCCCCGTGGACATCCCTGTGGGAGACAAGATGACACAGGAGCAGAAATTAGGCCATTCAGCCCATTGAGTCTGCTCTGCCATTCAATCATGGCTGATAAGTTTTTCAACTTTCCGCTTTCTCCCCATAACCTTTGATCCTCTTGGCAATCAAGAACTTATCTATCTATGTTTTAAATATACTCAATGACCTGACCTCCACAGCCTTCTGTGGCAATGAATTTCACAGATTCACCACTCTCTGGCTAAAGATGTTTCTCCTTAGCTGCGTTCTAAAGGGTCTTCCCTTTAATCTAAGACTGTGCCCTCGGGTCTTCGTCTCTCCTGTTAATGGAAACATCTTCCCAACATCCACTCTGTCCATACTGTGCAGTATTCTGTAAGTTTCAATCAGATACCCCCCCCCCCCAACCCCCAGCCTTCTAAACTCCACTGAATAAAGCCCCCTAAACCTCAAACATTCCTGATATGTTAATCCTTTCATTCCTGCATTCCTGGGATCATCCGAGTGAGCCTCCTCTGGACCTGCTCCAGGGCCTATCCATCCTTCCTGAAGTGTGGGGCCCAAAATAGCTCACAATACTCTAAATGTGGTCTGACCAGAGCCTTATAAAACCTCAGAAGTATATCCTTGCTTTTAAATTCTCGTCCTCTCGAGATGAATGACAACATTGTATTTGCCTTCCTAACTACTGACTCAATCTGCAATTCATGGTGATACAATTTGTTCCTGTTGCAAGGTTCACTGGAGATTGGAGTGTGTCTCTTCTGAACTGTAAATGGAAGTTCACCTTAAATCCTCAGTGACCTACTTCATTACCTGCATTTTCCATCTGTTCTTCCTGTACTCTTGAGAAAAGCAGAGGGCTATTTTCCACAGCAGTGAGAGGGGAGAGGGGACAGTACAAAGGCATCCAGTAGAACCCTTAATGGAATGACAAGTATTTCGAGCTGAGCTCTGCAAAGAGCAGTGCGATTTATTGCGTGAAGTGACTTATTGTTTAGATATTAGACTTTGGAACGTCTCTGGGATGTTTTTGTGCAGAGTAGCAGCATTCAGGCTCTGCATTTGGTAAATCTAGAAGCGTGCAGGATTTTATTACAGGGTGTCATGCTGCAACAAATCACTTCTCAAATATGCCTGGCCCTTACAAGTTCAATGTGGTAAGTGAATATCAGTGTAACGCAGTACTTTTTAAAACACATACATCATTTTTGTCATTATATACCATTCAATACCAGCAGCATCTCAAGCTAAATTGTACAGTCAAGCATTTCATTTGAAAAAGAATTGAACCCTGCAACCTAAAGCATTATGGTCAGTTAGTTCTGCAGCTCAGAAATTTTACAAGTAACTGATCACAGACAAAACTGTAAATCATTCTCACAAAGCAACCACCAACTCACAATACGAGAGGGAGGAATTGATTTGATTTGATGTATGACTGTCACACATACTGAGGTACAGTGAAAAGTTTTGTCTTATATGCTTTACAGGCAGGTCATAATAAACAAGTGCATTAAGGTAACAGAACAGAGTGCAAGTTAGAGCATTACAGAATTGGTAAAGTTTTTTTAAAAAAATTCCATTGAATACTTGCCTTGTTGGCAGCATTTCTGGCCTGGGAGATTAATAAGCGAATGCGATCGATGCTTGCAGAAATATTTGACGTCTGGTTCCGGGCTTCCAGTTTATTTAACTTATCCAGGAGAAGTGGGATGGTTTCGTTCAGAGCTGCCACTGTCAGAGGGATAGAAGGAGAGACAAAAGCTTTAAAAAATAAAGAAGTGACCCTCCAAAATAAAGAAGGGTAGCACTTCACAAATAACTTGCTGCTGGGACTCAGAATCACTTTAAGCATGGTTATAGGAGTGACTTTCCCCAGCTTTTGGACCCAATTTGAACTTTGTGTAGGCAAAAGGGTTTTGGTCATCCTCACTGGGAATCCTACTCCCCAAGTGGAGAAATTGCCAAACGGAGTCAGCACTTCCTGTTTGTGATCTGCCCATTCCTTGCGGATTAATTTTGCTCAGTGTAAAATTGGGAATAACAAGTACTAATGGCACAGGCCTCCATTCATGCTTTCAAATTTACTGTGTCATCTGCACTGGAGTACAGGCGGCACATGTACTCTTCAACCTGACTGATAACTTACTTTCAGCCCTGCTTTATAATCTTTGGAAATAAATAAACAAACAAAGTCACTTGGTATATAGGATTTGAATAATATTGGAGAGAGAAACATGTTGCTAAAGCCTTGTGATCCACCTTGGTCAGGACAAACACAAGAAAAGCAAGTCTTAAATCACAACAATATGTACTGTAGGAGAAGACAGCACGGATTGGTTGGCAAATTGAAGCTGATTGGTTGGGATGGATTCCATGGACTATGATCTCTGGCATCATTTGTTTTCATAAGTATTAAAATATAACTAATTGTTGACATGGACAACTTCAATCTTCATCACAAGGTGCTTTCTTCTGATACACTGTGATTCAATGCCACGTTAAGTTTCCTAATATTGTAGGTTCATGGCAGATGGATTTATTCAAGGCTAGAAGGATTAGAGTGAGGAAAACCATTTTTATGTAGAGGGTATCTGGAATTCGGTCCATGAGTTGGTGGTGGAGGAGTAAACCCTAAACTCTCTTTAAAAAGTACCTGGATCTGCACTTTAAGTGCTGTAAGCTTTAGGGCTAAGGGCTGTGTGCAGGAAGGTGGGATTAGAAAGGTCATCTGGGTGTCTTTAGGTCAGTATGGATAAGATGGGTCAAATGGCTCTCTTCTTGCTGTATCATTTCTGTGGCTAGTGTCAAAATTAACCACCAAACACATACAGTTAAGTGAAATGAAACTATTTACCCCTTAAAATCAATTAAATTAGAATTTAAAACTTTCTAAGATCAGTTCCAAAGTGACTCCACTTCAGGCCATTTCAGTAAAACTACAGCAACCAGCAATCAGTTGTATGCTGTGGGACAGGATATAATTGCCATTGCCACATACCAGACTTATTTGCTTCTTGGAGAGTTTTGTTAAACTCCTCACTGTCAGAAGGTGCTCCACCATATTTCTCTTGCCATTGCTCGAGGTTCTTTTTCATGGGCACCAGTGTGTTCTGCACGTTCACAGCTGTGCGATTGGCAGTCGCAGCTACATGCTTAGCACTTGCAATAGTATCGCTGATATCGCCTGCAAGGAAAACAGAACTCACGCTGTAATGGCATTTTCAAGATCACAGATCCAATAGCAAGTTACATCTATCCATCAATAAAAGGGTCCTGGGTCAAATCCACTCAGCGCTCCCCCACTTTGCTCATAATTCATCTGTTAAGGTGGTCACTGCTCATTACACCTCCTGGTCACCTGCAGTTGTATTTAGTTTGACAAGGCAGCTTCCTACTTGTGTGATCAACTGCAAATTCAAACACTTTGAGGGAGCAAAGACCAGCCTTCAATGAACTAAGCTATCTGACATTTAATATATTCACTGTATAAACACAAGTCAGTAACAGAGTAAAACATTCCAATGGGCTTCATAGGAGGCATTAAATCGAAGAAATGGTGACACTGAGTCACTTAAGAAGATATTATGCCAGGTCACCAAAAGCTTGGCCAAAGAGTTTCAAAAAATTTCCAGAAGTGTTTTTACAGGCAGGAAGAGAGGCAGCGAGGTCAAAGGAGGTCAAGGAGGCCGGTGGCAGGGGGATGCTGAGAGGTCAGGGGAGGGGAGGGAGGCCAAGGGGATGGCCAAGAGGACTGGGGGAGAGCCGAGAGGTTTGGGGAGGACTGAGCCAGTTGAAAGCACAGCAGCCTGGGTCAGAACAATTAAAATCAGGGAGATTCAGGTGACGATGGAGTTTGTTTGACAGTCTTGTCGCCATGTTCAGTGTAAGCTGCCCCTCCTGCAGCAGGTACGTTCTACAGAAATACACTGCAGCAACTCAAAGTTAAGAACTACCTCCTTTCCAAGCCGATCGGGGAAAAGGGAAGAGTCAACATCAACTCGACAGTGAGTGAACCAACACAGTATGTCACAGTAACAACATCAGACAACCCTTTCAAAACCCACAACCACAAGCACCTAGAAGTGGATATGTGGAACACCACCACTTGAAAGTTCCCCTCCAAGCCACTCACCTTCCTGACTTGGAAATACACTGCAGTTCTTTCACTGTCTCTGGGTCAAAATCCCAGAACTTATTCCCCAGTGATATTACGGGTTGACCTGCAGTGATTCAAGACAACAGCTCATCACTACCTCATCGAGGGCAACTGGGAATGGCAATGACCCAGTCAGTGACACCATATCCCATGAAGTAATAACAAAAATAAAGCAATCATTCCCAGAGCTCACATCCAATGTCCGGAAAACCCCATGCATGTGAGAACACCATCAGAAGGATGGTTCTAGAACATAGAACATTACAGCGCAGTACAGGCCTTTCAACCCTCAATTTTGCATCGACCCGTGAAGCCAAAGTGAAGCCTATCTAACCCACACTATTCCATGATCATCCATAGTTCTACTGGTGTGAACCATTACCATACCAAGGCAACAAGAGATGGGAAAATCAGTGCAACCTTTCCAACATCACTCAAAACTCCAGATAAATTCAGGAGTTGCCATTTGTATTGCGCTTGTGTTTTTTTTTTCAGTTGCCTGAACCACAAGCGCAAAATACAGGAATTCTTCATTGCCCACCAGGACTCCCCTTCACGTTGCTGCCTTTTATTATCTTTATAGGATAGCAGTCTGGTGGTCCACGCAGTAGCAATCTGCCTCTGAGCCAGCAGTTCTAGATTCAAGCCCCATTTGCTGTGGTGTGATTTTCATGATGGGGTCAAACAGATTTGGATATCAACTTGCAAATCCTTCCAACGCCCAGCAAAGACAAGTAGTTAAAAAGGGGAGAGATTCCTGCTCAGCTGAAAGAAATTGGAGCCTCCACAATCCCTATCCACAGCTCTGGAGTACAATATAGATGTAAACTTGTGTGTTGCTCCTTGGGGTTCCATTGGGCAAACAGCTGGTGTTGTAGCATCCTAACTGCGTGGGGTTCGGACCCCACTCTCGCTCAGACAACTCGTGCTCCATGGTGGAGGTTGTCTTCTGTGTGCCTGCCTCTGGGCAGAGAACTCAAGAAAACAAGTGATTTTATATAACAATGCTTTAATGCTGAACATCCAGCTCAGGCATTGGCCTGATTACAACTGGGCTGCAATATTCCAAATGAAATTGGTCTTTTATCTTGAAAGGGCACTTACTATTGGCCATTGTGTATGTATGAGGTGACCATAGACATTTTCACTTTAAGTAGGCAGTATATGAATGGTAGCTAAATCATTGATCAGACACTCAAGGTGTGCTAGAGGGAGTACTTTAAAGACACAGAGCCAATTTGGAGCTTTTGAACTCCAAAGCCAACTCAAAACTAAAATTCAGGTGATTAAAATGACACCTTTAAAAAGCACTCTCTAAAGCACTTGGAATTTCATTCAATCTGCTCCAATTATGGAATTTTAAAACAAAGGAGCATCAGTAATGTTGATCCTGAAACGACCACATTGTCATCAAAACTCATCTGACTCACTGATGGCCTAAAGGGAAGGAAGCAAGTCTGCTATCTGAACCTGGAGTGATTCCAGACCCACAGCCAGCAAGCCTTTTCAGTTCTACTCAAGAAGGTCATCCACTACAAACTTTCTTAAAGGCAATTAATGCTGAGTTTGCCAGCGATGCTGGTGCCCTTTGAATGGATTAAATCACAAAACTGTCTTTGCTCATTGGATAAAAGGGGAGTTGTCAGAGGGGCATCATACAGCCCCTTAATTATTAAAGGCTTTTTTCTCCCCCCCAAGTCAGAATTCCAAGAAAAGGGGTTCTACAACTCAGTGGGAACCAGACTTGACTAAACAAATTGTGAGTTGGCTCCTTGCACAAAGTTTCTGGAACTTCTCTAACTTATAAACTCAACGTAATGGTTGCTGATGACAGCTAACTGTCACTGTGCCTGTTATTCCAATGTCAGGCAGAAATAGTAAACTCAAGACCATAAGTTGTAGAACAGAAATAGGCCATTCGGCCCATTGAGCCTGCTGTTCCACTCAATGTTGATTCAATAGTCTTCAACTCCACTTTCCTGTCCTGTCTCCATACCCTTAATGACGAGCCATTTAGCTAACTCAGCCTTGCTGTTAAATACAACTGCACACAACGGGCATGGGAAATGGTTAAATCATTGTAATTACAAGGATGTTTTACTTTAATTATTGCATTTAAACAAGCAACAAAAACTTGTGCTGAATAGTAACAGACCTCTAGTAATATCTTTCAGCATATCTTGAAGTGATGTCAGCTGATTGAGGAGCTGCTCTTTCTTGGCCTTTGCATCTTCCATCCGTTCCTTTGACGCTTTCAGTTTCGGTTTCAGTTCTACAGCAAGATCGCAAAAAATATTTGAGCGCGCACTTCAGTGAAACTTTCCATCAGATCAGAGCATGAAACCATCACCTACCTTCTTCAGATTTCTTCTGAGCTTTTTTAGCTTCCTTCTCAAGCAGCATGCTTGCCTTCTTCAAATTAGCTGCTTCTTGGGCTAAATCTTCATCCATCACTTGCTGAAACGCAGTTTGCAAAAATATATTCAGGTGAAATGGGTAACTGTTCACTGACTTTCATTAAAAGAAAGCTCAAATGACCAGGGAACATAGATTTTAACGTAATCAGATGGAAGATTAAAGGGATTATGAAGAGTGGTGGGGCTGGGCTCTGGAACTCACTGCTTGCAAAAACAAAATGGTGGAGGCTGGAATCCCCATCTTAATTGTGGGTAAGCGGGACTAGGCTTGACAGCTCTTTGTCAGTTAGTATGGACAGGACGGGTTGAAGGGACTTCTCACAGCTGAAAATCTGTGATTCTCCGGCTGACAGGAATGGGCAGTATTTTGGAAGCACTGAAGAATTTCTTGTGGAGTTGATCACTGGGCAGGAGGACATGTTACTTTCTCATCAATAGAAGGAGTAAAAGGAAATCAGTTTGATATTTAAAGGTATAAACGTTAAATGCAACATTTACAGTTGATAGTCTGTGGCTTATTACTGAAAAGTCAGAATGGAGTGTCACCTTCAGGTGGACTGTAGATAACTAAACGACTGTTATTTTGGTAACACAAGATTAGTTAATTCAATTTTTAGGTGCAATGTCTGCCATTTTTTTGTATTTTCATTGCAAATGGTTACAGATGTCCAGTGCCAGGTCCTATTGCAAATGGTTTTTAGATTAGATTACATTACATTACAGTGTGGAAACAGGCCCTTCGGCCCAACAAGTCCACACCGACCCGCCGAAGCGCAACCCACACATACCCCTAACCTAACACTACTGGCAATTTAGTATGGCCAATTCACCTGACCTGCACATTTTTGGACTGTGGGAGGAAACCGGAGCACCCGGAGGAAACCCACGCAGACACGGGGAGAACGTGCAAACTCCACACAGTCAGTCGCCTGAGGCGGGAATTGAACCCCGGACTCTGGCGCTGTGAGGCAGCAGTGCTAACCACTGGGCCACTGTGCCGCCCACATGGTTACGTCTACATGGTTACTGGGCATCTGTAACACTGCAATCATGCTTACCCAGCAACGAAGGCAGTAGGCAAGGGTGTAATTAGAGCCACATATGCTGGTTAGAGGCTCTTATGGTGCAGTAGCAGTGTCCCTATTCAGTCAGGGGATCAGTTAGCTCAGTGTTTGGCTGTCTGGTTTGCAAAGCAGAACAATACCAACAGTGTGGGTTCAATTCCCACACCAGCTGAGGTTACCATGAAGAACGCTTCTTCATAACCTGCATGACTCTCTGATTAGAGAGCAGCCCTATGGTTCCATAGGATGATGACTACTTTACCATCACTTCTGGGCTAGAAGATCCATGTTTAAGTCCTCCCTGCCACTGAAGTGTCACAATATCTCTGAAAAGTGAGAAATTGGCTGACTCCCAAATTGAAGCAATCCTTGGGGGTATGTTAATAGTGGTGTGGAGTTTTATTTCACATTTTCCTTTGACAGCAGCCTTCGGGGACTATTGAAAAATTATTCGTCCAGGGGTTGAAGGCCTGCTGCAAAAATGATCACAAACGTGCATCCACATATTCATCATGATTGCAACCGGGATCCCAGAACCTGATCTGAATATTACAAACTGTTCTTGGTCCCCAGCTGGTGGATGCTGCTCAAGATGGCGGCAGCTGGAGCATGAACCGCTAATGGCTCAATGTAGCCAGCCCCCCAAAGGCTCCACCGATAAAAGGAGAATATTCCAATTCTCTACCTCACCTGGAACCCTCCACTTTACCTTTAAAGCCTTCGTTGCTGCCTCATCGGCCTCTTTCGCTGCAGCCTTGGCTCTTTCCACTGCCTCAATAATACCAGCATATGCATTGGATGCGTTCACTGCTCGCTGTATAAATCCATCTTGGTTTGTATCTTCAATTGCCCTGTGAACAGCCACAAGATGAGATTGATCTGAGAAACATTATTTATCTGTTAGCTGTCTAAATATTGAACACGTTGCGTTAGTTGAGTATTTTCCAACATCAAACTGCCATTGAATAGAAATGCAAGTGTGGAAAATATCCTTGCACTTCATAACTTGAAGCACCCAGGTAACAGATGCAACCTGCAGCTATATTCTCATCCAGCAGAGATCCCCACCCGCTCAGACCACACCAAGGTACAATATTATCATTTGGGAATTGTCAAGCAAGGAACGTGCCAGGCATCGTATGACCCTGTGTTTCGGAAACATGAAATAGTTTTATGACAAGCTACTAGGAAGGTAGAGTGGAAACAATGTAGTTTATAAAGTGGGTAGCTGATTAGCAAAGCCAGGTTTAGATTGGGCTAGAAGTTGAGAGTCTACCTTGGCATGTAGACCCACCAATAAGTCAGTCAGATACCATAAAAACTGATGGTCAAGGTATTTGCTTTGGAAGGATTAATGTTAATGCCTCTATTAAACACCAGCCAATTTGATGGTGTTGTACATTTTCTTTGGGTGGTGTGGTGAAGACGACAAGATAAGCTTGTGATCCTGGAGTCAGATCTGCCATTTCTGGTCCCTGACAATCTTAATAATTAGCTCAAACTTGCCAATGTTACTTGTACCTATCATAACAGTGCAATAAACTATCTATTGTTAAGACTCACAAATAGTTGGTTCCCCAGCACTATTAGCCACACAGACTCATTAGTGACAGCACATTAGCCCAACTATTAACTGGTTAGTGGTTGCTTCCACACTATATTCAACAAAAACATCAAAAGAACACAGCTCCTGTGCAGACCAAGCGAATGACACGGACTTTCATTAATCTAATACAAAGCTAGCTAACTAGTGATGCAGTGGCCCAGTGGTTAGTACTGTTGTCTCTCAGCTCCAGGGACCTAGGTTCAACTCCAGCCTCGGGCAACTATCTGTGTGGAGTTTGCACATGCTTGCCAGTCTGCGCGTAGGTCCTCTGAGTGCTCTGGTTTCCTCTCTCAGCCCAAAGCTGCACAGGTTAGGTGGATTAGCCTTGCTAAATTGCCCATAGTGTCCAGGGATGTGCTGGCTAAATGGGTTAGCCAAAGGAAATGGAGATTATGGGGGCGGAATATTCTTCAGGGGATACGATGGGCCAAATGGCCTGCTTCCATACTGTAGGGATTCTATGATTCACTAACAAATTTTCAACTAGTTCTTAATTAGCTTACCTGGACAGATTTTTTGCAAGCTCATCCAGGAACTGTGCATGTTCCTCAGCACGCTCAATAATTGGAATTTTGCTGCTGGCTGGTGAGAATTTCTTCACCTTTTCAATGAGGGGCATTCTGGCACCATCCAACATTGCTGCCAATCGCTCATATTCCTGGTCACCAAGAAAATGAAAATCAGTTACATCATCCTTGTCACCACAATTCTAATTTTCATTTTTGACCTTAAGGAAATCAATAGCATCAATGTGACTCGGTCGACAGTGCTCTGACATCAGAGTTCAGAAAGATGAGTCCAATTGTGGTCTTGAGTGCATATACTAGACAGAATACTACACTGTCAGAGGGACTGCGCTTCAGAGGAAACATCAGTTTGCTGCTAATAGTTCTGCTGGATATAAAAATCCTGTGGTGCTATATTTGTAACCAGGGAGCTTTATGATGTCCTCCCTCAACCAACACCATCAGAAATTGGATTATCTTTTGATTTGCTGCCTATTGCATGCAGACTAGTTAACATGTTCATGTAACAGTAACTGCACTTCAGAAATTCTCTCAGGGCACAGACAGCACCTTAAAATGCAGCAGGATTACGGTAAGGTGCAACATACACGTCAGTTCTTTCTGACAAGGGCAGTGTTCCTCTGAACAGTAAAAGTCGAGCTCATCCTCAGGATAGCATTTGAAGGTTTTAAACATTTCTTTGCTGCAGGTAAAGAAAAGGTGATTCAGCAATTACGTGCACACACAGAGTATGGATCAAACAATTGGGGTGACTTTGTACTTTTGATATTGTCCCCCGGCGCAGGATTATACAATTCACCTTGTCGTTGTCAGATGTTCAGCTGAGTCTTTGTAAGCTCAACAGGAACAGCATTATACAGTGCCAAACACAACAGTGTGGATTAGGACAGACTGCCGTTTAGAGCTTGGTTTCCAAAGACCTCCAAGATGTCAGTTGAAGGGGTAGTGCTGATACCACTGCTGGCTTCAGCATTCCAGGTGGAAAAGTCAGAAGAAAATTTTTAGTCAGTGTTCTAAAACTCACTGAACCAAAAAAAAACTGAAAGAACTGCAGATATTGGAAATCAGAAACAAAAACAGAAATTGCTGCAAAAAAAAAACTCAGCAGGATGGGCACTATCTGTGGTGAGAAAGCAGAGTTAACATTTCGGCTCCCTTCAGGTCACTGTACCCAACATCTTAACTCTGCTTTCTCTCCACAGATACTGCCAAAGCTGCTGAGTTTTT
Organism: Chiloscyllium plagiosum; assembly: GCF_004010195.1. Taxonomy (NCBI): domain Eukaryota; kingdom Metazoa; phylum Chordata; class Chondrichthyes; order Orectolobiformes; family Hemiscylliidae; genus Chiloscyllium; species Chiloscyllium plagiosum. The sequence continues at coordinate 43,632,500 of NC_057729.1, read as the reverse complement.
CTAGCAATTTCTGTTTTTGTTTCTGCAACCCACTGTTGGAGAAGACACATTTATGATAAAACATTGAGCATCTGCCCTGAAATTTAACAGCAAAGTGGTGGCATTGCGGTCATATCATTGGATTGTTAGCCAGAGACTCAGACTAATGCTCTGGGAAGAGGAGTTCAAATCCCACCATAAATTCAATGGAATATAGGGGGGGTTCTCAGTAATAGAGATCACAAAACTCTCACCGAGTGTTGTAAAAAATCAATTTCCCTTTAGGGAAGCTGTCCTTCCCTGGTCTGGTGTACATGTCACATGTAACAATGTCTCACTCTTAACTGCCTTCTGCAATGGCTCAACATGTCACTCAGTGCAAGGGCTATTATGAACGGGCAACAAACGTTGCAATCTCCAGCAATGCCCATGACTCATGAAGTAATAAATGAAAGAAAAGTCTTGTATAGTCAGAGCACCCTGCTATCTCTCATTATCCACCCCCTAAATATACAATGCCTAGTTGCTGAGATATTTGTGTACCTCAGTATTTTGAAAATGGTGCAAAACTAGGGCGAATAAGGTTGGTTACAGAATGAACCATACAAAATGGATCAGTCTAGTCCATAATGAAAATAAAAATCAATATGACCAGGTTAGTGCACACTAGTGATCTCTGGTGCCATGGATTAACCACTACTAAGTCATCCCAATTAACTCTAGACTGGCAATTAATGCACCTGCAGTGTGACTTACCTCCTTAGCACCATCGAACATCTGGAGGAGGTCAGAAACTTGTGCCAAGAAATCACTTGCCATTTTCAGCACTTCCTTCACTCGCTTGTACCGATCCTCCAATTCATCAACTTTTTGCTAAGAGTAAACAGAGAGATAATGTTGATTGGATTTGCTAATGAAAGTGGCACTCTTTCAGAAATACTAACAGAATCCAACTGCATGTGGACTATACCACAACTTAAAAAAAACTGGAGGAACCATCATTGACACCCCTCTCGTGGACAAGGCTTCATTTTCCTTTCAAGTGTTAATGACTGTAAAGGAAATAAAATCTGATTTATGTGAAACAGGTCAAAGAGACTTTGTGCCATTCACTGGAGAAAGTAAAGAATTCAGTAATTAATTCTCAAAGTTTGTGAGAAGATTTGTAGCTCGGGTGCTCGTTGTTGTGGTTCTGTTCGCCGAGCTGGGAATTTGTGTTGCAGACGTTTCGTCCCCTGTCTAGGTGACATCCTCAGTGCTTGGGAGCCTCCTGTGAAGCTTCACTGAGGATGTCACCTAGACAGGGGACGAAACGTCTGCAACACAAATTCCCAGCTCGGCGAACAGAACCACAACAATTAATTCTCAAAGTGCCACCAGACAAAATAAGCTCAAAATCCTGCAGGAAATAAGCATACGTACATTACCAGGAAGTTCCCTAGAAAGCATTTCTCAAACCCACAACCACAATCATTTAGAAGGACAGGGCAGCACTTACATGGGAACAACACCACCTACAAGCTCCTCTCCAACTACTCACCATCTGACTTGGAAATAAATCATTCCATTAGCGTTGTTGTGACTAAATCCTAGAATTCCCTCGCTAATGAGATGGTGGGTCCACCTACAACAAGTGAACTGCATGGCTCAAGGCAGCAATCAGCACCACCATCTCAAGGGAACTAGGGATGGGCACTAAGTGTGCCAGTGACACCCACAATCCATGGGCGAGTAATAAAAAAAAGACATACAAAACCTTACCATGTTCTCTGCCAGTAAATACTCGTTAATATTGTTCTTTTCATTGGCTTGTCCAGTTTTGTTAACTGCTTCATTAAGGATATCCCTAAGGTCCATCAATTCCGAATTATACTTCGACAGTTTATCACTTATGTGTGCAACAAGATCCTTAATATCTTGCAACGTTTTCTCCAGCTGCTTCTGGACTCGTTCAAGTACTAAATGAGAAAGCAGAAACAGAAGTTAGCTCAGTCTAATGCTTCCACAGTTCAAACAATATTGTCTCTGGTGGTGAACAAAGCTTTTGTTTTTTTGAAGGTTTTTATCCTTACTATCTTGAAGGCTGCCTTGTTTGGACTTGTCATTCAGGTGTACGAACGTATATCAATTGGTATCAGTCTGGAACTAAAAGCCCACATAACATGGCACAATTTGTTTCACATACTTACACAACCCTTGACAGACTGATTATTCATCGTCCCCATTATTAGCTAAGGACTATTCAAAGAATTGAAATTCAGTGTTATCACTTCCATTATTCCGAGAGGAGAATATAAAGGAATGCTGACACCAAGCAGGAACAGTTCAATAGAAATGGTTTCAAGAAAAATATTAAAGCTATAGCTTTACCTCTGAGTAACGTTCAAGAAATGGACTAATACATTTCTAGATACTAATCTCATGAAGGGATATGAGGATGGTGTGGGTAAAATGACATTGAAGTGAATGATCAGCCATGATCGAGAATGGCACAGCAGGCACGGGAGGCTAAGTTGATTTTCTTTTCCTGTGGAGACTGAACATCTGACCACTGTAGCATGATTTAATCTCATGTTTTTGTCTCATTACAGCAAAACACGGGGTAACACGTTGATGTATCACTGAGTGTTAGTAAAGGAAGTTATTACTCAGAACTGCAAACTAAAGCAAAATGTTCAGTGAGTGATATTATTTCAAAAACACCAACATGGCAAAATTTGCAGTTATTTGCCAAGAAACATAGAGCGATGAAGAATATCATTATCATAAGTGCTTCTTTCATCCTCCACTTTAATTAGCACTTTCCTCCTTTTACCAGCTAATCATACAGTTTATCCCCAATGTTATCATTTTAGGGAACTGATTATCATGCTGTATGCTTCGTAAGGTAATAGATCATCAACCCCCCCCACCCTCATTAACTACAAACAGATCTGAGCTGTCTGCCAGGTGTCTGTTATGTATGGCAGCGCAGAAATTCTGATTAACTGATTGCTCAGGGACTTTATCAATACGTTCATGTTACATTCCTGTGTGTGATATTTCATACAAGGGTAAATACATTAAAAGTAAAACTTTGTTAATTAGAATTTCGAGCCCTCTACCTCGGATGTACTCACGTTTATTTGCTTCATCTTCCTCTTTCTCAGCCATATCTTGCTGACTGCTAAAATTTCGGCCTCTCATTTCTTTCAATAACTTCTCCACCTCTGCAAATTTCTGTACAAACTCGTCGGCAGACGGCATGCTGGTATCCAACTGCGTCTTATTCATCTGGTCAATTAGATCTGAATGAAACCATTTCAGAAGAGACTTCAGTTACAAAGAACAAAGAAAATTTACAGTCCAAGAACAGGCCCTTCGACCCTCCAAGCCTGAGGTGATCCAAATGTACTGTCTAAACCTGTCGGTCAATTCCTAAGCATTTGTATCCCTCTGCTCCCCACCTACTCATGCATCTGTCCAGATGCATCTTAAGTGAATCTACTGTGCCTGCCTCTACCACCTCTGCTGGCAACGCGTTCCAAACGCCCACCACCCTCTGTGTGAATTTACTTGCTGCGTGTATCCCCTTTAAACTTTCCACCTCTCAACTTGAAAGCATGACCTCTCGTTGCTGAATCCTTCACCCTGGGAAAAAGCTTGTCTCTATCCAGCCTGTCTATACCCTTCATGATTTTGTAAACCTCAATCAGGTCCCCCCTCAATCTCCTTTTTTCTAGTGAAAATAAACCTAACCTACTCAACCTCTTCATAGTTAGCATCTTCCATACCAGGCAACATCCTCGTAAACCTTCTCTGCACCTTCTCCAAAGCGTCGACATCTTTTTGGTAATGAGGCGACCAGAACTGTACACAGTATTCTAAATGCGGCCGAACCAATGTCTTGTACCTTTTTGCCCTCCCTTAAATTTGTCTGAGCAAGCAAACATGGTGCTCCATCTGAAAGGCAGCTCACCTCTGACTTGAGGCTTGATCCTGTAACATCTGACAACACGACAATACTTTTTGCTGTCTGCAGTCTGACCTACTCTTGCGACAAGCACGGTTCCCCATCGCAAGTACGGCATAACTGAATCTACTGGTGTCTCTAAAACCCAGGATTTTACGAACAAGAATGAAAGCAGTAGAATGGTAGGGCATCTGGAGTGGAACTTCGTAATGGTTACTTGTAAATTTGGCCACATTTGGAAGATTGGTAGGTAAGAATGGGACGGGAGGAGAACAGGAATTAGAGTTAACTAGCATGCTTCCATATGAGGAATATCTCCTGCTCGAGGTCCAACACCATATATTTCTTTTTTGACCCCATTTGGGCCTCTCACAAATCACTACTTCACTTAAGGTCTCAAAACATGAAGGGGATTGGAGTTGTGTCCCTGGTGCTCTTAAATTAACATAAAGGTCTCATGCTGATGTTATTTAAATTGGTTTAATGATAAAGACAGGAACGAATTGGGGCACCTTACAGAGAAATGTGAAGGGAAGGTCAGACTTTCTGCTAGGCAAGTGTTTTAAGCTTTGGAAATGGCTGGAATACTAACACCTGTTACTATCAACCCCAATTTCCTGGATAGCTCAGGCACTACATCAATACGTCGGTGACATTTCTAGAGTTGAAAATTTTCAGTTTCCAATGTTGACTCATTTGAGTGACAATCTGGGATGAACCATGCTTTGAGGGGTGAAACAACCTCATAATGTCTTTTAGGATTGTTAGTATTCATTGTTTTTGCACTGTTCATATTCTCATCAGGTGCAGGAAGTTTCAGCAAATAATTATACTATCAGAAACATGGCAATGTTCACAATAAAACAATGGGGTTTACCCAAAATGTTCCCTTTGAGATCCGTGATATTGTTAAGCAAGCCACTAGCACGTTGGTGGGTTGCATCAACACTCTCTCCCAGTGCCACAACCTCCTTATTTATCATGGTGACCTGTGTAGGAAGAAAGGGAAGAAGATGGGGAAAGATGATATGGGTTACTGAAAAGGTGTGTGCAACAGAACAGCAGGCAATGATAGCACTTTCCAACAAGATCAGCAGCAATAGTATATTCCAACCAGGCCACTTGCCTTTTCTTCAGAGGCAACCAGGTCTTGTATTAAATTCATGCTGTCAGTCTCCAGCTCATCCAAATGATCTTTGGTTTGATCCTGTGATTCATGCTGCTTGCTCAGTTCATCCTAAAGAAACAGCAACACAGTAATACCAGAGGTTAATAGCCTTCAGATTAATGAAACTGCATCAACATAACAGTCACCATAACATAGAATTTTTCATGTGGATTAAACGACAATGTACAAATCTCTCAAGACTGTAATGCCTAACAATGGATGACTGGTGAGTGATGGAGTGTAATGTTAATCGCAGATAAGACAACGAATGGTACACCACTGTATAAGTACTCACTTCCTTGTAGCCAGCTGACAAGAGGGTGAAAGGAAGTGTAGCTGATCTTAATAATAATGTGCAAGTGCCCAACCTACCAGAAAGCTGACAACAGTGCAAAAAGCTTTCTTTATTTTGGATGTAAAATTCTGCAATTTACTCCTCAAGATGGAAATGCAACCACTCATGGCTTAGTGCTACTAACCTCAAGCGGTGCGATGCTATCGTTCAGAGCGTTCATGCGCGCCCATGCGATGGAGCTTGCGGTCAAGTTTGAAAGCTGGCCCTCGATGTCAGGCAGCAATGCAGCTGTCTTGTTGAGATCTTCCAAAAGGGCCACCACACAACTATCACAAGCTGCAAAGATGAACAACAACATTTTACACTCACTGAAAGCTGCCAATGTAACAGAAACGAGGTCAGTTTTGAAGAGAAAGGCAGATGCATGGTTACTCACGCTCACACTTCATAGAATCCAAATTGTCAACAACAGGGATCTGATGTGTCTGTAAACAGGTATCACACTGTCTGCCTCCCAAACCATTGTTACACGTGCAGTCACCAGTCCGAGGGTTACATGATCCCCCATTACAATTACACCCTAAAGAAAACATATTGAGATAATGATTGTGACAAGTTCAATTCTTGTCACCAGCTTATGGTTCCCAATGTTTCTCTATTTATCATGGGCACAAAGACTAAATACACACAATATCTTAAAAGAGCAGAGGTAAATAAAATTTAAAATATTATCTTCTCCACTTATCTTTTCCACTTATAATCTTCGCTACAAATTGTTAAAATATTGAGATCAATTAGTCTGCTCCTCAAGTAACACCAAAGTTGATGATGAATTATGGAATGACAGATTATGAACATTATTTTTCATTGCTCTCTCTATCTCAAAACTGTCTAAGGTAACTCTTGAAAGAGAATCAAATCTTATGTTTATCACTTTCAGCAGACAATTAAAGGTAACTCTTGAAAGAGAATCAAATCTTATGTTTATCACTTTCAGCAGACAATTAAAGCACAGTATTAATTAACAATCAAACAAACAAACATTCAGGAAAATGAGCAAGTTATTTAGTGATTCTAGATAGTACAAGTCTGCAAGCTAGTAAAATAACCCAACAGCTTCAATCTATATTTAAACCAAATGCAAATATTACAATATAAAAAATAATAGTTAGGGTATAGATTATATATTTTTGAGCTTTGGCATGATATAATTACTGTTGAAACTTTATTGCTGGAACAGCACAGCAGGTCAGGCAGCATCCAGGGAACAGGAGATTCGACGTTTCCGGCACAGGCCCTTCTTCAGGAAATCAGAATGATTTCCTGAAGAAGGGCCTGTGCCCGAAACGTCGAATCTCCTGTTCCCTGGATGCTGCCTGACCTGCTGTGCTGTTCCAGCAATAAAGTTTCAACTTTGATCTCCAGCATCTGCAGACCTCACTTTCTCCTCGATGATATAATTACTGACAACTCTGTGACACTTTAGTGTTTCATTGTTTTTGGGGTCTGTGAAAAGTAAAGGGGCTAGAAATTCATTTCCAACTCCCCTGTGGACAATATAGCAGAACAGGTCCAATACCATCATTTCTACCATCAGTGCATGCTGTAACATTGCATAAGAGATACTTACACCAACCCAGCTGCTGGAAGGCCAAGTGGTGTGAAGTGAGTTTAGGACTTCCCTGGAAGGAGTGTTTGGGGGGGGGCTGTATGTGTGTGTGCATGCATGTGTTGGGGGTGTGGAAGGTGTCTG
>NC_057729.1:43596422-43625259 GCF_004010195.1 Chiloscyllium plagiosum | reverse complement strand
CTACATGTATCTTTGTGTGTCTGTGTATGTGTTGGGGTGCATGTGTGTTTGGGGTGTGTGCCTGCCCACATGTATCTGTGAGAGTGTGTGTGTGTGTGTGTGTTGGGGTGTGTGTGTGCCCATTTGCGTGTGTGTGTATATGTATGTATGTTGGGGTGTGCGTTGGTGTGTGTGTACACACGTGCGTGTGTAATATCGGCCCCTCTCCCAGTTCTCAGCTCCTGTGAATCTTGTTATGGCCTTTATTATTTCCCAGACATACCCTTTTGCTATGGCACAAGGTTTGTGCTAATGGATTACAGTTTAATCATTCGCTAATAACCTGGACACAGCAAGACAGGCTCGATGGGTTATTGCACTCCCTTACACTGAGAAAGTAACACTTCATTTTCTTCTATGTTTCAACCCATTCACAAAGCAGGAGAATGACACAGCTGGAAGTAATTTTCAAAAAGGTTCCAATCACTTCAGTCTACAAAATCCAGCTTTGGAGAAATTAAATCATGGCACTAGCTGAAGTGAAAAATACTACAGACCTTGCATCCCAAATCACTCCCTTAATATGCAACGACAGATAATCCTAAGTGATTTCTCGCCAAATAAATGCCTGGTCTGTATCCTGCCTCAAAACATCACCAAGCGCAAATATTTCAAACGATACATTTTCTAAGCAATTTTTTTGTGTGTACAAATCAGAAGTATTAAACTATTGTCCTTTAAACTATTTGATGAGGCAGAGATAGAATAGGCAACATGGTGTCAGTTGTAGTCAAAAAGTGTTGTGTTGGAAAAGCACAGCAGGTCAGGCAGCCCCTCAGATGCTGCCTGACCTGCTGTGCTTTACCAGCACCACAATTTTTGACTCTGATTCTCCAGCATCTGCAATCCTCACTTTCTCCATGGTGTAGCAGACAATCACAAAGGCCGTGTAACCCATGCTCAGCAAACACTAAGGAAAACTACTTCCTGATTTATGTCATTCTGGAGCTGGCTGAGGGCATTTAAAGACAAAGAGATTCTCATCTTCTAAGACATGACTGACCCTCTTGCTCAAACTGAAGTGCCACAAGTTCCTACAGATATATTTTGTTCAATTAACCATTTGTACTCTCACTTGGGTAATTACTCCACTCTACGTGTGCAAGTTGTTACAAGTAGCCAGCCAGCATTTCACTCCTGACTTGCATGCATACTTAATACAGAACTTAGAATTGGAATCAATGGAGAAAACCTGCCTGAATCCTTTTACATAAAATAAGGAAATTGTATGATGGAGGAAACTGCTGAGAATGAGGCAAGCTGGAGTGGAAATTCGTGACGATCCTTGGGTTTGCAAGACTAAGTTGTAAGGGAAAACAAAAGTCAGAGGAAGGTGTTTTAATACGCCTGTCCTGGCTGAGAATGAGTGCAGACCAGCAATTAGCCAGGGTTTGATGCTATACTTTTTTGCAGCACTGCAGAGGGTCCAATTTCTCATGTGAATAGGCGAAGGGTTGTATTTCCCCAATCCACAATTTACTGTGGCACTTACTTCTGCATCCATTTGAAGAGTGGCTCCAATAGCCTGGGGCACAATGCTGACACTGGAGTCCACTCGCGCCAGGCATGCACGGGCACTGGCCAGTCTGAATGTCACAGGTTTCGTCCCGAGAAGCAATATCACAGGAACACCTCTGGCAACCAGTGCAGCTGTCATATCCATAATATCCAGCCTACGCAGAGAGAAAAGTGAGAGAAAACAGGAACTTCCCCATGTCTATCAACAGAAGTGTTCAGATATAACTAAACCCACATGACATCTCCATGTCACACACAGAAAACACAAACTGCAGACCTTTCAACAACGAACCATTTAGAATGGAATGACCACTCTGAAATTTTGGCTTTGACCACATTTCTAGGGGGACCAACAACGGGTCCCTTAATGTAACTAAATGTCCTCATAGAAGAACTCTGAAACAAAATACGATGCAAAAACACTTAAGGATATATTAGAACAGACTACCAAATGCTTGGTCAAAGAGGTAGGTTTTAAAGAGTGTCTTAAAAGGAAAAAAGTGAGGTTGAGGAGGTGGAGAATGCAGGGAAGGAATTGTCCACTCCATCGCCAAAGCAGCTGAAAGCCTGGCAGCCAATGGTTGGGTGTTTAAAATCGGAGGAAATCAATCAGGAGGCTAGAATTCAATCAGCTCAAATACATCAAAGGGCTGTGTGGATGAGGGAGATGAGAGAGATCAGGAAAGGATGGGGAAGAGGCCATGGAAGGATTTTAAACCAAGAATTCAAATTCCATTATCGAGATGTTGCTCAGCCAGGAGGGATATAATTCTCCAAGCTCACTGATGTGGCTCCCAAAGTGATCCAACAGTGAGGCATTTATTGTGTCAGTTCTGGATATGTTGCAGACTAATTTAAGAAAGACTGTGGTGATTAGTCATTGCTATTTTATCATGTGACTTCCAGGATGAAGAACACTGGAACGGAGATGTAAAACAGTTCATGGACTCCCTGTTCTCTGGAGATTAATTTGTATCACAGGGACAATACAGGTAGTCTTTTACTAACTTAAATTTTCCTTCTTTTCACTACCTACCCATGCTGCTTTTATTTTTTAAATTGCTGTGTAGGGCCTATACATTACACTGTACAGTCTTGATAAAACTGCTGTGTGGCTGTGCATGCATATATCTTAAAGGGAACAATGATCTGTTTGACTTGTTTGCTGTACTTTATAAATTGCTATGCAGTCATACAGCTTAGAAGGACCATTTAGCAATGTTTAAGAACACTAAACTCCACCCTGCCTCCAAGCACACTGCACTTAAATTCTAAAACATCGTGAAAGAACAACACTGTTTTTAATGTTTCAGTATTGAAGAAATCACTGCGGTCATGATCCAATTCAATAGGGTCAGTCAAATACTGATCAGAACAGTGATAAATATGACATCCTGTCAGAGCTAATGAATACTGCACATACCTCACATTGGTCACAGTGTGGTCCTGTCACACCAGGTTTGCATTGACACTCACCAGTCCTATCATCACATGATTCTGTGCCACATGGTGAACAATTGCATGCTGTAAAATCATAAAATACAATAAATGGAAGAGTTACTAACTTTATTCACATTACATGGGTTAATCTTCAATTATTACAAGTTACGAACGCCAAGATTTAAGATACTTTTTATTCCAAAAGAATATCAATTGAAACTACCCCATGCAAAACTGATTCCTGATTGATAACAGATTAAAACATGCTTTGTGCTCAATGATTTTGTGGTAGCATGCTTATCTTGGAGTCAGAAAATTTTGGGTTCAAGTCACTCCAGGAGTTGGGTACATAAGCCAAGCTGACACATTTAGTCCTGTCTTCCCTCTCAGGAAGATACAGAAGTTTTGAAAGCACTAATGTCCTGGACAACATGCATCCGTCAATTAACACCACCATATATAGCTTAAGTAATGATTTGCTGCAGACAGAGTGGTTCCCATTGCTGCCTACAAAACATTCAAAGTGCTTTGGGATACTGAGTATATGAAAGCCATGATATAAATTGAAATTCTTTTTCTCTCTTTCTTCTGGTCAATGCAAGGTTAAAAAATTGCAGAACATTCTATTGGCTGGATAAGTTAAAGACAACAACATCTTTATATCAAACCTTTAAAGTAGGAAATGTGCCAAGCTTCATAAGGAGGTTGGGACAAGAAGTTTCACTTAAGGGAAAAAAGAATGGAAATCTGGCATCACTCTCCAAAAAGGGTTTGTACACTGGATCAATCTAAAATTTTCCAAAACCCACATTGATAGGTTTTTATAGGGAGAGGATGTCAAGAGATATAGAGTAAAAACAGCTGGATGGAGTACAGATTAGCCAGGACCTAACTGAATGAAAACACAAGCCTGATGGCCTGAACGGTTAACATCTGCTCCCATGACCCATGATTGGCTGCATTCTAAAGGCCAACAGTTTCGGATGGAAAAATCATCAATTATCCAGTCCTTCAATAGATGATACATTGAAAGATTACAGTTGTGAAGGGAAGTGGAGTAAGAAACACAAGTCTATCCAATTTTTCCATTGTCCTCGAGATGTCCTCTGTCATTCTACAGCCCCCATGATGCATTAGCACACTCACCACATGAACTCTAATGATATTTTTGGAGAACTGGTGTAGATTTGAAGGCCATTAAATATACTTTTTTGGATCCACATTGAATGGACAAAGGGTAAAGTACATTAGATCAAAAATACATAAAAGTTCAACATAAAAATAAAGATCTTTCCAATCAATAGGAACCTTCCAAAATTACTTTTTACAGGCTTGACTTGCATTAACATTGATATATTATGATGTGAAATGTGATTATGTTTTCAAAATGACTGTGCTTAGACATTGGATTGTTTTCCCAGTTGGAACAGGACTGAAAAGCTGGAACTAGGCAAGCTGGAAAAGTTAGGCCAAGCAGGGCTGACCGATGCCAAGAAGCAGATCCATGGCTAGCAGTTCAAGAAGTGAGCGACACGTAGCACGTGCTGGTTTGTGCATCCTTGGATTGGGTCAGCAGCCTTGAGGGATTCAGGATTAAAGCCCTGATTTAAGGCATTACTGGCTCCACTGGCAACTTGCTCTAACTTTTACAGATATAAAAATCCAAGCAGTTCTGGCATGGGCTTCATTTCAGCATGTGTAACACAGACTGATGTACAAAGACAGACAAACACACACACAGAATTATATTGCATCTGGCCATGACTTTTCAAAGCTATCAGCAACACTTGGCTGCACGAGTCAATATGTCCATTTATACAATGCATTTATGATGCTCAGGTCTGCAGTCTTTTGGCTGCACTTGCTCAAGGTGGATGTTCCATGGGATTGGGGTTAGAGCAGCTTTTCCACCCAGAACCCTTAAGCCAATTCAATTCCCCAGGCAGTAGCTCACACTGAAATGCAGCTCCCGACCTCAATCTCTTCCATGCAGCTGGAGGTTGCTTGGAGATTGGGCATTTTACCTCTGTAGAAAATGAGTGTTCTCTCATAACTGGACACTACTTGCAATTTAATGATCGTCAAATTTTCCTTTCCTCTAAGGAAAGCACAAACTGCTGGAGAAACTCAGCAAGTCTGGCAAGCACCTGTGGAGAGTTAACAATGTCAATCTGGTATGACTATGCTTCTGGGGTTCTGAAGAAGTCATATCAGTCTCCAGTATTTCTCTCTGCACAGACATTGCCAGACCTGCCAATTTTCTCCAGCACTTTCTGTTTTTATTTCAGATTTCCAGTGTCCACAGCATTTTACTTTTATTTGAGTATTTTCTTTTCCTGCTGAATGTTTTATTTTTTCAAAAAATGTCATTATCTGATCAAATTTCACACATAAGTAGATTGGTAAATATAACGTACGGGCACAGTCCTTGGCTATCACTGCATCTCCATAGAAACCTGGTGCGCAGAGTTCACAATGAGGCCCAGCTGTGTTATGCATGCAGCCTAGACAAATGCCAGTCAGTGAATCACAATTACTGAAGAGCATATTAGAATCTGTATTGCTGTTACAGTTGCATGGTCGACATTCACTGCCCAATACCATTGGGTTTCCATAGTAACCTGGGGCACACCTACACAGGAAAGGAGAAAACCATTATTAGAGCTAGTCAGCAAGAAATAAAACAACACAAACATCCTGCCCAAGTTTTACTGATAAAAGATTAAAATATTTGAGCATTTGGATACTCGAATGATAGGTGTTTACAGCATGGAAACAGGCCATTCGGTCTACTATGTCCGTGCTGATCATCAAGCACCTATCCATTCTGGTCCCATTGTCCAGCACTTGGCCTGTAGCCTTGCATGTTATAGCACATCAAGTGATCGTCTAAATACTACTCAAAATGTTGTGATGGTTCCTGCCTCTACTATTCTTTCAGGCACTGAGTTTCAGATACCCATCCACACTGGGTGAAAAGAAAAATTCTTCCCTCAGTGCTTTCTAAACCATCCTCCATTTACCTTAACTCTGTGCCTCCTGGTTATTTATTCCTTTATTAAGTGGAAAGGTTTCTTCCTACCTCCATAAGAACATAACATATAGGAGCAGAATTAGGCCAGTCAGCCCATCGCGTCTGCTACCCCATTCAAACATGGCTGATATATTTCTCAACCTAATTCTCCTGCCTTCTCCCTGTAATCTTAAATCCCCTTATTGATCAAGAACCAATCTTTCTGTCTTAAATGCGCTCAATGGCATGGCCTCCATGGCCCTCTGCAGCAACAAGTTCCACAGTTTCACCACCCTCTGGCTAAAAACACTCCTCCTTACTTCAATTATTGATTCATAAATTCATAGAGCATGGCAATCAACCCTTTGGTCCAACTAACCCACACCGACCATGTTCCCAAAATAAACTAGTCCCACTTGCCTACAGGTTTGCCCATTTCCCTCAAAGCCTTTCTTATTCACATAGCTGTCTAAATGTTTTTTAACTGTACTTGCATCCCCCACTTTCTCTGGCAGTTCATTCCATATACATGCCATCATGTGTGTGGAAAAGTTGCCCCTCAGGTCCTTTTTAAATCTTTCTCCACTCACCTTAAAATCATGCCCTCTACTTTTGAACTCTCCTATTCTAGAGAAAAGACTTTGGCTATTCACCTTAGCTATGCCTCTCGTGATTTTATATCTCTCTATAAGGTCACTCTTCAGCGTCCTATTCTCCAGGGAAAAATGTCCCAGAATATCCAACCTGTCCTTATAACTCAGTCCCAGTAACTTCCTTGTAATTTTTTTCTGAACTTTCTCCAATTTAATAACATCCTTCTTATACAGGGCGACCAACATTGTACATAGTACTCCAAAAGTAACCTCACTAATGTCCTGTACAATTGCACATGACATCCCAAATCCTATTCTCAATAGTCTGAGCAATGAAGACAAGTGTGTCAAATGCATTCTTAACCACCCTGTCTACCTGTGACCTGAACCCCTGGGTCTCTCTGTTTGACAACAGTACTCAGGGCACAACCATTAACTCTAAGTCCTGCCCTTGTTTGTCTTACAAATGCAATACCTCACATTTATCTAAATTAAACTCCATCCACCACTCCTCAGTCCATTGTCCCAATTGATTAAGCTCCCTTTGTAATCTTAGATCACCTTCTTCACTGTCTACTATACCACCAGCCTCTGTGTCATCTGCAAATTTACTATATTCTCATCCAAATCATTTATACAAACGACAAACAATAATGGATCCATGCGAATCCCTGCAGAACACTGCTGGTCACAGGCCTCCAGCCTAAAGGGTCATCCATTCACTCTGAGGCTGTGTGCTCGGGACCTAGTCTCTCCTACTAGTGAAAACATTTTCTCCAAGTCTACTCTCTCCAGGCTCTCTACCCATTCTATACCCCTTAATTTTGTACACATCGATTAGGTCCCCTTGCACCCTCTCAGCTCTAAGGAAAACAACCACAGATTGTCACATCTTTCTTCAAAGCTGAAATGCTCCAGCCCAGGGAACATTCTAGAGAATCTCCTCTGCAGTGCAATCATTTCCTTCCTATAGCGTGGTGTCCAGAACAGCACAGAGTATGCCATCTGTTGATACTGTTGTGGGATTCAATAAATACATCTTTTACACGCCTGAGGCTGACTTAAGCACTACTAACCACAGTTCTCTGGGAGAAAGAACTCTTATAGTTTCACTAACCTTGAAAGTGAAGGAATTCATCCTCATGTTAACCCTAAATGACTGTTCCCCCCCCCGCCGCAAGATCTAAATTCTGCAGCCAGATGAAACATTGTTCTAAGAACTTTATTGTTCAGCAAGATTGTTTCTTAGTTTCATCCCGGGTATCAATTTAGTGAACCTTCATTGCACTGGACGTGTGCTCTGTCAGGTAAAAAGACCAATACTGTACACATTACTCTAGTTGTGGCCTCTCAAAAGCCTGAAAAAAAAAAATCAGAACCAAAAATAACACTGAAGATCTACTTTGAAAATTCATTACCTTCTTGCTTAACCTCCCAATCGAGAGTTCTGCTGTCATAGTTTACAATTATTTACTAAATTGATTACCCTGTACTTTGCTCTAAGTTACTCTCAAAAGACAAATGGCCTGAAAGTTTTCTCCTACTAAGTAGGAAGATCCATCTATTCCAAATAAAATTGATAAATATCAGATTTAAGCAAATAGTTTTTAAATTATTGGTCAACGGAACAAATAGATTCTATAAGAGTCTCCACCTCCATTATTAATACAGTTTAATAATGCACCGTTGGCTGCCCTCAGTCACACATAAATACTGACCTTTCACATTTTAAACCAGCATAGCCTGGCTTACAGAGACACTGTGTACGATCTCCATGATTGATACAATCCTTTGCAAAGCTAAAAAAGATGTTCAAGCAAAGAACAGAAAACACATGATTTAAATAAACTTACAATTGAACTCAAAGAAAAATGTTGAGTTTTCTTTTTAAGCACCCTTCCCGCCACACCCAAGCTGAGACCTGACAAAATGGAAATACATACTTGTTCGAAGAAACAGTGAGGGGGCAGGGACACTGAACACAAAGTGATGCTGCTCCAAATGTGGCATTTTCAACTAAGCCAGTCTTGCAGCGCTCACAGTTCTCTCCTTCAGTGTTATGCTGGCAGTTCTAAGGGGAAAGAAATTTTGCATTTAAAAATATTATCAGTTAAAGTGCTTCCAAAATGTCCTTTGGAAAACAAAACAAATCAGAGGTGCAGAGGAGCTTCACCTATGGTGTGCAGATGGTAGAGCACCCTTTAAGATCTAATGAGTAGTGATCGATTATCACAAGCATGACCTACAGAGGCAAAGCCAGTTCAGATGGAACAATCCGAACCGGTAATATCCAAACAGGAAGTGATTCTGCTCAACGGGTACTGAAGAATAAGCGACAAGCTTGGCATCTTGTCTCCAAACATGGGTCTCACCTCCTTCATTAATGATGAATGCAACATCAATAACACCAAACTTACGGAGTTTAGAAACCTTAAGACTATAAAAGCATTCAGATGGCTCAATCATCAAAAGCAAACAATTCTATCTTACATGGAAATTTCAAACCATTATTATAGACTTCTAATGTTTATAATCTTTATTTGTTGCAGGTGTTGACCTAATGGGTGCATTATTACTTTACAACAAGCTGACATAAATAGATTTGGCAGTTTTAAAATGCAATTTTGCTGCATCATTTATTTGATCTCATAACATAAAACATTCAGGTTTGGGACATATCTCATGAAATGAATGTATCTATTTTTGTAATAATTTTTCCCTCTCATTACAACTTCCTAAAGTCAATGTTGAGTTCAACAATTTTAGATTATAAACACTGCCCCTATTATCAGGTGTAGGTAATCGTTCTGCTGTTGTTATTTACACCTTCTCTAGACCCATCTTTTGGTTCCTCATTTGTCCCATTACTGCTGGTTTTTGCCTTGTGTCATTTCTTTCACCATTCCACCACTTCTCACCTTCATCTACCAAACATATTCTTTTATTTTTGTTCGGCATTCCATTATCTAAAGAATTGATACACCTCCAACATTTCATAATTCAGATTAGGGAAACAGCAGGTGGACTTTCCTGAGTATTTTGAGACCCTGACATTGGGACCAAGCAGAGTTCCTGAACCTGAATTCATCATGAGCCAGGCAGCTGGAACCGTTTCCCCAAATGTGGCCTTTTAGTTGGCCATCTCTGGAAAAAAAAGCTTCATCTTTCTGGCTCCCTTTTCCTTTCATCTGCCTCATAGTTGACCACTTTCACACTTGCCATCCAATTAAAGACAGCCCCCTCAAGCGTGGTAGGCTGACAAGAAGCCATCCAGAACTTGAAAGGTTGACAGCCCCACCAGCAGAGGTCAGTATGTGGGGAGCTGTGAGGGTATCTCCACTCACGTAGGGATTATGACAGGCCAGAATGGTTAGGGCTGTTAGACAAGACGAAAGCTGTCTGCAGTAATGGGATTTCCATAATTGCTACCTTTCATTAAATGGACTCTACAGCGCCAGTGGAACTCCAGAAAACTGGAAAGAACATCTCTATTCTGATTGTCATCTCCACATGATGGACAGATGTCCAAATCGCCCATACTTGTGGCTTTAAAGATGCAAACACTCTGCCCAGTGGGCACTACCAGCACTGAATTGGGGAGCCAGTCCAATGTGGCCCCAACCCTCTATTTCCCCACCTCCCCAGCCCCCAATTGTGCCTCTTCATAATCCATCCCATCATTTCTGTTCCGTTTTCTACAAATGGTCTCTGAGCTATTAAGACCATAAGACCATAAGACATAGGAGCGGAAGTAAGGCCATTCGGCCCATCGAGTCCACTCCGCCATTCAATCATGGCTGATGAGCATTTCAACTCCACTTACCCGCATTCTCCCTGTAGCCCTTAATTCCTTGTGACATCAAGAATTTATCAATTTCTGCCTTGAAGACATTTAGTGTCCCAGCCTCCACTGCACTCTGCGGCAATGAATTCCACAGGCCCACCACTCTCTGGCTTAAGAAATGTCTCTGCATTTCTGTTCTGAATTTACCCCCTCTAATTCTAAGGCTGTATTTTCTCTTATTTAAGTATTTTACAAGGCATGCTCATGGATCACTTATTAATTTGCAATTCAACAAAATGAACAGGATAATTATTAACACTTACGACACATATTCCTGATCCATCGAGGCACTGGTCTGAGTGGCCATTGCAGTTACAAGGCACGCACTTACCCAGGAAAAGACCCTTTGTATCTCGATAATAGCCTGGTGAACAGTCCTATTGGATTATTTTTAAAAATAAAAGGGGTTAAGTAATTTTTGAAAACATTGGCTGGTAATTCTGGATAATCACACTGCTGAACCACAATGAAAAATCACCTAATTAATATTTTATTCAAGTTTCAATGTCAGACCCCTTCTGTAAACACACTGACACATTCACTCTCATAACCCCTCATGAGAAACCCATTTGAATGAATGGGATGAAATATTCCTCAGCATTTTTACTGGTTGATGAGTAGTCATTGTAGGTAAGGGCATTAGGGTCAAAATGGAGATGTAGCAGGTAAGTGAAGTTGAGGTAAAGACCAGTTTATGTTTTAATTGAATAATGGAGTAAGGTCAAGGTGTAGGGTGGTCTGCTCTTAGTTACAATGTGCAAATTGAATCTAGTTCACAGTTCAATGGAAGAGAGCTCGATTAGCCAAAATCCATTAGGCACAGTAAATGGAAACATTGCCCCAACTTTGTGGCCTAGTATAGGAAGCTTTACGTCATGTTTGATTTTTGTTTTCCCTGAACTACTCGATTGATGGCACATCAGTGTTTGTTTTACAATTTGTTCACCTGGTGGGGAGCCTCACGTAATTGGGATTGGATGGACCTCATAGGACAACTCGTCAAGGAAAACTGGACCCTGTTTTACCCTGCATCTACCCTGTTGATGCACTTTGAATCTGCTTCTATTATGACTAGCAACAGCTCATAATCCTCAAGGTGAAGTATTGGATTTAAACAAAAATCAGTTCCAGATTTGGAGAGTTCAATGAAGTTGACAACCAATAAATGTAATTTTTAACAAAAGATTGATGCACGTCAATGATCAAACTGGTAAAGAATCACCACTTTATTAAATCGACGAAGATACGAATGTGGCCTACCTGACAGGAATCCCCCATGTAATTAGCTGGACAGTGACAGATTTCTACATTGCTGGCCACACTCCCTTCTCCAGTGTCAGAAGCTTGCTCAAGTATCACATTCCTCAGTGCAACAAGCTTGGCCAGTTGGGAGTGAAGGGCTCGAATCTGAAGACCATCCAGGCTGGCCAACACCATCATCATTTCTTCTCTGGACACAGGGTTGTGTGTTTGCGCATGCCTGAAATTACTCTGCTCAAAACAAAGAGAACATACTGCACGTTAGCAGCTGCGCCCGTACCAGAATGACCAGAAAGAGAATCGAGTCACTGAATTGAAAGGCGCTGCTGTTTTAAGGTCATTGCTTTTTACAGTATCTAATCAGTCCTTCATTAGCGAGTGTTACATTAACCTTCATTGCATACTGCAGATTCTCACTTCTTTAAAATATTATGGTGGGCGAGTTCAAAACCTGGGGCATATTTTTCAGGAGAGAGGAGAAAGAATTAAAACGGATATGAGGGGCAACGTTTATACATGGAGAGAGGTTCATGTGTGGAGTGAACTGCCAAAGAAAGTGGTGGATTCAAAAGACATTTGGATATGTTCATCAATAAGAAATGTTTGGAGGGATATGGGCCAAACAAAGGCAAGTGGGACTAATTTAGTTTGGGTACATGGTCGGCGCAGACTGATTGGACCAAGGGTCTATTTCCATGCCCTGTGACTGAATGACAAACAAAACCATCAAAATGCTCATTGAAGCCACATAAATTCACACTGCCAGGATCAAAGTCCCTGTGTGAAACAGAATAGGGTTCCTTTTGCCAGTAATCTGCACTTTGGAGTCAAGGGACACAACTCCATCTCTGCATTTAGAGCCTCACTATACATAGCAAACACATGAGAACACATAATGTGGTCTTTTTTAACTCCAAAAAGTTAAAGAGACATAAATTGCTAAATTTTGTACTGTATAATGGTTAGTGTACTTGTACACAACAGTATTCTTATAACCAATATTTATAAAATAATAAAGGAGTAATAAACAAAAAAAGCAAATAAAATGCTTTATCTCAAACCTCCACCAATTGAAGCCAACTTTCATGCAGTTCTCCAGGTGCTGGATAATCCTTTGCTACATACATAATGGTCATTTGGTTGCCCTGTTGAATGAAGTAGAATGATCAAATATTGAAACACTCCAGACAAAACAAAATGACGTTAGCATGGCAGATGGACACATGATTCCTTACGAACATTTAAAAATCATCAGATCTGACAGTCTGCCAAGTCCAGCACCACTTACGAGCAGACTTGGACTGTGCCATTCTTTCAGGTTTTACAAAAACTGACCTTCAAAATTACATCAGGGCGAGATTCAACTGGTAAAGAGATGATGTCACCACGTTGCACTTCAGACCGAAGCTGATACATCAAGTGTCCTCCGTATGATGAAATCTTTGAAGGAGAAAAGTTTGTGTCATATTTTTAATGGCGGTTTAGCTGGAAAATTAAATATTGAACACTGAAATATGGGTTTGTAAACATAACATTTATGAGTTTTGAGAAGATTTGTAGCTCAGGTTGAGGTTCTGAATGTAAGTTTGCTCACTAAGCTGGAAGGTTCATTTTCAGACATTTCGTCACCATACTAGGTAACATCACCAGTGGGTCTTCGGTGAAGTATGGTGTTATGTCCTGCTTTCTATTCATGTGCTTAGGTTTCCTTGGGTTGGTGATGTCATTTCTTGTTCTTTTTCTCAGAGGGTGATAGATTGGGTCCAAATCAATGTGTTTGTTGATAAAGTTAGAATTGGAATGCCATGCTTCTAGGAATTCTTGTGCATATCTCTGTTTGGCATGTCCTCGGATGGATGTGTTGTCCCAGTCAAAGTGGTGTCCTTCCTCATCTTGATTGTACAGCCATGTCTTTTTGTGGCTATTTATTGTTCATGTATCCTGGTGGCTAGTTCTGCCAATGTAGCGTTTGTTACAGTTCCAGAAACCCTAGCCACTCTCCCCTACACCAAAGACATCTCGGAAATGACTGCCAGACTACTCATCAGACCTCTTGGCATCATGGTAGTGCACAAACCCACACACTAAAACAGCAGCTAATGAACTTGAAATACCCCATACAAACAACAAGCAAAACAAATGTTATTTACAAAATACCTTGCAAGAACTGGAACAAATGCTACATTGGACAAGCAGGCAGAGTATTAGCCACCAGGATGCATGAACATCAACGAGCCACAAAAAGACATGACCCACTATCACTAGTATCCTTACATTGAGATGAAGAAGGACACCACTTTGACTGGGACAACACATCCACCTGAGGACATGCCAAGCAGAGACAAATATGAGAATTCTTAGAAGTATGGCATTTCAACCAGAACTCTATCAATAAGCACATTGACTTGGACCCCATCTACCACCCCCAGAGAAAAAGAACAGGAAATGATATCACCAACCAAAGGAAACCTAAACACATTATAGAAAGTGGGACATAATACCAGTGCCTCACCAGAGGCTCACTGATGATGTTACCTAGTATGGTGATGAAACATCTGAAAATGAACGTTCCAGCTCAGAGAGCAAACATACGTCCATAATGTTTAAAAAATTGGATTGATGTGAGAAAATGGGTACTGAGTAATGCTAAACAACATGCAACGTGTTCCCTCTCATTCTGCCCTCAGACAGCACTGCTGGCAAAATGGTTAGGGCACTGTCAACAAATAGTCTAAGATGCATCTCAGAAACTAGCACTGGATCCACTTCTAATGCAGAAACTCGTGAGCATTTCAGATCCTTTTCCATTCGATCAGACTGACTACATGGATTGCGCTGGGCTTGTTATGGCTCGTGTTCCCAAGTCGATGAGCAGCCATTACCGGCTTTCCTTGAACAGGCAACCGGAGGCTGCCATCAAAAAGATCTAACAACTTAACTGAGAATCATGAAGAGCACTGCACTCTACTAGACTTCATACTGAAAGGAAGGTCACTCTTGACCATTGCTTTGCCTGGTCTCCTCCATCTCTCTCCATCACCCTGACACTCCATCACTAGAGGACCTCCGGAGTCCAAGAGCTAGTGTCCCCTGTTGTCTCACATGCGTCTTCTTCAGGACCACAGCACAAATCCATGAGGACGGACATAGCAAGCAAGCCAGACTTATTCTCATTTCATGAAAGGGCCAATCTTGAATGACCCACTTGCACATCAGATTTAAGCAGCCGATCATTAATGTCATGGAACCAATTTCAGATCAATA
Organism: Chiloscyllium plagiosum; assembly: GCF_004010195.1. Lineage (NCBI taxonomy): Eukaryota > Metazoa > Chordata > Chondrichthyes > Orectolobiformes > Hemiscylliidae > Chiloscyllium > Chiloscyllium plagiosum. The sequence goes on along the minus strand of NC_057729.1, from coordinate 43,610,288 downwards.
ATACTGTGTGACTTTAACAGAAGTTAATAAACAGTGACAACTTCTTGACAGCAAAATGATTTTCAAAGGTTGACAAGGGATTTAAAACAAATTTAGCAGAAGCTAAATTTTTTTAACCTCTCTTCTGGACTCTTTCCCTGGCCAGGAGCCAACCCCCCGAATTGGTAAGAATCCAGTTTTTCTTCTGAAAGAAAAAAGATAAACTTACCACTGAATGGACAAAAGCACCTAATTAAGTACCTTCAAAATTGCCCAAGAACTTGTTTAATAGTCCAGCAGCAAATCAGATTACAAACACGGCCCACTGGGGGCAGTGTTGTGATAACAAAAGGAGAAATGAAGGGGGTGGGAAAACAAGGGAAGTGACTAAATTGAAACAGCGTTGATGAGGTCATAATACACTCCAGGCCTGTCGTGCCCACCTCTCTCTGAACGCTTTGAGTGTACTGTTGGACACTGCATCACAGACAAAGGACACCCAGGCATGGATGTAGCCTCGGAAGAGAGGCAGACAATTGGGAATTATGGCCCGCTGCATTGACCTGTTGATGTCTGCATTAGCCAGGCCCAGACACAGGCTCTGAAGGAGTTGCTCCAATCCAACAGGGGCAGTGTAAAAATCACAATAATCAAAAGGTTGCCACACTGGGGAGGGGGATAAATCAAAATGATATTGAAGGGAATGTATCCTAGACCCCACAGTTCCCATCTCTCTAAGAACCAAGCTTTTAAGAATGAAATTCTCCAAGGTTCTTTTGATAGCAACTTTCAAACAATTGACTATTTAGAAGAACAAGGGCGGCAGCAACATGGGAACACCATCAGCAAGCCACTTACTATCCTGACTCGGAAACAGATTACTGTTCCTTCAGAGTTGCGAGGTCAAAATCCTGGAACTCTCTCCCTAATTGCATTGTGGGTCTTCCTGCAGCATATAGACTGCAGCAGTTCAGCACCACTTTCTGCAGGGCAACTGGGGACATGCAATAAATGTTGCTGCAGCCAGCAATGCCCATATCCCATTACAGAACTTCTTTAATAGCAGAGGCAGCTTGAAGGGCTAAGTGGCCTTCTCCTCTATCTAACTTTGACATATTTTCTAATTAATCTGCTCAGACATGCTGTTACACAATCTTGGAGTATGTGGGACTTGAATCTGGGCCTCCTGCTCCTGCACCACAAGATTTTGACAGTGAATTGTTTTTGTTTAGAAAGTTAACCTATTTTTCTAATCAACCTATTCAGAGATGTTATTACATACCTCTGGAGCAGGTGGGAATCCAGGCCTCCTGATCCAGGGGAAGGACACTACCCTGAGCAGGCCCCCCACTTTGTGAGTGAATTTAGAAATATACTCCAATGAGCTCTCAATCAACTCTGGAGCTGTCCTGGTTCACCCTGAAAGGAATCTACATTTCAAACACTAATAACTGGGTTTTTTAAGCGGCTGATGCACACGAGTATCATTCCAATCAATTCTGAAGATGGGTCACTGGACTCGAAAAGTTAACTCTGCTTTCTCTACACTGCTGTGTTTCTCCAGCAATTTCTGTCTTTGTTTCAAGCAAAAATATTTTTCAGCAACATCTTTATGGTAAACGAGGATGACAGTAGAACAGTTAACTATAGCTGTTCCACCTTTAAATTCACAACTGGACAGGGAGGGAAGATGGTGGATAGCTGGACTAGTAAATGAAAGACCCAGCTACTTCTCCGGAGACACAAACACAGAAATTGCTCCAGTTTTGGCTGCATCTGTGGAGAGAAAGCAGAGTTAGGTCATGTGACCCTTCAGAATAGAATTGATGCGTTTTTCCAGCAATTTCGGTTTTTGTTTCTGATTTCCAGCATCTGCAGTGTTTTGTTTTTTATTTGTTTAATGTTCTGGGAATGGTTCAAATCCCGGTGAAAATTGATTCCTTGAAAATGATTTAAATGCAATTAATTATATCGTGAGTCTGAGTAATGGTGATGACTGGCTATCATAAAAACCATCTGTTTCACTAATGCCTTTTAGCAAAGAGAATCTACTATCCTGAGTCCAGATCCACAGCAAATGGGATTGATTTTTAACTACCCTCGGAAATTTATCAATGAATCACTCCACGAGGGGAAAATTAACCATGCTGCCAATGCTACAATCAACTCACAAAAGAATAAAGATAGTGAACTGTGTCGGTGATCTGTAAAGGAGGACAGTAAGCTGGTGGAGGTGAATTTGTCTTATTGTACCTGGTCTCCAAGATAAGGAAGTGATGCCTGCCAGTACAGCTCCTGGGAGATATCGGCCACATCAGCTGTAACCTCTCTGTCCTCCGGATTGGGGGTTACCAGCAACTCTTGACGATCGCTACCCATCAACTTCCAGCCACTCATATGTTCAAACTGGAATCAAAAATGATGCAGGATGACCAAACTGAAAGCTTTTAAAACTGATTCTTCAGAAAAAGGCATGCATTCAGCAGTAGGAATGTTTCCTTTCAATTGTATTCCCTCAAGATGCGCAGGTTAGGTGGGTTGGCCATGCTAAATTGCCCATAACTTCCAGGGATGTGCAGGCTGGATGGATTAGTCATGGGAAATGCAGTGTTACAGGGATAGGGTGGTGGGGGGGGGGGGGGGGATGCTCTTTAGAGGGTCAGTGTGGACTCAATGGGCTGAATGGCCTGATTCCATGTTGTAGGGATTTTATGATTCCAAGATATTGTTGTGACGATAAATTGACTGATCAACTATTCCACTGTCACAAATCCTCATGGAGATAAGATTCAAGGATGGCGTGTGAATCTTCATTGCCGTCTGGTCTAGACTCTCCTGCAATGGCTGACAAATTTCACTCTTCTGTGATAGAGACAGCAACCTCAAAGGCAGCTTCAATCATAACCTTAGTGACAGAAGCAGCTGTGAGCCGGAGTATACAAACTTTAGGAAAAGACCCAGAAGGAGAACTTATATTTTTTAAAAATCACAGCAAGTTGTTTTGATTTCAAATGCAATGCCCGAAAGGCTGGTGGAAAATTAATTCGTAACCTTTGAACAAGAGCAAGGTACATTTACAGGGCAATGGTGAAAATAAAACAGCTGGCACAGGGAAGATGGGCCGAAGGACCTCATTCTTGTGTAAAATCAGAGGTCACTCAGAGTCTGAAAGCTGAAGTATGGAGGACAAATGTTATGAAGAGCACTTGGTGTTTGTTGGTTGTCATGGACATGCTGAGCCAAAGGGCCTGTTTCTATGTTCAGGACTCGATGGTCACCATAGACAAGATTGGCTGTGCTCTTTCATGAGCGCTAAATCGAAAAATGTATCCATGTCATTTTTAATGAAGATCATAACCAAGATTATGGTTTATACTTTACTTGCTACATTTTTCATTTTCTTTCAACATAGCCCGTCAGTGAGAAGGACCACATCTATAAAAGCAGGAACTCAGTTGAACGGTAGTGTCTACAATGGGGCTTTCTGAAGAGAGTGTGGCATTGTGATGGCAATGCACAACTTACCGCAGTTCTTCTCTTATCAGAGATCTGGCACCGGTCAGTAGCTCCGAAGCAGAAACAGCTGGTACAACCTTTAGGATTGGCTCGATCCAAGTAGAATGTTCCCAGGCGGCAGGTGTCGCATTGTGGGCCTTCCACATTTTCCTGAATAGAAAAGTGTGCACATCTTGTCACAACTTTTAATTAGAGAGTGACCTGTAACATTAATAAGATCAGGGCAGTCCCCCAGACACAAAGAGACCAGAGAGGAATTGCCCAGGTTTACTCCCCGCTGCTGGACTGGGCTTCAAATCAGGTTTCTCACCTCACCGGAGACAATTACACGTGGAATTTTTACATTGTCCATTTAAGTGTGGGAGGAGAACTATCAGGTAGTGATGAACACACCGCCCCACCCCTGAGAAAACTTATTCAATTGCCTAGCAGTTTATGAAGAGCTGGCCGATAGGTGTGGGCGAGCCTCTCAGCAAATCGTAGGCCTCAACACTGGTGACCTGGCACATCACAAGCTGCCAGCCAATTAGAAGCAGAGCTTCGGGAAACACCTGTTATCCTCTTCTTGGGCGTCATGAGGAGAATGCAATGGGGCCACACTATGGCGGGGGGGGGGGGGGGGGGAGTGGGGGAGGCTGAAGGCTAGGCCAGGGTGCGATTTTCAGAGGCCAACCTGTTGATCCCCATTTGACTACCCTCTGATTGGGACATTTAGAAATATACCCTCGCCTAACCCGACAGGCAGTTTGCCATGGTTTTCCAGTCAGGAACCCCCTTTCCCTCACAGCTTCAAAGTCAGGTGATGGAGCAAGATGGTGCATAGGCTATTAATTGACCACTTAGGGACCTGACTTGAAGATGGATCAAGGAGATCACCCATGGAACTTTTTGCCGAGGGCATAACTGGTTGGGTGGCAGGAAGTCATGGATACACGGTTCACCTCTCTGCATGACCATACTGAATCGTTGTATAAATAGTGAGCAGCAATTACACTTCTGAGTGGATCTGCCCTGGAAAATCATGTAAGCCTGATACTTTGCAGACGGCTCGCTGTTGCACATTGAAGCTAAATTAGTCAATGTATGTCTGCCCACTCACGGTTTGGATTCCCCAAAGTGTCGGGACTTCCTCCAGTAAGGCCTAGCCATTAGCTCTATCTGAATATACAATAGGGAAAAGCCAATGATTCCTGTCCACAGATTGTGAGTGGAGTAGTCAGGACACAGGAGTCAACAAACCAGAGTAGGGGGTAGCATTTTCCCATCTACATGGGTGTGCAATGGTCTCGGTGTCTAAATTTTACAAGGTGCTCTTGGGACCCTCACATTTTGGAAGCTTTTCCACATATCTTTAATTTTGCAGCTTGCAGAAGATTTATAGAAAAAGCAAATCCTGGAATTGGCTCCAGCCACAATAGATCCTGTATATAATCAGTCCCTGTAAAATATATCTGAAAAGTCCAATAAGCAGAATTTTTTTTTGTAGTTTTGGTGTCCTTTCATTCAATCTCAGAAAATTGACTATTTATTCATTAAAATTTACAATCTCTGTTAGGGCTGCCCATGACAGAGTGGCACAATATGAGATCTAACAGAATCAAAGAAGCAAGTTTAAAGTGGTTTAAAAGCATACCACTGTCTTTAAAAGTCACTTGCATTTCAATTTATCTGATGTAGCGTCATGCATTTACTTTGATTAGCTGCTTTTTGACAGCACTGACCTTGCAATGACATTGCCCGGTGACAGAGTCACAGATGCTGGCTTGGGTTCCAGCTTCATTACAGTTGCATGGCATACAGTCAGGGTAGTGGTAATATCCAGGAGCACAGCGATCACATCGACGTCCAGTTACATTAGGCTTGCACCTAAGTGGAGAATCAGTTGGGAATTAACAAGGACCCATAAGATGCGACTGATCTCAATGTTCTCAGCCACAACTCAGAAGTTACAGTTGCAAATAACAAAGTAAATCCTGAATTCAATTGAATTGAATTAGCTTTATTGTCACATGCATTCAAATGAGGCCAGTGAAAAGTTTACAAGTCTCCGTTTTCAGTGCCATTTTAATTACAAGGTACCTAGGTACAGATTCTTCAGTACAAGTTGTTAGGAAAAGAAACAGGTAAACAAAGAAACAAAAAGTCCAGTATTACAGATCGTAGGAATAAATTAGAAACAAAGAAATAAAAAGTTCAGAATGACGGTCCTTCCAACCCAGTCCACGCTGGCACCTAGCCTCCAGTCCAGACCTCCAATCTTGCACATAACTCTATTCAAAGAAAGCCAGAGTTGGAGATATGATGCCAGTGTATTGTCACTCTAGAGGGGGTTGCTGAGGGACACTGGTTAATTGAAAGGAAGAAAAATTGGGTGGGCTTTGTTAAGGGTGTGCAATCCTCACCATCGGACATCCATGACTTTGTGTCCAAGTAACAAGAATAAAAACTCCCCACAACAGCAGGAGACTGGCTGAAATGATAAGGTGCTTTTTATGTGTTGTGATGCTCACAGGGCTTAGGCGCACTTCCAGAACTTTTTGTGTTTTCTCCTGTGCATCTCATTTACAAAGCGTCTGCCGTTTCATTGATTATCGCTACGCGATTGAGGAGGATCTGAAACAGTGCATGGAGTTCTGCAACTCTTTTGTTTTGACTTTACAAATTCCAGGAACTGATGCTATCTCCCCAAAACTGGTGATAGAAAACCACACCAGTACATAAAAGTTCCAAAGCAAAACAGACACTGATTGCTTCATGCATCTTGACACTAACAGTCAAGAACGCCTTGCTTATAATCCTTTAATATTTGCTTGAGGGAGGTGCCTGCATCAAAATGTTTGACAGGTAGGCTGCACACAGGCATTGGAAGCTCTAGCTGGGGTTTCCTTGTATAAATCTGTTGGACTTAGCAAGGTCAACTGCTAGCTAGGGCCTAGATTTTTAGCAACAGAAATGGGCAGGTGAACAATGAGGTTATTGGTGGCTATGCTAGAAGTCCATTTTGTGGAACAGACCCACAGACATCCAACAAACAAAAAATCCTCAAAACTCCTCTAAAGTCACAAATTATTTCAAGTGTCACATTATCACCTTTGCCCGTCATCCACTTCCAGGATCACGGGAGAGGAGAGAGGTTATATTTTCCCTGTTATTTCCCTTTCAAATTGAGACTTGAATTAAAATGCAGGCACCAGGATGGCTTTTGTAGCTACTCCAAGTCATGTGAAGGTTATAGTAAAGCTCGCTCAAGATGCTCCTCCTTCTCACATACCTTGCTGCCAGAATTCACTACACCATGACTGTCCTGGCACTTGATAACGTCTGATCAACAGAGTAGATTAGTCAGGACTTAGACAAAACCATGGTGATAATGAAGTTGTCTTGGAATTTGGCATTAAACTGTTACATACCTGCCATTGCAAGGCATGGTGGGATAGTGTATCAAACATATCAGCAGGGAGCCCTGTGGAACACACTTAACCCATCACCTTACCTGCACTGTCCACTCTCACTGTTGCATCCAGGTCTGGTCCTATCTCGAATTCCTGAGTGTGAGCAGTTGCATTCTTCACAGCCGACCAGTGGGTGGCAGCCAAACGTCTGGGGCTCACAGACAATGCACTCCGGTTGAATGGTCCGTGGGGGGCAGATACAGTGACCTGTGACCTCTTCACACAAACGCTTGCCACAGTTACATGCTGGAGAAGTAACAGGAAAAAGAATTGGGAACGATGAAGCTTAGAGCATTTCACATACTTAGACCTATTCTCATGTTCAATTTTTAAATGTTCACTTTTTGCCTCTATCCCCTTTATAATCTGTGTGAACTGATCTCTCATTGGTGGGGTGGGGGTGGGGGGTGCATTATCTGAAGTCACGGCACTAGAAATGGAAGAAGAAATCTGGACCAATCTTGACATAATTGTAACTCATAGGAGGAGGCCATTCATCCGACCATCAATCTGTTGGCTTTTGACAGAACTTTTCAATTAGCCTACTTTGTGGCTTAGTCCACATTATCCTACACATTTGTTCACTTCAAGTATATGTTCAATTCTTTTATTAGATTGAATCTGCTTCCATCTCTCCCAGGTGGGCGTTCTGTTATCAGTGAAGCTCTATGGGTTAAACAGTTCATGCAAGGTGACACATGGAAATCCAAGAGAGCAACTATTGAGTCATTCAGATGCCCAGCACGGAAACAGACCCTTCGGTCTGACTCATCCATGCCGACCAGATATCCTAACCTAATCTAGTCCCACTTAGCCAATATCCCTCTTAACCCTTCCTATTCATATACCCATCCAGATGCCTTTTAAATGTTGTCATTGTACCAATCTCCACCACTTCCTCTAACAACTCATTCCATTCGCACACCACCCTCTGCGTGAAAAAGTTGCCACTTAGGTCCCTTTTAACTTTTACCCCTCCCACCCTAAACCTATGCCCTCCAGTTCTGGACTCCCCGACCCCAGGGAAAAGACTTTTTCTATTTACCCGATCCATGCCCCTCATGATTTTATAAACTGCTACAAGGTCACCCCTCAGCCTCCGACGCTCCAGGGAAAACAGCCCCAGCCTATTCGACCTCTCCATTCTTTGGATGGTCTGCTTTCCCTGGGGATCTCATGTCAAAATTATAGCAGAAGATGGGAAAAAGGCTTAAAGGGGCTGCTGCATTTGAATAGAGCCTTGGTGAAGCTATGCCTGGTGGACCACATCCAGCAGGGGTTCTGTAACAGTGAACACTGTGACAACCAGTGGGGTTACAAGATGAGCATTCAGGGTCATGGGTTGTGAGACAGCTATGGTGGTTGCGGAGCAGAGATTCAATTTGGCATTCCTGGAATTGACTCCGAAGTCCCTTTAATTTCTTTTGCCCGAGGGCATAACCTAATCCAATCTGTCCTGAGGTATGATCGCAAACACCAACAGAGTTTCCAAAATGGCAAGTATCTTAGCTTTTTTTTTAAATGTCTGCTCAAACCCACATTCTGCTGAGAAATCGGCCCCAAACCCATTCCCAAATTTCACTCTGGGGTCACACAAAACATAAAGCTTTATACTGGAGTTCACAATAGAAAAAAAACTTCTGGTGAACACGGGTGTACAGACTTTGCCTCGTTACCCAACAAGGGATAGATTAACTATGAAGGTGGGGGGTTAGAAATGAACATTTACTTGATGGATTCCTAGGAAATGCCCAATGATGGGAGGTTGAGTAAACCGGGTCAATATTCCCTGGAATGCTGAAAAATGAAGGAAATCTCATTGAAAAATATAAAATTTTTAAGGGGCTTGATGGGGTAAAAGCTGGGAGAATTCTTCTCCCTTACTGAAGAGTCTACAAATAGGTGTAACAGTCTTAAATGGTTGGCAATTTAGGACTCAGATGGGGAGATACTTCCTCACTCAAAGAGTTGGGAATCTTTGGAATTCCCTCATATAAAAACAGAAATCACTCGAGAAAATCAGCAGGGCAGGCAGCACATGGAGACTGATTCAGAGTTAATGTTTTGAGTCTAATAAAAGTATTCTTCAGAACAAGAGCAGTTATAATGGATTTGAAATGTTAACTCTGCTTCTCTCCACAAACGCTGTCAAACTTGCTGAGCTTCTCCGGTACTTTATGTTTCGACTTCAGATTGTCAGCATCTGCTTTTATTTGGAATTCTCTACTCCAGAGAATCATCGCTGCTCAGTCATTGAGTTGACTGTTGCATACTCAGGGAATTAAGGTGTCTGGCAAAGGTGGATGAGCAGTGATTTGATTGAATGGCAGAGCAGAATGGAAGATTTAAACAGCCTACTCCTGGTTCTACTTGCTATCTTCTTATAACCTTGGTCATTGCAAGCATCCAATGCTGGGGTTGGTGTATTCGCCTGAAGATTTGTATTGGGGTACACACTAGGGAGGGATAAGTTATTTGCTGCCTAAGTCTATGAAGTCAGACTAACTGAGATGAGGAATTCATCATGTGGAACACTACATCCCAGATCTCTTCCACACAACCGAAAAATAAACACCCCATTAGGTGGGAAAGAGCTTCTTCAAACATTTTTCGCTATGTATTCCCCCTCGGATAATATACCTTTAGATTTATTAAGTTAAAGGCATACTGAAGTTGTTCAAATCGCACAATCATTTCAGTTCTTGGTCTGAACATCCTATGCTCTGGTTTACTTAATTGAATCTCATTCTTTGTTTGTAATAAAAATCTGGTCCTTACGCCTGCAGTTAGGGAATCCATAGTAGCCAGTAGCACACCGGGAACAGTCACGGCCAATCACATTGGGTCGGCATTGGCACTGCCCTCCAAAGGGGTCACAGGATGAGCTGGTAGCGCCCACTTCATGGCACATGCAAGGCAGGGCACCATTGTTGTAGAATGCAGCGAGGGACACTGCAGAGTCTTTGCAGAACTTTGATGCCGTCGTGGGGCTGCAAGAAATTCAGACATTTACAATCAGGATTTTAAAAAAAATCTCCATCCATTCTGTGCTGACATTTCGCAGTTTGCACACTGTAAATTAGGTCCAACATGAGCTTTCATCTCTGCATCAAACACCAAATTCAATGTTCCTCCTGTTTGTATAAGCTAGACAGGTTCATAAATTGATTGTGTTGCAAGGAATTTATGTACTTTGGATAAAATACAGATGGTTTTGCTACAGAAAAAAAAACCTTAAACATAAAACCTCAGGAGCCCAAGAGGATTTCATACAAGAAAGCAATCAGAGTGGTACAGAATTCAGGAGAGAAACAGACTGAGAACTGGAAAATCAAGGCGAGAGAACGGTTGAAAAACCAGGGAGATCCAGTCTAAAGGATGAAGTAGCAAGTTGAGGAGGTACAGAGGGGGAAATCCAGAGGATTGGGATCAAAACGGTTATGAATCTTACTGGCAATTGAGGAACGCTGTTTGGGGAATGCTTCAGTGGTTATGGTACAGGACTGATAATCTGCATGCTTTGATTAATAACCCTGAAGCAGGAGTTCAAATACCATGATAGGAGATGTGCAATTTAGGTTTGGTTAATTAAATCATTCTGAAATAAAAGGCTTGAATTAATCATGGTGATTGAAAAATTTCTGGATGTTGCAATTGGTCCAGTAATGTCCCTTATGGAAGGGAATCTGCTACTCTTAATGTATGTGACTCATTCTTAACCAATCTTTGAAATCTTCTCAATGTAGTCAAAACAAAAAGTTTACCACCACCTTCTTTGTGGGCAATAATTGTTGGCCTGAACAATATTTTTCAAAAAGGTGCTGGGAAATAATAGGAGCCTTGAAGGAGGAGGCTAGCTGAAGGGCCATGGACATTCATTTGAAGGAAACTGCGAAGGTGGTATGTGGGTGAGATCTATAGGGAGTTGTTAGGTAACAATAACGGTCCTTTCTGAGTTTGCTCGATCAGGATGGAAAAAAGCTGTGGAAATCGGTGAAGGCAAATGAGCTGGAGGAATGTGACTTACTGAGGACAAGACATGGGTGGCAGACCAAGGCTGGAGTTTGGAAGATCAGCAGAAAATATTGGAGAGAGACAAGCTGTATCAGGGATGGACAGCACATAGATCTGGAAATGCAGCTCACACAAAAATCTGAGTTGGCACAATATTTGTTTTGGCCTCAGTGGGCAACTTGGAGAGAAATGTAGTTGAGAACAAGGATATGGAACTTCTGGCAGGAATTGACATATATTTGTAGAACGGCTTTGTAACATTGCTAAGTGCCTCATACATGAACTGGTTGGAAGGTGTCATGACTGCTGTTGTATGGGCACTTACTTTACATTCAGTTAGATTCCAAAATCAGAACAAGTAAAAGCCAGAAAATGCAGAGATTTGTTACAGCATAGGAGGTCAACTGACCCATTAAATTAATGCTGGCTCTCTTTGGAGCAATTCTATTCCCCTGTTCTACCTCTGGAGCCATGGAATTTTATTTACTTTTATCAGATAGAGGCTGTGGCATCATGGTAATGTTGCTGAATGAGTAATTCAGAGCCGCATGCTAATATTTTGGGGACATGGGGTTCAAATTCCCCCATGGCAGATGGCAAAATTTAAATGTGATAAAAATCTGGGAATTAAAAGTTCATCCAATGGTGACCATCTAACCATTATCAACTGTCGTAAAAACTCATCTGATTTAATGATGCCCTTTAAGGTAGGTAATCTGCCATCCTTATCTGGTCTGGCTTACATGTGACTTCGGACTCTTAACTCTGAAATGGCCTAGCAAGCCCCTCAATTGTTTTAAAGTGCGACAAAACCTAAACAAAAGAATAAATCCTGCACGGACCACTCTGGATTGACTCAGGCACGGGAAATTATAAAGTTAAACTGGACGACCCTGCAAAGTCCTCTTACCCATAGATCTCCTAATTTTGTCACATAGGGGCCCGTGACAAAATTAGGAGAACTACACCACAGATAGTCAAGCAAGACTCGTCATCCCAAAGATGCACTAGCCCCTATTGTATTCACTGAAATGGTGTGTACAAGGTTGGAGTCAATCCTCTGATGTAGAAGTAAGGCTGCTCCCATGTAAAGTAGGATTCAACACCAAAACAGAGAAAATAGGAGTAAGCCATTCGGCCTTTTGAGACTGCTCCATCATTCATTCTGACCATGGCTGATCATCCAACTCAATAGCTTGTTCCTGCTTTTCCCCCTTCTCCATTGATCCCTTTAACCCCAGCATTTTTGAGAAATTCACTCATCAGATGACAGCGTTGCTGACTAGGTCAGCATTTATTGCCCAGAGAGCAGTTAAAAGTCAACCACATTGCTATGGGTCTGGAGTCACATGTAGGCCAGACCAGGTTAGGATGGCAATTTCCTTCCTTAAAGAACATTAGTGAACTACATGGGCTTTTCCAACAATTGACATGTGATTCATGGTCATCATTAGACGCTTCATTCCAGATTTCATTGAATTTAAATTCTACCGTGTGCTGTGTTGGGATTCACACTTGGGTCCCCAGAAAATTACTTGAATCTCTGGATTCACAATCCAGCAATAACACCACTAGGCCATCGCCTCTCTCAGGGCTTTGCAAATGGGTTACTAAGACACATTTAAACAAATTATTGAAGGATAATATAAAGGATCTGAAGGAGATTCAGATTTGCAAATGAAAAGATGCTGAGGACCTTTTGCTCCACTTCTGCATGACAAGTAGCCAGTCTTGAAGCACAAACTTACTTGATATAGAAACTGTTTCCTCCACAAGTGCTGATGAAATCATAAGACTTGTCTAAAGGTTCTTCGACAAGGTAGTTTGAATTGTAACTAGCTTCTGGTATGATCAAAATGTAGTCCTGAAGGACAGAGATTTACAGATTTACCAATGGTTCAACTGTGTGCTCAGCACAGCTAAACAGTAGGAGTCATTAATTGTCAGGAGGCTGAAATTAGAGTTGTACAGTACGGTAAACAGACCCTGCAGTCCTACTCATCTATGCCAACCAGTTATCTCAAATTAATGTAGTCCCAATTGCTAGCATTTGGCCCATATACCTCTAAACCTTCCTATTCATATACTCATCCAGATGCCTTTTAAATGTCGTAACATACAAGCTTCCACCACTCCCTCTGGCAGCTCATTCCATACACGCACCACCCTCTGCATGAAAAAGTTACCCCTTAGATCAGTTTTAAATCTTTCCCCTTAAACCTATGCCCTCTGGCTTTGGACTCTGCTATCTGAGGTAAAAGACTTTGGTAATTCACTCTATCTAATTGCACAACTGTTTGACAGTCTCTTAATATTACTCTGGTGAAATTACTCGGGAAGAGGACAGAACTTAAAGTGCTGGAGGCTGGTTGAATGCAGGATTTACTGCTGGACTTTATCAAGACTCCACTCAACCCAGGAATGGATGCATGTTACACTTTGTCCTAGGAATACCCACTTACTCCACACATTTGGGACCTGAAGGTCAGAAGGTTCGGACATTGTTGAATGAGGTATAGTGACCTATTGGTAGATTAGATCAGATCAAAACATAAGCAGGACCCCATCAAGAGACAGAAAAAATTGTTTTGAGGTGAAGTTGTGCGGAATTTTCATTTTGAGGTAAAGTGCCACAAACAGACTTCTAATGGTCGATGGTCAATCTCTAGCTGACAATCAGGCACCAGTTTTTCCAGCAGATTAAGACCAGCATTTGACAAAATCCCATGGTGATATGGACACTGTCTAACTTCACAGGTCCTGCAAACCCTAGCTTGATCATCAACAGAAAGAACTAACTGATGTATTTGCAGTGTGGTTTCCAGGATTGTGACTTGTGGTCATTTGATTTTCACATTGAGTTCCAGTCATTCTCACAATTTCTTCCCAGAAACACGAGCAGGAA
>NC_057729.1:43547958-43595922 GCF_004010195.1 Chiloscyllium plagiosum | reverse complement strand
GAGAGAATGAGACAGAGAGAATGAGAGAGAGAGCCCAGATAAGGGGATAAATTAAGAAGGACTCTTGTTGGTAACCTCAGCAAGTCCAGGAGTGACACCCACTCTGTCGGCATCAGTCTATGGTTCCACGTATACTGCTACCAATCAGTGACTGTGCTGCACTTGGGCTTCCTGAATAAGCAGTGTAAACTACGTCCTATTTCACCTGTGTGGTCCAAGTCACTTTCAGAGGTATTTGATTGGTTTTATTCCAGAACCCTTTAGGTGCAGTCTGAGCAGTCCAATGAAAGGCAAGCTTCATTGCATGTCAGCAGGAGATAAGCACAGAACCCGATTCTCCAAATCACTGTTTCCTTCAATAGTTTCAGCTGAAAATTCAAGTCTCACATGCCTTTGATTTGAAAGTTTTGAAACCAGTCTCAGCGACGCCTGAATTTAACAGCTCTGTCTAGTTCACATCAGCAGTGCTGTCAGCTGTGTGAAACCTAAAACAAAAGGAATGGCCACTGATCTGAGACCACCTTTACAAGTAAATCATGGTTTTACTCTGGGTTCGAAAGAAGTCATACTGGACTCAAAACATTAAATCTCTCTGCAGAGGCTACCAGATCTGCTGAGTCACTCCAGCACTTTGTTTCAGATTTCTAGAAACCTCAGTGTTTTATCTTTACATATTATTCATTATTTTATTTGAATTGTTTTTTACCTTTCATTATTGCAAACATGGTTCTAAAGTTAAGGTGTTATTAAATTTAAAAGTCAAAAATCACAACATGGAGTTATAGTCCACGGGGTTATTTAAAACATTAGCTTTCAGAGCATCAGCACCTGATGGAGGAGCAGCACTCCGAAAGCTAGTGTTTTCAAATCAACCTGTTGGACTCTGAACCTGGTGTTGTGCGATTTTGACCTTGTCCCAACACCGGCACCTCCACATCATAAATTTAAAGGGACTTCCATGTGTTGTGTTAGGAACTACAATGTGATAGAAAGGAACACCACTTAAACAGTTGTTTCCCATTTTTATATGTGCAGGACCAACAGGTATGACATAAATAACTGCTGATTTATCACCAGCTTGACATGATGTTACATAATCTGATAAAACACAATCAGCAAAGGTGTGATCAAACGAAACCACAGTCTTGCTCGAGTAAACATAGCCTACTTTAATCAAATGCCATTAGTAGACCTTGCAGTCACTGCAGGTGACTCTAGTACTTCATTTGGATTACCTTGCCAAATCCGGCCTCCATTAATCAGTACCTCAGCGGGGTAGGAAGGGTGGTCTGGTTGATAGAAGTGAATCACGAAGGCATATCGCCCCGGAGTCGGAATACGGCTGCTGAAGGTGGCAACAGTCTGCAAAAGGACAAGGACATCAATTGTTGGAGCGGTTTCCTTTCATTGTGGCTTTCATAGCACAAGAGTGTTGCATTCCAAAATGACAAAAGCTAGTTTGCAGCAAAAAAAGCTCTATCTCGACTTTTCAACTAAATTGGAGTGCAAGAATGTAACCTTTTGCTGTTTCCCTGAATCTGTTCTCCACACACTGTCCAAAAAAATTGATTTGACTAGGATTTGGTTCTGCTCTCTTCCAAATAGTTTGTTCCTTACTGGGAGCTAGCCGTGAAAGGGAGCGCTTAAACACTTCCAAACAAGTTCAGAGAGGGGCGTTTGCAATTATTAAAAATCCACAGCTGCTTGTTTTTAAAATTCATTAATGACATGTGGCCATTCCCAATTGTCCAGAGGACAGTTAAATGTCATGTAGGCCCATGTAGGCCAGACCAGGTAAAGATGGCAAGTTCCTTCCCCACAGGACATTGGTAAACCAGATGGGTTTTTCCTGATACCTGACAATGATTTCCTGGTCATTGTAAGAGCACTGCTTGACTCCGAATTCCAGATATTTATTGAATTCAATTTCCACCATCTGCCTTGGCAAGATTTGAACCTGGGTCCCCGAGATATTACTAGGGTCTCTGGATTGATAGTTTAGTAATAATACCACTTGGCCATCACCTCCCATTCCCACTTGCAGCTCAATAAGGAGGCAGGTTGGTGTCCAGGCAATGCTCTGCTGAGGTGGATCAGTCATTGAAATATGTTAATAAAGTCTTGTGGCTCAGATTTTAAGCAAACATTTAGACTTTAACAATCGTAAGCCTGGATTCGCAAAGATGGTTGCATCCAGCTGCTGTAGAGAAGCTCAGGTATCTGGACCCAGAAGTTACGTGGTTTTTGCAGTAATGTCAAAGATGCTTATTCTCCACTGAAGACCCCCAAATAATTTTGCCACCTTTCACCACTTCCCAAAATCCAATGTTTTCCCTTTTCCCATTGATCTGCTAGTTGTTCCACATTCTCTTTCCTCCCTATTTCACTCTGCCTCACTCTAATCTGTGACCTTACTCCATTTCATGGGTAGCTGAGCAGCGAGTGAAGAATAAATTCATTTATAAATTCTTGCATTTGGATCATAACAGAGTACCATATTTGTGTACAGTACTTTCAAATGAGAGATGAGAAAATTGGCAAACAAAAATAAACTGAGAGTACCGGTTGCCTGAAAATTCCTGTGTTCACTGACAAATCAATAGCACCTTGAATTCACAGGAAATTGATCGGATGCAATGGTGTAGCCTGGGGAGATAAATGGAAGCTGTTTCCTGTGCTTTTTTCAGATCAGAGGCATGTTTTTACAGGTTGTTGCTTTATGTTCTCGCTAAAGTCTCTCTACATTTTTAAGCACAGGAAAATAAAACCTTTTATTACAACAAAACAAAGTCTGGAACCAATGACTGTTGATGGAGGATAATATATAAAATCTTTATACATAAGCAATATATAGCTCTAAGCTTTATCATTGTGCTTCTAGCAAATTAGACTGTATTGCTAGACTTTTAACTAATCTGTGCCAAGTTAATCACTACTAAATTGACCTAACCTTCATATTGAATTGGGATGCCATGTTATAGAGCTTCAAAAGGCTAACTTTTAACCCTCTATGTCAATTCTGCTGGTCTTGTGACTACAAACATATAGTAGGATTTACCTGAGGGGACCGAAGTAAGATCAAGTCAGTTGTCTCCACAATGGTAGGTGGTTGAATGGGAGGCTGTTGCAGTCGGTCAAGGGTTCTGAGTGGATAAAGGTGCAGCAGTGTCGAGGGAGAGGAAATTTCTCCTTCTCTCAGGATAATGGATTGAGAAGGCTTCTGGAACCTGGAGGTGGTGCAGGAGCCACTGCAAGGCAGACAGCAAAACAATAAGATTAAACATTAATGCAAGCCATACTTTCCAAGTTTGCCAGTGGTATGGAGCTCAGAAATGTAGCAAAAAACAAATGAACAAGCTACTCAGAGAAAACACAGACAATGGCAGAATAATAAAAGTATAACAGATCAAAAGTTAGCACTGAGAAGCAGGAAGTGATCCATTGTGGTTGGAAGAAATAAGACAGGCACTATGAACTAAATGATACAATTCTGGATGGGGTGCAGGGGCAGAGAGATTTGGGGTGCACATATACCAACCAAGTTCAGAAGGCATTCAAAAACCATATAGCCTTCTTGGTTTTATTAATAGAAGCCATAGAATAGATCGGACTGTGACAACACGGACACAAAGTTGACTTGAGTGACAGGAAACACATCAGTGGTGAGCAGCTGTTTATTCAACTGTTAAGATGGTATATAAAAAGGGACTCCAAGTGGGAAGAGGCCAAAGGTGGGAAATTATTTGGGGGTCTCGAGTGGAGAATAAGTATATCTGACATTGTGACAAAAATCACATCCCTTCTGGGTCTGGCTATTTGAGCTTCCCTGCATGGACCTGAGTAACAATACGATCAAACTCTGCAGTGTTGACACTGGAGCAATGCTTTTCTTGTTCTATATTAGTAAACTCAGATTTAGGTGTACAGCACACAACTTCCACAACTTGCAGATGTTACAAAACTTAGGAATGTTGTACACCATGAGAAGGATAATATAGAACTATACAAGGGCATGGACAGGCTGGTGGAATGGACCAAGATGTGGCAGATGGGATTTAGTATGGAGGGCGCATGCTGTGATAAATTTTGGAAAGATGACAGCAATAAACTAAGAAATGCAATTCTAGAGGAAATGGAGGAACAAATAGACCAGAGGATCTTTGTATACAAAATCAGTGAGATAGGCACAACCAGTTGAGAAAATAAGTTAACAAAGAAAAAGTAAAGGATCCTAGGTTTTATAAATAGCAAAGTGGAAATGCAGGTACAATTACAACATTTAAATGGCATCTGGATGGGTACGCGAATACAAAGGATTGAGAGGGATATGAGCCAAATGCTAGCAAATTTGACGAGATTTGTTTAGGATACCTGGTCGCATGGACGGGTTCAACCAAAGGGTCTGTTTCCGTGTTATACAACTCTATGAACATTTATGAAACCCTAGTTGGCATCAAGAGGAGTATCGAGCCGAATGGCCTACTCCCGTTCGTATTTCTATGGCCTAGAAATATGGGCATCACACTTTAGGAAAGGTGTGAATATTTTAGAGAGGGTACAGTAAAGATTCATGGCATTGAGTCCAGGAGTGGTGCACATCAGTCACGTGGAAAGATTGGAGAAGCAGAGGTTGTTCAGCTTGGAGAAAGGGGGAAGGTTGTAAGGAGATTTGTTAGAGCTGTTTAAAACCAGGGACGTTTTGAGAAAATAGGAAGTCATTGTTGCCAGCAAGCAGCAATAATCACACAAAACAAATTTAAAATCAATACAATCATTGAGTGAGACTGGCAAAATATCCAAAGGTGACAGGAAGATATACCATTATTTTTGTTTTTACATGATGAGTTATTGCAATCTGAAATCCGCTGCTCAAAGGGTTGTAGAAACAGATTCAACAATAACGTGAACCAATTTTCTTTTTAATAGATGAAGGGTAAATATTTACAAAGCTATAAATAAAATATAGGAGAATACAGGAATGATGGACTGAATGGCCACCTTCTGCATTTTCTGATTCTAAAATCCAGGCCATTTCCATATGGCCAAGTGTGTAAACAGATCATATGGATGATTTCTTGAAAAAAAAATGAGAATAGGGAAAATATTTAGTAAGTTATATTTAGTTATTGTCTAGTTCTTGGATTTTTGTATCCTGTTGGTGCTGTGTGTTCATTTCTGAACTATTGTGTGTCTCAGGCTGCAGTCAAAATCGCCTACAGCTCTGGTTACTTGGGTGGAAGCTCACCTAAATAAAGTCAAAATATGCAGATTGAAAGAAGTATTAACCAAACCTGCTTTCATCAGCACTTGTTACTGGATACTTCAATAGTGTATATGTTAACAGGAGTGGTAATTATCAGCAGTCACTTCCACATGATTATAAATATCATGAATCAGCACTGATACAGGATGTACTGAGAGTACATGCGTTAACAGAAAATAATTTTATTATAAAGTTATGAAGTCCCAGCTTGCAAACAGCCCTTCATCCTGATACAATGTTCTCAGATTACTATTACAATAAATTACAGTCATTTAGGGTTTCTTGTAAGACCTGCCAAAACAGGCAGCTGTATTCAAGGATCATTCAGCAATAGGAGATTAAGACATCTGATGGTTTTGGAAAATAAAAACACACTTTATGGTACTACTTATATTGTGTTTAACAGAGTAGGTGAAACTCAAATTTAAATGTTTGTGATGTCATAATGACCCAGTGCTCAACACTGATCTTTTTCTGTGCAATTTTATTGCATGAATTTGTAAGAAGGGTCTCTGGAGTGCCTCCAGACACTTCAGCACAGGACTCGTCAAAATCCCGGAGAATCTATGGGCAAGAGCTGGTCTCATTTCCCGGTTGCAAACCCATCCCTGACGGAGGCTACGTATAGGTCAACATTTTCATTAAGGCACAAGCCGAATTTGTGCGAGATCCGAAGTGGCTAATTAGCTATTGTGGAGGCAGTAATAAAGGCAAGGAACCAGCCATTGCTGCTGCTGCTGCTGTTTATCTCGAATTTTAGAAATTAAAGGAATCAGCATCTTCAAACTGACTAGGGCAGGTGGAAAACATGAACCCAAACCCAGGGTAGATTAAGGAAATTGTAAAGTTTTAAACTTTAATTGTTTTCCAAAAGACTTTTGGCAAAACTTTCTCTCTTCTTTGGAAAACCACCTAAAACATTTCCAATATTATCTTCCTTCTTCTAGACAGACTGGAGTTGTTCAGCTTTGAACAACTTCCGAAGGGCACCTGTACCTCTTAAAATCTGATAACTTTAGGCAGTGGGTTCTTACCAAACTCATTAATTACATAAACGTGCCTGATTAACAGCATACGGAGTTCATTTTCTCACCCTCTCAAAATTATCACAATCAAGATAAGGCAACAGACTGGCACGGTAGCTATTAATGCTATTTTGTTTTTGGCTGACCACTTCTATGCCAACTTGATTTGACACACGAAAATCCCAATTCCATGTCTCTTGCTAGCCTGCAGGCCATCCATTAAAGTTATAGCAACTGGAAAAAACTCCCAGGAAATTAAGGACTGCATTCGATCTGTGTAATGTCTGCAATAAGTAAGAACCTTAAATCTGAGCAGTGTTAAGGATTTATTGAAATGTACCAAACAATTAAATGTTAAATGCTCAAATTATGGTCAACTCTCACAACAGCATGCATATAGGTCAAATAGATAAATTTCCATAATCTATAACTAGTGGAATGTTGCAGGGATCAGTGCTGGGGTCACAATTATTTATGATATATGCATAACTTGAAGGAGGAAAATGAATGTACTAACGCCAAGTTTGTGGATAATATAGAAAACAAAAGTGGGAAAGCAAGTGGTGAAGATGACACAAAGATTGAAAAGGGGTACAGACACATTAATGCAAGTGGGCAAAAACTTTACAAATGGAACATAAAGGGAGGTTATGCACTTTGGCAGGAACACAACCAAAAGCTGAGTATTGTTACATTGGAGAAAGACTGCAAAAAGCTACAGTACAGAGTAATTTGGATATCTTCACGCATAAACCTTATTCAAAACCGTGCCACCTGAAACGTCAACTCTCCTGCTCCTCAGTGGCTCAGTGGTTAGCACTGCTTCCTCACAGCACCAGGGTCCCAGGTTCGATTGCAGCCTCGGTTGACTGTTTGTGTGGAGTTTGCACATTCTCCCTGTGTCTGCGTGGGTGTGCTCCGGTTTCCTCCCACAGTCACAAAGATGTGCAGGTCACGTGAATTGGCCAGGCTAAATTGCCCATAGTATTAGGTGCATTAGTCAGAGGGAAATGGGTCTGGGTGGGTTAATCTTCAGAGGGTCAGTGTGGACTGGTTGGGCCGAAGGGCCTGTTTCCACAATGTAGGGAATCTAATCTAATTCAGCAGGTAACAGGAAAGCCAAATGGAATGTTGTCCTTTATTTCACAGGGAATGGAGTACAAAAACATAGGGAAATACTTGCCAAAACAATACAAGGTATCACTCAAACTACAGCTGAAACACTGCCAAAAGCTTTGGTCCCCTTATCTCAGGAAAGATATGTTGGTGTTGGAAGCAGTCCAGAGAAGTTCATGATGGAGGGACTGACATATGAGGATAGGTTGAGTCTGTACTGATGGGAGTTTAAAAAATGAGAGGCAATCTTATTAAAGATTAAATATTATACTGGATTTTCAGGGGATTTGACAGGGTGAACGTGGATGGGCTGTTTCCCTTTGTGGGAGTGTTTAAGACTGGAGGGTATAATCTCAGAAAATGGGGTCACCCATTTCAGATAAGGTTGAGGAAGAATTTCTTCTCTCAGAGGTAGTGAATCTATGGAATTCTTTACTGCAGATGGCTCAAGAGGCTGGGCCCTTAAGCGTATTCAATGCTGAGATGGGCAGATTTTTAATCAGTAAGAGAATCAAGGGTTATGAGGAACAGGCAGGAAAGAGGAGTTGAGGATTATCAGAACAGTCACGATCTCTCTGAACGGCAAAGGAGACTGGATGGTTTGGATGGCCTACTTCTGTTGTAAGCTCTTATGGCCTTAATTCTGAGTGCTGAGTCGAGAATGTGGTGCTGGAAAAGCACAGCAGATTTGGCAGCATCCGAGGGGCAGGAAAATTGACATTTCAGGCATAAGCCCTTCATCAGGAACGATTCCTGATGAAGGGTTTATGGTCCGAAATATCAATTCTCCTGCTCCTCAGATGCTGCCTGACCTGCTGTGCTTTTCCAGCACCACACTCTCGACTCTAATCTCCAGCATCTGCAGTCCTCACTTGCTATGACTTAATTCTGAGTGCTGTTGGTTCCTTCCAAACACCACATCATTCTCTTTCAGGAAATCTTTCAAATTACAAGAACATCATTGAGCTCATGCAAAGTTAGAAAAGGCAAAGAATAATTTTAACACTCTCATTTGTTTATGATAAAAATGTAACATTACATTCTCTCTACCTTAAGTAGTAGCTACTAAGAGGTTGGCTCACCAGTTGGCATTAGTCAGATAAGTTGGAAAAAACATACTGGACAGTACAATCACCTGTCTGGTGCAAATGTTCCATGAGTACTGATGCAGTGTACTCCTGGCAGTACATATTCCATGGTGAATTGTTCATGGGGTATGAGGTATATTTTGTTCTGCAAATAAATAACAAAATCAGCAACAGCTTGATCCTGTTGTTATTGTATCTCACTTAAAATCAGAGTGCTTTGTTCTTTCTCAACATTCACCATCAGCCATTGCTAAGAATCACTAATTTCTAACGCTCGAAATTGAAAAATAAGTGATCACAAGTCAGCACACTGACACCTGTGTCCTACGGAGATAGGTTATAATTATTCATTCAAAAGGAGGGCTTCTATGTCTTCACTTGTACAGGAAGTACTGTTCATCCATTATCTGATTTTAACCAAAATTTTCAGATGTTATAGGGATGATATTATGAAGCTTGAGACAGTTCAGAAGAGATTTACTGGGATGTTGCTGGGAATGGAGGGTTTGAGTTGTAAGGAGATGCTGGGACTTAGTTCACTGGACCACAGGAAGTTGAGGGGTGACCTTATAGAGGTTTATAAAATCATGAAGTGTATATATAAAAGGTGAATGGCACGGGTCTTTTCCCTAGGGTAGGGGATTTCAAGACCAGGGACCATATTTTTGAGGTGAGAGAAGGAAGATTTAAAAAAAAACATAAGGAGCAACTTTTTTTAATATAGAGTAGTTTGTGTGTGGAATGAACTTCCACAGAAAATGGTTGATGTGGGTACAGTTATAATGTTTACAAGACATTTAAGTAAGTGAATGGGAAAGATTTGGAGGGAAATGGGCCAAACGCAGACAGGTGGGACTGGTTTAGTTTGGGATTATGGTCGGCATAGAATGGTTGGATCGAAGGACATGTTTCCATGCTGTGAGACTCTAAGAAAAATAGAGTAGTACAACAGAGAACTATTAGGACAGAATGTGTTAAAGCTCCTTACTAAGGAATGTTTTTAATGATTAGATGTTCCATGTGGGGAACACTGCTGAGAGGATACAAGGCTGGGAAGCAGTGGGCCTATAGGATTTGAATTTAACTTTAAACGCATTGAATTCTGAGGCTTTCAGTCCACAATTTCTTAACAACACTCTTTGATGGGCACGGTCTGATCTGTGGAAGCTAATGACATAAGTTGGTAGAACACAGAACATAGGAACAATACAGAGCAGAACAGGCCTTTCGGCCCTTGATGTTGCGGACCTGTGAACTATTCTAAACTCATCCCCCTACACTATTCCATCATCATCCATGTGTTTATCCAAGGATTGCTTAAATCACCCTCAGTGAATGCAAGAGTTTCATTCAAGGAGAACTGTTGGGCAGAGTTTCTGCTGCTTTGTAACCATTAATTTTATTTAGCTCGAGAATGATATAAAAATCAATCAAGCCAGTGCAAAGGGTTGAGGAATGTTAGGCACAAATTACATCCAGAAAATCTGAGATCTTCTGTGCTGATTTGAAATAAAATTTGCACCAATGCCATGCTTCCTCAATTGATTCTATCTCTGTTGGGAGTTCCTGCTCATCAAGCCCCCTTATGGACTCCAAACTTAAACAAGTTCTTCATCAAGTCACAAACATGATTAGTTTTTGTTTTAAAAGGAGCTTTAAGTTTTGGTTTATTTTACTGTGAAAATGGTTACTGCATACCAACGTAACTGGTAAATGGTTCAGGATTGCTTTTTAAAATTATGTGCAATTCGTTAAAATCAGGATAGAAAGTGTTGGAGAAACTTAGAAGACTTGATCACTTTCTGTCCACAGAAGGTATCATTTCAAATCCAATGATTCCTTTTCAGTTCCAAAGAAAATTCGTTGGACTTAGTTTCTCTCTCCACCGATGGCTGTCAGACCTGCTGAGTTTCTCCTGCACTGTTCAGATTTCCAGCATCCACGGTTCATTGTTATTTTTATTTAAAATCAGCTGTTAGTCTAGAAACTGTAGCAAGGGTGGTCAGCAGATTGGTCACAAATGCCCATATTGCTCATTTCAGTCTTTGTTTTGCCACTGGGGAAGCTCAGAGGCAGTGGCTGGCTAATTTCTTTAGCCAGTAATGGAGAGAAGAAAACGGTGGGGCTGTCTTTACAGGTCTCATATCTCTCAGTGATAGGGTGAAGCATTGTGCTTGAAGAAGCTCGATTGCCTATGCCTCAGATGATGTGTGTATACTCTGACAAGAATGAAGAGTATTAACTGACTATGTGAGCGGAAACCCAAAATAAATTTGACATAGAATCTCAATAAACCTGGAAGAATTCATATAAGAAAAGAGAAAATATCTTATTTTCCGGCAGGTATAGCAACATGCATTTGTTTTAAACAATCAATACAAAGGTAAGAATAGAGTAATAACAATATTGAAGGCATAATTAGTGATTTAGATGCAATACTAACTTTTCATTTATACTCTAACATTGTACCAATTAGCAGGTTTAAGCAACTCGTGTCACAGAAAAAAAAAAGTATTGCTCCACAATGCTGTTACTTTTTGCTCCTACAAGATCTCGCAATTGTATCAAGGATTTGGCAGCACAGGTATTGAATGCCAACTCTTATATGTCACCCAAGTGATTTCTGGCCTTCTGCAAGCCTGAACAGTTTACAGTGACCTATTCAGGTGCCCAGTAATAGAATCAGAGAATCCCTACCGTGTGGAAGCAAGCCAATTGGCCCATCAAGTCCACACCGACCCTCCAAAGAGCATCCGACCTCCCACCCTAATCCCATAAACCTACGTTTCCCATGGCCAGTAATAATCAATGGCTTGATGTTGGCAGGGAGAGAGGTTGATGGGAAACATTCTTCTTGTTGTAAAACTCCCTCATACTAGGATTTTCAAGTCACTGTAACTGTCCAACTGTGCACAGAATTACTGAATATCATACACAATTAACTCCCTTCCAAAACATAGAGGTAGCCTCTAGTGCTGACTTTTTAACCTATTTGTTCTCTGACTGGGTTTTGTGAAAGTTAAATGGATCAGCATAGGCAGAGAGAAAATGGTCATATTTGATCTTGTTACACGATCTCTTACCAGGAGGATGTTAGCTGAATCAGCAACGATCTGCAGTTCCACGTTAGTTGGTAATTCATACACTGCGACACGATTCAAAGAATCAGTTGCAACTCCATGACACAGAAAACTGGAATTAAAAATAAGGTTAAAATTACAGGTGGACAGCAAAATAAAAATTGGTTCAAACAGTATTTGTTCCATAAGTCTGGAGTGCAACCCAAAGTCTTTACTATTTATAATGCAGCGTTCCATTTGTTCAGTTCAACACCACTCATAATGGAATGTCAAAATCTCACAGAAACACTTCCAATTCTTTGCCTATTTAATTTGCCATGCAGCAGATGAGGGGTAGGGAAGGCCAGTGGTGCTACGTAGCCTGAAATATCCAGATTCAGACTGTTTATTTCATTTCCACCACACCGAGAAATTCTTGCAAGGGACGATGAGGAAAAAAACATAGACTCCGGTCTCAGTTCTCAGTGATTGCGGACATGAGAACTCTGAAACTTTTCTTCTTCATTTGCAGCACGTGGGGGTCACTGGCTCAGCCAGCATTTATTACCCATCCCTAAATGCTCTTGAAGAATTGATGACAGTAACTATACGGTCACCATGTTTCATCAAGTCTACGCAGTTTGATGGTTGTCCAAAGACACACAGCATTCACTGATTTATTATTAACACAACATTCACAGTTTCTTGGAATCTTTCAAGCAAAATTGCAGTTCCCAGCAAGAAAATTATACAACATATGGCAAACATGAGAAATTACTGCACAAAATAGGGCGTCACGGAGGCTCAGTGGTTAGCACTGTTGCCTCACAGCACCAAGGTCCCAGGTTCAATTCCAGCCTCAGGCAACTGACTGTGTGGAGTTTGCACATTCTCCCCGTGTCTGCGTGGGTTTCCTTTGGGTGCTCCGGTTTCCTCCCACAGTTCAAAGATGTGCAGGTCAGGTGAATTGGCCACGCTAAATTGCCCATAGTGTTAGGTGCATTAGTCAGAGGGAAATGAGTCTGGGTGCGTTACTCTTCGAGGGGTCGCTGTGGACTGGTTGGGCCGAAAGGCCTGTTTCCACACTGTAGGGAATCTAACCTAATCTAAAATAAGAACATTTGCATATAAGAGTATTTTTCTCCCATAGACACGTGCCATCACTTGACCAGGAGGGTGTCACATTCCCAGGCTTCAGCAGTGCAGCATAGGAAGGATTAAAAAAGAGCTAAGTGGGATCCCGTTCCTCTGTGGAACAGCATTTGAGTTCTGCTTTGTACATCCCACTGAATACACATTCCATTAAACAAAAGGCGTTTTCTGAGATACACATTATATCTCAAAGCAACACCTGGTTTCATTTGAAGTATCTTTATTACAGACCTCAAGATTTAACTCCTTATAAGCTATTGCACTGGCAATTATTTTCCTTGATGTCTTTCCCAGTTTACACTAGTGTTAAAATTTTCTCTCTTACTACTCTGAGAGACAATGATAGAACTGAAGAAGTGTCTCCGCCCTAAATGTTAATCGATGTTTCTTTTACTTATTCAATCCCCTGGCCAAATTGTCTGAATTTCTACACACAGCTCATGTTGCCATGGCACAAGAAATCCTCGAGATGGTGCCAAGGAGAGTCACAAGACTAATCCACAGTAATGAGCTAAAAGGAACAATTAGAAAAACCAGTGCTTTTCAGTCTCCTACATATCCACTTCTGAGACCCCACTGAAGTATAGGTCCAAGTTATTTAAACAAGAAAATAAACAATGCACCAGTGTTCTTGGGTAAGAGGTTGAAAGTGTATAGGACAAAATTAGGATACACAAACCAGAAGCTGTCCTCAGAAAGCAATTCAAATATATCACCACATAAATTGATTGAGACCACAACGTCTTCAAGAAATAGTTGTGTAATAAAAGAACAGCAGGGCTGATATTTACGGAGATTTAGCTCATTTTGCTGAAGTGACTTCCTCATTCCAATGAAGCACTTTTTTCAGCATGTTCTACGCTGACTTTTAGATTTCCAGTCTCGGGGTTTTCTATCTCATGTACAGATAGCCTGGTGCAGTGTCTCATCAATCAGTAAAAATCCTCACATGGCTTTAAATAAACTAGCAGTGCCACAGCAGTTATTCGAAAATTAATTGCAATTTCCAAATGCAGTGCAGGACTGGGCAATTTCTAATGAAAACACTTGATTTGGCCAGTGGAAACAAGGACTGCTTTTCTTCTGCTGAAAGACTGATGCACTATTTCTGGTTCTGTCCATGGAGACCATTTCCTCCCCATCCCAGAGTGTTGCACGACCAAAAACAAACAGACTTAGCAGCAGAATTCTTTCGGAGCTTCATGAGGGCAATTGAATAGACATGTGAAGCTGAAACCCTTAGAAGGCTATGGGGATAAAGGACAACTTTTTTCAGGGATACAGTGGAAATGTGACGGATTGATGAGCATCCTTCAATCAGTCTAAAACTCTGCAACTGTACAAGATGTAATATTACGGTAGGGACAAAACAGAAATTGCTGGCAAAACTCAGCAGGTCTGGCAGCATCTGTGGACAGAAGGCAGAAGGGTTATGAAGAAGGGTCACTGGAGCCAAAACATTAACTCTGCTTTGTCTCCACAGATGCGGTCAGACTTGCTCAGTTTCTCTAGCAATTTCTGGTTTTGGTTCTGCTTTACAGTATCTGCAGTTCTGCTTAGTTTTTCACTTGGAAGGAGTGTTTGGAGCCTTGAATGTTACGAAGGGAGGAGGGAAAAAGGTGTTGTATCTCATGCATTTGCATGGACAGTTGTCAAACAGAAGGGAGCAGGTGTTGTGGAGAACATGGGGTAACAATCCTTTTGGAATACTGAAAGCAATAAGTGGGGAAGACATAATTAGTGGAGGCTTCATGCTGGAGCTGGTGAAATTAGGAGAGGATGATTAATCGAATGTGGAGGCTGGTGAGGTGAGGGGTCCGAATAAGAGGATCTCTATCATGGTTCTGGAAGAGAGAAAGGTGAGACCATAAGTGTGAGAAATATATTGGACGCAGTGGATGTCTCAGTCAACAGCACCAGGGACCAGGGTTCGATTACAACCTCGGGCGACTACCTGTGTGGAGTTTGCACATTCTCCCTGTGACTGCGTGGGTTTCCTCCAGATCCTCCGGTTTCCCCCCCACAGTCCAAAGATGTGTAGATCAGGTGAATTGGCCATGCTAAATGGCCCATAGTATTAGGTACATTAGTCAGAGAGAAGTGGGTCTGGGTGGGTGCTCTTTGGAGGGACGGTGTGGACTTGTTGGGCCCGAAGGGCCTGTTTCTACACTGTAGGGAATCTAAACTAAAACCACAATCGGGGGGGATCCTCAGTTTCTTCTATTCAGTCACAGAATTAGGGGATTGGTGGGTAGGCCAGCATTTAGTGACCATCCTAATTGCCTGGAGGGCATTGCTGTCGTTCCGAAGTCACATGTAGGCCAGACAAGTTAAGAATGGCAAATTTCCTTCCCTAAAGGACTTTACTGAACCAGATGGGTTTTTCCGGACAATAGTTTCATGGTCATCGTTAGACTCTTAATTTCAGATTTGTAAAAATTTAATTCAAATTCTACCATCTGCCATGTTGGGATTTGAACATGGGTCCCCTGAACATGAACAAGATTACTGGTCCAGCAAAAATATCATTAGACCACTGTCTCCAACTGAGGGAAAAGGAAGACAAAACAGAACAAATGTGACTGAGACGTAGAGACCTGGAGAAGAAAATGGAGTCCTCACAGGAAGTGGGGTGTAAGGAAATACAGGGTAGATGTGATGATAACAAACTATTTTCAGAAATGCGGACAGGGAATTCAACAAAAGTTCAGAGATGGACCAGGTGAAGGTGACAGAGCGTTGGAAAACAATATTTTTTCATTCAAAGTGAGAGCAGGGTGTGGCTCAAATAGAGTCATCAATGTACTGGGGAAATGAGGTGGGGGCTGCTGAATAGGATGTGAGATAGGAACGGTCCACAAATGCTACAAACAAAAAAAACAGGTATTTTGGGCACTGTAACAATCACCTTTTACATGAACAAAATGAGTGGAGTTGAAGGTGAGAACAATCATAGGCAGGCTGAGGTTCAGTTTCCTGTTAAGAAAGAAGCAATGAGCTGTCAGGCCAGCTTGGTGGATAATGGTAATGGTGAGAGTTTGGATTCTTCCATGGGGTAGAGGAAAGGGATAGGACCATGACATTGAATCATGGTAGGGCATTGGAGGAGTCTTTTCTCTCCCTTTACCTGAAACAGCGGGCTGCAGCTCCTGTTGTCCTGAAGAACCTACCTATGGCTTTCCAGTTTTGAAAGTTTGTCCAATCTCCTTAATTAAATGATGAGTGTCAGGGTCTAACCCAAATGGTGCCTCACATATCATCATATGCCCCAATGTAGATTGTGACTGAAAAGTTGTATTTATCCATTAGTTTCAAAGCACAATAATTGATGTGGATTACGTTTACATAACTGTTACTTATGGTTTCCCACGCATGTGAACACATCTCTGCACATCTGGCTAACCGCCAACTGTTATCTGTAATTTTCAGTATGGACATAAGTATGCTAATGTTGACTTTAGAAATGAGTGGTTCAAATTCCTTTTACGTTCCATCCAAACTCGTGCCAGATTTGTTCAGCCCGAGAATTGAAAATCAAAACTCTGCAGATTACCAGGTCGCTCTTTGCAAATCCGTGTCACAGCTTCTTACCCTTTAGCTTCCAGCCTCCCAATTAGGACTGCTTCGAAAGGATTACCCTAACCCATGGCTTTAAGACAGACGAGTTGGATTTTTCCCACGCTTTGTAGACAATGGAAGAAAATTTGATCCAAAAGTCTGAAAAGAGTATCTAAGGTCTGCTGCGTTAAATGAAGGATTAATGCATTGGGATCTGTATTATCAGTGAAATTAGCCATACAGCTAATTGTGAAAGTAATGTTACTCATGTCGACTAGTCTGATTATGGGGTTTTCTATTAAGATTCACAAGGATGATTTGATCCCAAGTGCTTAGCTGAAACAAGCTAGATGGCCAAGAAAAGGTCTCTGTTCACCCACCCTACAGCCTCAGGGAATTGATTTGTTATGAATCCCTATAGAGCATGTAGTGAGGGCCTGACCAAAGTCTGATGCATTTTAGTTTAAAACATGCGCATGTTAAGCCGCAAGCGTGGAAGACAATGCCTGAGTGAGAAATGGCGATGTGGTTTCTGCCAAGTCAATCTACCAATTTGATTTGATTGGTTTATTATTGTTTACATGTACCCAAGTACAGTGAAAAGTTTTGTTTTACATGCAGTCCAGGCAGATCATTAACATACGAGGATCGCAGCCAGAAGGGAGACAAGAAATGCTCATTCCTTTACATGGGATGGTTTGGCAGTCATTAATTGAGACTGAACACCACGTCCCATCAACGTCAACTGGAATGAGGTTCTCCCATTAAAATATTTCACAATTTTTTATTTAGCTGCACCACATGAGTATTGAGCTGACACCAAAACCCATTCATTCAAAACTGCTCACCAGTCAACGTTCCAGCCTAAACATCTGCAAAGGAATGCACGTTAACCTACAATTATAAACCGCAGAGACCAACAGGATCAGGACATGATGCAGACCTCTCAAGGAGAAAGTTCAGCTTTTGGGAAATATTTTTAGGAGCTAGTTAGTAACCAGCAAACATCTGTTCTGTGCATCAACCAATTCAAAACACAGACTTAACAAATAACAAAGTCATGAACCTTCATAAAATATTTAGTCTCAGGGCTCTTGTGGTGCAGTAGCAGTGCCCCTACCTCTAAACCAGGAGGTCTGGGTTCAAGGCACGCCTGCTCTGGGAGGTGTGTAATAACATCTCTGAACAGACTGATTTGGAAAATAATTAATCGAACAGGGATTCAGTGCTGACCACTTTTGTTGTGCAGACAGTTTGAATAGCAAAGGAAGAAATGATCCTATTTTTGACAAAAGATTATGTCTGTAATTCAACATCGATATTCCTCTGACCTGAGGAATTGGGGAGCACAAGTCCAACAACATGTGCCTCTCGGTGGCAGTGGTAGGGCTGGGAAGCCCGGAGTGGGACAATGGCAGTGACATGCTGTAGTAGCAGAGAAGGACAAGTTGGACACTCTAAGTTATCTTTTTTAAATTAAGTTAATGTGAATGGCGTTTATGTACGAGCGACAATACACTTTTGTATTGAATACACATGACAATAAAGGATATTCTATTCTATGGTGATATGGGAGCATCCTGCCTGATGCAAATTTCAACAAGCTTTGATTTCTTTTTCTCTTTGTGAATCCCAAAATTGAAGATTTGTTTTGGTACAGAAGGAAGTTATTTGGCCTATCATGTCTGCACTCCTCTCAAAGGAGTGTTATGACACAATGCCATTTTCCTACCTTTTTCCCTTCCCTTGGAACACTGGTTCTTTTCAAATGAACATCCATTGCCCTCTTGAATGCCTCAATTGACCCTGCCTCCACCACATATCCAGACAGTGGACTCCAGACCCGAACCACTTGCTGTGTGAAAATCTCTTTTTCACATCACACTTGCTGCTTTTGCAAATTACTTTAAATCGGTGCTTTTTTGCCACTGTACTGTTACCCTTTCTAAATAATCCTCATAGTCAAAGTTCCTCATCCTAGGAACCATTTTTAGAAATTCCCTCTGTCTTCTCTCCAATGTGTCACATCTTTCTGATAGTTGGCGCCCATCTCACCATTCTAGATGAGAGTTAACTAGTGTCTTGTATAAGTTCCTTGCATAAACTCCTTGTTCTTATACTCTATGCCCCTATTAATAAAGCCCAAGATATAACACTTTAATAACCTCACTGCCCACCTGTTTGTCATCCTCATTAATGTGTGCATATATGCACCAAGGTCACTCTGCTCCTGCATCACACACCCTCAACCCAATTATTGTACCCCTATTGTATATCGTCTCTCCATGTTCTGCTTCACAGTAAAAGAAAGCATCAACCTCTCAGTTTTTCACATTGAACTTTATCTGCCACCTATCTGCTGACTCAAACTTTTCAACTTGTCTACGTTGCTTTGGATTGTTACATTTTTATCTTCAGAGTGTACAATGCTTCTAGTATCACATGCAAACTTTGAAATTATTCCCTGTGCACCAAGATCCAGATCAAACCGATAAAATTCCCTTCAGCCGGAAAATATCCATTGACCACAGCCCTATTTCCTATCACCCAGCCAGCTTTGTATCCACGATAATCACCTCCACCTAATTGACAAGAGAACTGTGGATTGGATCCTGAAGTTGAAGTAATCATAGAACAACCTACAGTGTGGAAGCAGGCCATTCAGCCTACCAAGTCCACACTGACCTTCCGAACAGCAGCCTACCCAGATCCATCCTATCCCTGTAACCCTGCATTTCCTATGACTAAAACACTGAGCCTGCACATGCCTGGACACTATGGGCAATTTAAAATGTTCAAGCCACCCAACCTGTATATCTTCGAACTGTAGGAGGAAACCAGAGCACAGACACAGAGTAAATGCGCAAGTTTCACACAGACAGACAGTTTCCCGAGGCTGGAATTGAACCTGGGTCCTTGGCACTGAGACAGCAGTGCTAACTACTGAGCCACTGTGCCACTCTAAAGTATAAGTTAAGTATTTCTAGCATTGAAGTAGACTGCAATGGTGTGCAACAATTTTCTCATTTTTCTTTCCCAAATTCTTTTGCAGCAGGTAGTTTATTACACTACATTCTCATTTTTTTCTAAATTGGAATAGTAAATATTCACTCAAAGACAATTACACTGAAGTTTCTGACTAAAATTTAGGAGAAGCTACACCTCGAAAATCAGAAGGCCTGAGTATGTTGTTAAAACAGTTTCTGTAGTTTCTAAAAGTTACATTATGTGTGATTTGTCAGAGACGACTTTTCAAGTACTAAGTATCCTCAGCTCCAACAACCTATAGATCATAATGTCCCTCTGGGATCCTTCCTCAGCTTCCCTTCCCTCGGACTCAAACTCATCTTCCATTTGCACCTCTCCACTGTATATTCACTATGACCTCTGACTTTTCACTCTCCCATGCTGAATGATCTGTGTTCAAAGGACCCATTGGTATTCCTTTGCTGTCCCCTTCAATTAACTATGGGCTCAGCAAGACATCAAAATCTTCTTCCCTTGCCCTCAAAGCCCTCTCCAACCCCCACATACACCAACCCTTCCCCAACTCAATGGGCTCTTTTGTCCATCTACAATACTCTCTCTCCCACCTGACTCCTCTCTCTGGCTAGCTATCCACTCTTCTATAGCAGACCTATTGTTTCAGCCTGTTTCTGCCCCACTCTTCCTATCTTGATCACCTTCTGCCCCATCCCACCCCTACCGTCCAGTCACTTCCCACCTATGTTTGTGATTCTTCTGTCATTTTACATTACTTCATCAATTTCCAGTTCTGTGACCACCTCCTCACTATGAGGATGGTCTGAGGGCTATATGCATCTTCCTTTACTGGGGGCCAGAACAATTCCTGTCAACCACCACCCTCCGCAGGTAGCTCTCATTGAACAATTTCTTCTTTAACTTGTCTCATTTCCGAGACGGGAAGTGTGGCTGTGGGTATCCACATGAGCACTGGGTATGCCCGTCTGTCTGTAGGGTACCTTTCAATTTCAATTTTCACCCTCCTCTCACCTTCACATGGCTCATTTCTGACATTAACCTTTATTTCCCTGTTCCCACTTCTGGTGGTAGAATTTGTATTAACATTCATTCACTCACACCAACTGCCACCAGTTACCTTGACTATAATTCTGCAAGGCCTGCTTTCTGTAATGACTCCACTTGACATCCAATTTCTAAGTCTCTAATCTGATGATGCTCTCTTCCACAATTCAGACAGGTCTTTCTTTTTCCTCATCCCCATTCCTAAGAAATCCCCATCCACCGTAGCTGACAGAGCAAACAATTTTCTGAACCTCCGCCTTACCCATTCATTTCCTCGAATAATGCTTAAACCTTGCTCTCACTTCCCACTTCACCTGCCTCCTTATTTTTAAATCTGTTTTGCTCCACCAGATCTTGCATTTCATCTCCCCCATCCTCTAAACCATCCATCACCTTCCCTTGTGTTCCACACGGCCATTCTCAGTTTATCACCAGCTTGAAATCCATATTTCAACCTCTCTTCAGTCCCAAAGATGACACCAGGAATGTGAAATGTTAACTGCATAATTTTTCTCCACAAATCTGAAGCTTTCCATCAGTTTATGTTTTTATTCCAAATCACCAGCATCCGTGGTATTTTGCAATAACAAAACAAATTGAACTGCTTGTGTCGGGTTTCAGATAGTCCAACCACCTTACCTGTATTTGCAATAATTCAGTCTGATGGTGTCTGGTTGCTGTTGGCCTCCTAAAGCATTCATACGGACACTGATACTTTGGCCTGGATCTGTCTCAGTTGCATATTCAATCAGCACCACATAGGTGCCTGAATGCGGAACCCTCATCATCAACTGCACATTAACCTTGAAAAATAAAGACATTAGACAATGACATCTGTTGCAGATCTAAGTTACTTTCAGATTAATTAAGTACAAATGCATTTAAAAGGAAAAGTCAGGAAATAGGAAAAAACACTCTACTCCACAGACAAAAAAGATTCATCATCAAAGAAGGCAGACAGACGATAATAACAAGAGGAGCAAAACAAACCATTGTTTTTGAAAAATAAAATGTATTCAGGAGTCACATGAACAGCTTCTAGGTTCTGAAAACGATGGTATTGGATCAAGCAGTCATATGATAAAACCACAGCTAAATGACATGATGGTCTGGCCAAGTGTGATAGACTGACATAATCCTTTAGCACAGAGACTGCAAAGTGTTAGTCAGAGGCACACAACAGGAGGAGAGCAGTCTCCACCATAGTTCTGCCACTGAAAGAATCACTTGTTAAACTGGTCCATCCATGAAAGTGAGACAAATGTTAAATTAACCAACACAGGGGAAAACATGTCAAAGGGATGATTTTAAAAATAACATGATGGTTAATATTATTGAAATTATTCTGTGCCATATTAGCAGATGAATGAAATCCTGTTTGTCAACAAATTGTCTCTGCCTAAGTTATGTGAAGTCGTTAACTGGTTTCATTAAACTAGGTTAAATCACTCTGAAACAGTGCAGAGAAACATTTCAGGCATATACATTTTTGCTTTTTCACTTGCATCCCTTGCTATTCTTTTCAGCATTTTACAAACCTGCTCAGCATTAAGGAGAACCATTGATGGATGTCTTGGAGTGAGCTGCACCACCTGACACTGGCTATGGAGATAGTTGTCAAAGGCACACATGCCTTCTGCAGCCATGACTGAGGGGAAGCCATCCAGGGGTAAGTGCCTGTACATCAAACAACTGTGGAAAAATAGATGAATCTCATCAGGTAGAATTCACAGTTCAACCATCCTTCAAAAGCGAAGCAAATGTCACTTGACACTTCAATTTCCCTAAAGAGTATTTGTTATTTTATGCATTGGCACAAAATGGAATTTTTGTGTACACAGTAGAGCAAATGTAGCTTTTTCAATGTTAACCCTTTGGCAGAAGAAATCTCAAACCTAAGTTGCATTTGAGAATACAGATGTGAGGGCGCTTTGCAATGACTCATGAAGAAGATTGTATTAGGTATGATAGCATGGTGCTTATCTTAAAAAGATTAATAATCCAGAGGCACAACTTCAAATCCCACTATAGCAGCTTGAGAATTTAACTTCAGTTAACTTAATTTGGAACAAAATGCTCAGTGGTGTCCATACAGCTACCAGATTGTTGTAAAACCCACCTGGTTTACTAATCCCATTATGTAACATAAATATGCCATCCTTAGTCAGTCGGTGCTTTATGTGACTCTAGACCCACAACAAGGGGATACAGCTGACTCTCAACTGCTCTCTGAAATTGCGTAATAAGCCATAATTTGCAAGAAGACAGCTCACTATCCCCTGAAAGGCAATTAAAGTTGAGCAATAAATGTTAGCCTTTGCATGGGTGCCCACATCCCATGAGTAAGGAAGGCAAAAATGTTGTGTCATGTCAGTAATGCAACTTTACAGGATCGAATCTGCCTAATATGAGGCAGTTAAGAGTACTAACTTGGGAAGATCCTGCAACAGATCAACACCTTTTGCTGGTATGAGCCTGAAGTAACGGCCAGGGAATATATTAATGCTGAATATACATTGTCCACTTTCTACTGGTCAGAAAATCTAAACCAGAACAAGGGGTTTCAAAATGTCATAAAGTAAAAACAACTTTTCTTAAAGTGTAAGGGCAGTAAAGTGCTTCGTGCTCAACGTAGAAGACAGATACTATATCTGGACATTTTTGGAGAATGTAAATTCTATTCACTGTTGAGATCACCATATTGTTCATCCTATGCCTCCAGAATGGTTCAGCTGCTAAACACCGGCAGTGCATTCAAAGCTGGTTTGACAGCCCTGAAGGTGCTGTCTGTGTTTTCATAGCAGAACTATTTTGGAAACTATTCAATTCCAGGAAATCTTAACTTGAGTTAAGCGGATTATTTCCTTACAGAAAAGTATATTTCGCATTCTTCCCTATCTGTTTAAGCACTAAGCTAATGACATGCTGTCCACACAGTCATTGCTTTGGGTGTTGCATGCTTGGTTGCAGAAGTTGCAAGATCTTTTCAGAGGTGAAATGAGCATGAGTCAGTCATTCCCTGGGAAGCCTGCCACTTACCGATTTGGTCAGCTAATTCAGCAGCACAATTTTACTTTCAGATTACATAAGTACATGATTGCTTTGAAAATTATTCTCACGTGGACAGTAACCACAGCTGGTAAACTAGCCTTCTCATTACTCCTCTCCACTCTATACCCACATTCGCCCATCGCACAATTCAAAGATATCCCTGCAGAATCCTGCACTACATCTCTTATGGACTGCCAGATAGAGCAAAATTCATCAATTTTACAGCTTGCCCAACCCAACTTATGACAATTCCATTCCAAACCCAGCCCCAGGAAAATGGTAGTTTTATTTTGCCAACCTATTACAGTAAACCTTTCCACCTTACTATGCACATTTCCGAAACAAAAAAAAAGAGGTGGGGAAAACCAATTCCTGTTACTATGAACTCCAGAAAAATGACACAAGGTACACTTTAGTCTAGCAATATTGACAGACCTTCATACACAGATGTTAATGGTTTAAAATAAACGGGTTAGTGCCAGTGTTAAAACAGCAGGCTAAATAATATCTAAAAGAAATCAGACCTTTAATATGTCAAAGATTTATCCACTAATTTCAGAACATTAATTTCTAAACTTTAAAATGGAGTAAAGTCAGATTGTGAAATCCATAGTCAATGCTTTTCATTTTCAATATTTTCATATCCCATTACTGTCCGACACTCAGGATTGAAGATGGATAATTGGATCTTGCTGTGCAGAAAACAGCAGCACAGCAACCATGTCAGAAAAAGTGCCAAAAGGTTGTTCAACAAAAATGCATCGGTTCTCATGTCATACTAACTTTTGAGTGGTGTCTTCAGGGTTTATTGTATAGGTGCAGGGTTCAGTCACTTTGAGCTGTAGGATTGGTGCTTCATAGTAAGCACTCGGTAGAAGGACAAGGTAATCCTGCAAGATAAAATAACTGTGAGCCTCTGTACAAGAGTAACATTGTATTTTTGTATTTGCTCTTTCCTCAATAATATTACTGCATATCTTTGAAACAACATGTTAATTTTCAAAACACTTCTCTCTCAACCTCAAGCAATTTTCACAAGTGCATCTGTGACACCTTTTTTAAAAACAAGGGACCCAGGTTGATTTTTACCCATGGGCAACTGTTTGAGTGGAGTTTGTTCATTCTCCCTGTGTCTGTGTGGGTTTCCTTCAGATGCTCCAGTTTCCTTCCACAGTTCAAAGATATGCAGATTAGGTGGACTGGCCTTGCTAAATTGCCCAGAGTGTCCAGGGGTGTGCAGGTCAGGTGGATTAGCCATGGGAAATGCAGGGTAACACAGGGATAAGGTTAGGAATGTGGATCTGGGCAGGATGCACTTTGGAGAGTCGATGTGGACTTGACTGGCTGAATGATCTGCTTCCACACTGTAAGGATTCTATGATTCCAAGATCCACCTTATTGAGAGCGTTTAGGATCTCACACACTTCAGTCAGTGTCACCCCTCCCTCTGCTAAACTCCAGTGAAAACAAGTCCATCTTTTATATTAATTTAAAATTAATTCAGTAAAGATAATAGAAAATAATTTTTTCTTCCTTCAAAAAATCTTGCCAAATAGACTTTTTCATGAAGAGAGTAGTCTTTCGTGTCACGCATGTCATCAAGCTAATAGAAAAAATTATAATTGTTAAATTGTTACTTGGTTAACTCTCATGTTTTTAAATTGCTTCTGTCTCCAGATTGTCTTCTTTTTCTGTCTGTGATGACAATCTGTCATTTTAAGGGAGCCACTTTGTCACAAGCTTCAGCCTTTTTCATGACTTTCAGAGCCAAGTCTGGGATGAAGGCTCCACTTAACAATGCCATGCTCTCCACTCATGGCATGGGAGAAAAACTTTGATTTTATTCATTAATGCAAGCCAGCACTTGCAACCGATCCTAAGACAATGCGAAACAGTGATAAAGAGAAGCAGAACTGTTCTGACTGCAGTAGGGTTAATGCCAGTGTAAATTATGGAACAGTAAAATAGTTATCCTGCCCACGACATTACCACAAATGCAGCATCAAAAATCCGAAAAGTAACATTTAATTGGTAAAGAGCTATAGACAGTAAAATGGAATTTTAACAAGAGCAAGTTATGCCAAGTTTAAAATTCAGGCTTTGAGCCAAACAGAGGCTGAAGTCAAATATTGCACCTTACTGGCAAGGGAAAACTTTCTTAAATTTTGATCTTCTTAAGTTGTTTTTGTTGAGAGATTGTGTGTCAGTATTTTATGATTTGTACCCAAAATCTTTGACCACTGAATTTTGAGCAGTTGCCCCTCCCAAGCTATTTACAAACTAATCAGTAAATTCTAAATGTGTAACGGAGTTGTAGCTAAAGCAGCAAGTAATTGTAAACAAGCGATAATCAAGAGGATAGTTTCGGAAAGGAATATTTTGTGCAACTAACCTTAAAGCAAATAATTAATTGAAGCTGGATGTTGCAACAGCTCAGATCTAAATGTAACGGTGAATTTGGCAAAAGGTATAATGGTGCCATCCAAGGCAGAAGGAGAATGTGTGGTGGCTACGATGTGTTAATATGAACACTTTCAACTAGAAATCTTGGCTTTGGAACTTTGCCTGAACTGGCAAAGAGCCTTTATTTTCCCATAAGTGAAGCAAGCTGGCAAGCTTTGAGCAAGTTAGTATTTAAGTGTCATCTCTTTGGCAGATCAACAGAGTCTCCACTTGATGTTGTTATGAATTTGTCCGATAGCCAAATCATCATTGGCCATATCCTTGGTTAGATGCCTATGGAGGAACCCCTAAGTAAACCAGCTGAAGGAGAAGAGGAATCATTAAAGTATCTTTTTAATTAAAATAACAGATTTTGATGGTAAAGATTTTGATATGTACAAGTTCAGTCTTGCGACACATTTTTTCCAAACCCCAAATTGTTTCTGAAGCCTCCACTGGAACACCACACCACCACCATAATGTTACAAGCCACTCTGGAAAGAGCACTGTTCTCAAGCCCCATTCCTCCTGGGGTCACTACAAAAGATTTAATCAAAGCACAGAGTCCCCAATTTACCCATTCGTTCAAATCAATTTAAAATAAAACACTTACTAGGCACCCGTACTTACAAGAACCACTATTTATGACAAATATGTCATTTCTAATCACAAGCAAACAGCAGTCACCCATCATGATCTATCTCAAGTAGTAAACCTCTAACTCCTGTTTAAACCCGCTTCCCCCACACACACACACATACACACAAAACACTTCTGGCTGTAACAACTACTCCTTTTTTGAGGTATTTTAGGTGCTGGAGGTGATTTCTTTGAATTCCAGGAGCAGCAATTACTGTTTTTTTATGCTGTTGCATTGTTTTGGAACTTGGGGGAAAAAGGGTCAAAACAACAGCAGTTTTAAAAGGGAGAAGAACAGATAAAGGAAGCACATGGTTAGGTCAGTGCAGGAGAGAGAGAGAGAAAGAAAGAAACTGACACTGCCTTTGCTGTTTGAATTCATGTATCGCTGGACATCGGAGTGCATCTGGAAAATTAACAAACAGTGAAATTCACAACTGATCTTGGAGGAACTGTTGGACGAAGTTCACAGCACAGAAGCAGATAAATTCATTGTTGTTTTTAAGTGTGGCCTACAGAAAGTCTGCAGTAGTGAGTAGAGTGGGTTATTTCTTGATTATATGTTTTTGGAGATACATCTCTTGATTAAACTTAAAATATGAGCCATAACTATTAATTTAATCTGGGGCAGTGTTTGTAGAGGAATAAGACGGTGTTATTTTCTGGGTCTGTAGATTGTGAAGGAGCAAAGATGGCCTTTAGTAGAGTGATATGTGCTTCTTGTCAGATGAGGGAGTTTAAAGAGAGTTTAAGCATTACTGCGGATTACATCTGACATGAATGCTGTTGGTTGCGAATTTTATCAGATCGAATAAATCGGTTGGCGAGATAGTTAGAAGCAATGAGGAATTTGCAACAGCAACAGTATGTGATGGATGGCAGTTATAGGAAAGGGGGAAAGTCTCAGATACAGTCACATAGATGGGTTAACTCCAGGAAAGGTAAGAGAGGTAAGCAGCTAGTGCAGGAGTCTTTTGTGGCTATACCCATTTCAAACAGGTATGCTGTTTTAGAAAACGTAGGGGGTGATGAATTCTCAGGGGAACGTAGCACGAACAGCCAAGTTTCTGGTATTGAGACTGGCTCTAATGGAATGAGGGGTATGTTGGGTTCCAAGAGATCAATTGTGTTAGTGGATTTTCTAGTCCAAGGTACAGACATGCATTTCTGTGGCCAGCAGCAAAAAATCACAATGGTGTGTTGCTTCCCTGGTGCCAGGATCAAGGATGTCTCAGAGAGGGTGCAGAATGTTCTCACAGGGGAGAGGGGCCAACAAGAGGTCATTGTCCACATTGGAACCAATGACGTAGGAAGGGAAAAGGTTGAGATTCTGAAAGGAGATTAGAGAGAGTTAGGCAGGAATTTAAAAAGGAGGTCCTCGAGAGTAGTAATATCTGGATTACTCCCGGTGCTACGAGCTAGTGAGGGCAGGAATAGGAGGATAGAACAGATGAATGCATGGTTGAGGAGCTGGTGTATGGGAGAGTTATTCACATTTCTGGATCATTGGAATCTCTTTTGGGGTAGAAGTGACCTGTACAAGAAGGAAGGATTGCACCTAAATTGGAAGGAGACTAATATACTGGTAGGGAAATTTGCTAGAGCTGCTCGGGAGGATTTAAACTAGTAAAATGGGTGGTGGGGGGTGGGACCCAGGGAGATAGTGAGGAAAGAGGTCAATCTGAGACTGGTACAGTTGAGAACAGAAGCGAGTCAAACAGTCAGGGCAGGCAGGGACAAGGTAGGACTAATAAATTAAACTGCATTTATTTCAATGCAAGGGGCAGAACAGGGAAGACAGATGAACTCAGGGCATGGTTCGGAACATGGGACTGAGATATCATAAGAATTGCAGACACATGGCTCTGGGATGGGCAAGACTGGCAGCTTAATGAAAGGGAGGCAAGAGAGGAGGGGGAGTGGCGTTTTTGATAAGGGATAGCATTACAGCTGTGCTGAGAGAGGATATTCCTGGAAACACATACAGGGAAATTATTTGGGTGGAACT
Source organism: Chiloscyllium plagiosum (assembly GCF_004010195.1). Taxonomy (NCBI): domain Eukaryota; kingdom Metazoa; phylum Chordata; class Chondrichthyes; order Orectolobiformes; family Hemiscylliidae; genus Chiloscyllium; species Chiloscyllium plagiosum. The sequence continues at coordinate 43,567,474 of NC_057729.1, read as the reverse complement.
GAGAAATAAGAAAGGGATGATCACCTTATTGGGATTGTATGACAGGTGTCCTAATAGTCAGAGGGAAATTGAGAAACAAGTTTGTAAGGAGATCTCAGCTAACTGTAAGAATAATAGGGTGTACAAAGTTAAACATCACACAACACCAGGTTATAGTCCAACAGGTTTAATTGAAAGCACACCAGCTTTCGGAGCAACGCTCCTTCATCAGGTGATTGATGAAGGAGCATCGCTCCGAAAGCTAGTGTGCTTCCAATTAAACCTGTTGGATTATAACCTGGTGTTGTGTGATTTTTAACTTTGTACACCCCAGTCCAACACCGGCATCTCCAAATCATGAATAATAGGGTGGTTATGGTAGGGGATTTTAACTTTCCAAACATAGACTGGGACTGCCATAGTGTTAAGGGTTTCGTTGCGGAGGAATTTGTTAAGTGTGTACAAGAAAATTTTCTGATTCAGTATGTGGATGTACCTACTAGAGAAGGTGCAAAACTTGACCTACTCTTGGGAAATAAGGCAGGACAGGTGACTGAGGTGTCATTGGGGGAGCACTTTGGGGCCAGTGACCATAATTCTATTAGATTTAAAATAGTGATGGGAAAGGATAGACCAGATCTAAAAGTTGAAGTTCGAAATCGGAGAAAGGCTAATTTTGATGGTATTAGGCAAGAACTTTCGAAAGCTGATTGAGGGCAGATGTTCGCAGGTAAAGGGATGGCTGGAAAATGGGAAGCCTTCAGAAATTAGATAATGAGAATCCAGAGAAAGTATATTCCTGTTAGGGTGGGAGGAAAGTCTGGTAGGTATAGGGAATGCTGGATGACCAAAGAAATTGAGGGTTTGGTTAAGAAAAGGAGGAAGCATATGTAAGGTATAGACAGGATAGATCGAGTGAATCCTTAGAAGAGTATAAAGGCAATAGGAGTATACTAAAGAGGGAAATCAGGAGGGCAAAAAGGGGACATGAGATAGCTTTGGAAATAGAGTTAAGGAGAATCCAAAGGGTTTTTATAAATACCATTTTCCATTTCAGTCCACCAAAGTATAGAACCTGAAGTCATAATGTCTTTATGAAGCTGCAAAGGATTTATTTCATGGCATTTGGTGTTAGTCACTTTGCAAACACAAGTCAAGGCCGTGGTGCTTATTTGAAGATTCCAGCTGCAGATTCACCAGCATGAAGCAAAGATAGCACGAGGCAGTAGTTTACTCAAGGTTAGATTTATAATCTAACTAGCTATGTCATCCTTTTTAGAGACCGGAAAGGGCCCAAGATGAAGTGCAAATCTTTTTTTTTAAATGTTTCTGACTGGTGTAGATTAAAGTTCATCACTGTAGTCCACTGCCAGCTCACAATGGCCCTTTGCTATTCATCTGCCCTGTCCTCACCCTATGACCGACTGAAAAGCCAAATAATGTAACGTGAAACAAAGAGAATGCTGGAGAAACTTGGCAGGTCTGGCAGCATCAGTGGGAAGAAAGCACAGTTAATGTTTCAAATCCAGTATAACTCCTCCTCTTCACAATATTCTGAGTGCTTGATTCAGATCGCCAGCATTCATGGGTAATTGGACACTCAGAAACCAATGTTGTCTCAGCAACCATTTCCAAATAAAATGAAAATTATCTTGACATGTGACCTCTGGCAAGCGGAGGGTACAGTGGTGACTTTATGTGTAAAAATAGCTTTATATAATTTTTTTAGCTTAGTTTCTCTTTGATACTACCTCCTTGCCCCAATAAATGTGTAATATTAGGTCAACACATAATGAAGATTCTGATACAGCAGCTATGACAATTGTTTTACATCTGAAATGTTAGAGCTGATGTTCCTGCTGCAAATTTTCAGTGTTTTTACTTTGTTATCTCTCAAACTTTGACTATCACTAATTTGTTTAGTGAAGGATTCCTTAAATCATCATGAACCCAGAAACCATGGACCAAATAGGAATGTACAAGACAAACGCACAGGAGTAGGCCATTCAGTCCCTCGAGCCTGTTCCACCTTTTAATGAGAACATGGCTGCCCTATGGCCTAACTCCATATACTTGACCTTTGACTCATAGTCCCTAATACCTTTTTTTTTTAAAGCAAAACGTATCTATCTCAGATTTAACATTAACAACTGATCCCGCACCAAATGCTATCTGTCGAAGTGAGGTTCCAAACCTCTACCACCCTTTGTGTGTAAAAGTGCTTTCTAACAATGCTCTTGAATGGTCTGGCCCTAATTTGCAGATTACGGCCCTAATTTGCAGACTATGCCCCTTAACTCTAGAATCTCCAAATCAGTAGAAATAGTTTATCTTTATTTACCCTGCTTTTTCCCTGCTAATATCTTGAAGATTTCAATTGGATTACTCCTTAAACTTCTAAATTCTTGAGAAAATGGGCCTAATTTGTATAACCTCTCCTCATAAGTTGATCCCTGAAGTCCAGGTATCATTCCTGTAAACTTACATTGTACTCCCTCCAAGGCAAATATATCTTTCGTCAGGTGTGGGGCTCCGATCTGCTAACTGTACTCCAAGTGGTAGGAAGTGTAGGCCACTCAGCTCCTGGGGCCTGCACTATGATTCAAGGTCATCTGTCTCAATACTCCGGTCCCCTGCTTTCCCTACAGTACAGTGTTTTCTTTTGATTTTCCAAATTGCACAACCGCCCAAAACATTTAGTGAATTTGTATGAATTGAATAGTGTGCATTGTAAGGTAGCAAAAATATTTTTTAACATCGAGAGAGTACATGATGCATATCTAACCACATGCACCAGTCACTACCCAAATTAGGATCTTTCCCCAAAGAAGTTCAGCAGCATAACCCACAGCTTCTGTTCCTACATGCTGAAGCCCAGCGCAAATGATTCTTACCAAGAGGATTCCCTCTGCTTCGATGACCACCGACCATGCCCCAGGATTCAGCACAAACGGTTCCACAAATGTATTCTGTGGCACAGTGACAAAGGTTGGCTCTGTGCTGGGGGCAAAAATGATCTGCTTTGTCTGTTCAGAACCTGGGCACCAAGACACAAAACTTAACATTATTTCCCAATACATTACAGAAATACTGTTCACTACGAGGAAAAGGCTGGAGTAATATTTTATTTAACAAAAACCTAGTACAACCATGGGAGCTTTTTTGACAGTTGAATTGTACAGCTGCTGAATTTAGCAAGGATGTCACAGATAGTTGTTGGAAACTCCTGTGAACTTTCAGCTGGTGTTATGCATTGTGTTGCAACACAGTCAGCTATTTGTTTTAGTTCCTACATTATACAACTACAGAAAAGGGAAGCCATTTGGGCCATCGCACCACATCCATCTACAAGCATCCCAGATTATCGCCCTCATTACACTACTTGAGAGTCCTCTACATCTGTTGCTCATTCTTCCCGTGAATAGCTCTTCCGGATATCAATGCTACATTTCCTTTTTACTGTCTTAATTTAGTTTAATGTTCCGAATTTACCTCATCTGTAATGCTTATATAATTCTCAACCACGTTTTTGCAAGCCTTTCAAGATAACTGAGTCTTTTAACACTTGGATCAATGTTAAAAGCTTTTCTCTGTACTGCACCTGAGGATTGAATATTTTGTATTTACCCTAGTGTATAGAATTGGATATTAGACCAAGGTTTTATTTACTAAAATATTCATGGTTAAATCAGGACATCTTCCGAAGGATGTTATTATTAGGCATCAGACAGTAATAACTTACATTGCCGTAAAGACCTTAATGTAGAAATAGGTTCAAGGTACTTCACAGACATGTAACAAAATAAAATACAGGTTAAACAAGAGATATTAGGAGGGTTGACCAAACGTTTGAGCAAATGGAACCAGAGTAGAAAGCTAGAGTTTCGGGGCAAACATCAGGAAGAAGGGAAAAGAGATTTGATGAAAAACTTAAAACATGAGGATGAGCATTCAAACTTGGGATATTGGGAGCGATTGACAGTTAGCGAGCACAGGGCTGATGGGTAAGGGGGATTTACTGGAGGATGGGGCACCGACAGCAGATTAAAGACTACATGGTGTAAAGGATGGGAGACGAGCCAAGACAGTCTGGCATTCTATGTGTTCGTTTATTATTATGAAAGGAAGTGCAAATCAATTTGAACCCCGCATTTCTCCCATAATCTACCTTAATCGGTAGTTGTTAATAGAATTCAAGATAATACAAATAAACTATCCAGCACCAGGCTCCAATCCAAAACTACATTGAGCTAACTCATTTGACAGGAATAATGCCCTCAGCTACTCTGACTTGACAGATGTAAATCAGAGTGTTGGTGCTCCTAATTGTTGTCTACTATGCAGTCACAGAGTTATGCAGCATGGAAACAGACCCTTCGGTCCAACTCGTCCACGCCAACCAGATATCCTAAATTAACGTAGTCCCATTTGCCAGCATTTGGCCCATCTCCCTCTAAACCCATCATGTTAAGATCCAGGTGTCTTTTAAATGTTGCAATTGTACCAGCCTCCACCACTTCCTCTGACAGCTCATTCCATACACGCACCACCTTCAGTGAAAAAGTTGCCACTTTGCTCATTTTTAAATCTTTCTCCTTTTACCTTAACCTACACCCTCTAGTTCTGGACCCACCCACAGAAAAGATCTCGTTCTTTTACCCTATCCATGCCCCTCATGATTTTATAAGCCTCTGTGAGGTCATCCTTCAGCCTCCGACGCTCCAGGGAAATCAGCCCCAGCCTATTCAGTCGCTCCCAATAGCTCAAACCCTCCAACATCCTTGGAAGTCTTTTCTAAACCCTTTCAAGTTTCTCAACATCCTTCCATTTGCTAACAGCGCAGTTTTTAAGATTTAAATCTCTTAAAAGACACCAGAAAAAGAAACAGCAGCTGTCATTCAACATCTGTGTACCCATTAGGAAGTCTCTTGCACAATTTGAACTCAGTAAAATAAGCCATGCTGTATTGTTTCTCACCCACGCTAATCCATTAATGGCCACAAATTACTACCCAAGGGCTTTAGCATTTGATGTTAAATTGTTATCATTACAGTAATAACACAACATCAGTGGTACAAATCTGTGCAGATTTTTATTAACAGCAAATGAGATGCTCACAATTGTGACACACAGATTATTGCAAGCTGTGTTAATCGAGTGCTTGTACTTCTGCAGCACCATCCTCCCAATCCCACTACAAATTCAGTGGTTAACTTGCACAAATGGGAATTTGGCTTTCATGTTACATTTTTGTAAATTGGTCATCAGACGATGGACTGGTCCAGAAATAGTGTCTGTACTTTCCAAATTGCAAGCTGAGTGGGAGGTGGAGGAAAAGTAGGAGAATAAAAGAAGGGTCCAATGTCAGCTCCTTAAGGAGAGTGCAGAAGGAATGTCTGGTACCACGTCTATAACTGGGGGGGAGATAAGTAAAGAGAATCTGGCAGCAGTCTCGGTGTGTTTGAGGGCAGGAGATTTCAACAGATGTGTGTGTGTTGCAAGGAGTCCAGTGTTGCCTTATGAATCAGTGACAGTTTTCAGTGCAGTTGAGCTTTTACTTGCTGATTACTTTGAGCAACAGGATTGGTTTCACTGCACTACACTCACTTTAACCACCACCTTGTAGAGGCTCATACACATGGGGCTTCAACCTTACCTGGTCTTTGTCCCTGATAAGCTGTAACTTTGCCAAACACAGTGGCAGATCCTGCATTAATATACCTCAAGATGAAACGAAACAAATAAAGCTCCGAATCCATCATATGCATCGTTATTTTGACTCTATTCTGTAAAAATGAAAAGGAATTTGACAATGGCACATAGGTGTGACTAGGACTACAATTAGCAAAGGAGATTTGATACAATAGATGCAAAATCTCCCTTTACTTTGGTGGTGGGGTGGGGGGGGGTGGGGGGGGGGGGCGGGGAATCCAGCTGCAAAGCATGTTAGCCTCATTCACACCTACAAGCAATGCCAACTGTATACTGGAGCTAATCGTAAGACTTGCAGAAAGGGGTGAATCATAAGCAAAGGTATATAATGTAAAGATAGGTCGAAAAGCCACTTACAGTTCCCACATTCAAGACTTATTTCGCTGACCATGACCATTCCTTTCACATCAGTAGATCCGCGGTTCACATAGCGGAAGACAATGCGAAACAGGTCAGGGGAAGTCACATTGACAGTCACAACTACCTTAGGCTGGTGGGGAAGAGAAGTGGATGGGAAGCATGATACTTAATTCCACCACCTCAGCAAAGCAACAATTCTACAAGCCAGCAGCCCAACTACACAAAGCATGCTGTTAATAAAACAAGTTAAAAAAAAAAATTCCAACTCTGCATCAACGTCACATTGTGAAATAGCCACTCGGTCAGTTTTATTTAGTACATCTTAAGCAGAAAATAACAAACGAAAATGGCTCACATCAACACATTTGATACATGTTAAAAGCACTTATAACATAAATGTTCTTCCTCAAAAATCTCATTTTGAATAATATTAATATTAAATTGAAATATTTTATCATTCAAGTGATATTTCATGAATACAATAAAAAACACAAAGGGATCTATTATAAGGCAAACACTCGTCATAAATAGGAGGAACAATGGGAAAAGGATTACAACATGACTACAGCAGCACAGAGATTTGAGACTCAAGATCTGAAGAGCAGGTCAGAACTAATGGCTGAATTAACACAAAATGATTTTGTCTCTCACTTGTGCCAAGTATTTTCTAAAGACTTTCATTTGATAGGTTGTTTCTTCATTTTCTTTTGTGCTTATCAATGCTGAGTAGTGAAATTGACCTTCCAGCTTCCAATACAGCATCAACATCAAGTATTCCTTAGCCTACCGGGTGATTCAGAGATTCCAAAATCGGCTTTAAACTGACTCATGGGATAGTAATTTTTCCAACCACTCCCCAATGTTTTAACATAAATCTCTCAATGTCAAATTTCTGTTATAGTGGGTGGTGGAGAGTTTCAAAAGACATGAATGAAAACATGCACAGTGTCTTACCCACTCCAGAGCTGTTTTTGAAATGGCAAAGATTCTCAGTGAGAACAAAGGAGAGAGATGAACCTTAGAAAATGGTAGCTAGTGAAAAACAGCAGCAGCATCCTAATCAAAGTACTAACTGCCCAATCAAATCTAAATTCTTCTCATTTACCTGAATTGGAGACATCTGCGCATAACCCCTCCAGCTAAAGTTTTCAAACTCAAGTGGATTAAAGCCAAAACGAACGGCTCTCCCATCAGGGGTTGTGCCATCCTCAATCTCAAATCCCAGATGATGCAGGTCAGGAAAGTAGTGTTCAGGCCTTGCTCTGAAAACAGAATGCATCAAGACAGTCTGAACTGAAAACCTGTTACTGACATTGGCTCAGATCTAGATTGCAGAGGAATTAGAATCATGGAAGCCCTACAGCGTGGAAGCAGGCCATTCAGCCCATTGAGTCACACCAACCATCTGAACAGCATCCCACCCATACCCACTCCCCCTATATTATCACTGTTACCCTGCACTTCCCATGGCTAATCCATCTAGCCTGCGTATCCCTGGACACTATGTGCATTGCCAAACCACCAACCTGCATATCTTTGGACTGTGGGAGGAAACCTATGTGGACACATGGAGAATATGCAAACTCCACACAGTCACCCGAGGGCAGAATCAAACCTGGGTCTTTGGTGCTTTGAGGCAACAGTGCTAACCACTGAGCCACCGTGCTGCCCAAGGTTAAGGGATTTTCTTACCTCTAACTATTTGTTTCTACCTTTTCTCTTTTTCAGGCCTACTTTTCTTTGAGCATCAGCCTGTAGTTTAAGGGTAAAATTGGAAAAATAAATTTTTAAATGTTGGAAAAACCAACAAATGGAGAGAAAAATCAAATGTGAAGATAAATACATCAAGGTGGGCTCCCAAATTCTATTTGAAGGGGCAGACCAATGAACAATTTTATTTAAAAGAGACAATGATTGAAGAATAGAACACATTGCAGAACAAGATGGCCACAAAGGCTTTTGAACACAAGGGCTAAATTATGAGGGGGGGGGGTTGAGAGGTGAGGGGTGTTGGAGCTGTATTTCCTTGAGTTTATAAATGCTAATAGGTGATGTTAATCAATATTTTTAACACAAAGGGGATTGGTGGCTGTGAAAAGTACTGAGTCTCTTGTACAGCAACATGAGGGGCCTGCACTGTCATAGGTGCCAGCTTTCAGATGAGATCTTAAACCAAGGCTTCATCTGCTCTCTCAGGTTAAGGTTTACAGGAGCGATATCCTTATATTCTGGATAATCAATCCATCAATCAACATCTCAAAAAAACGATCATCTGGCAAAAACTACACTGCTGTTTATGGGAGTTTGCTGCATTTCCTACAATAGTGTTTGTATTTCAAAAAGTACTTGATTAGCTTTAAGGCATGGAATGTGATTGGTCATTATGAAAAGTGCAATACAAATGCAAATAGTTCTATTTCTTGCCTTCCAAATTTTCCCTGTGGCCTCATCTTAACCTTTCCTGTGTGACTGATCAGATCAATGCCAATGGGTTCAAGGCATTGGATACTGCACAGCAACTTATTCCATCTGGATTGTTAATAGTAATTTGCAGAATAGCCTTAAAAACATGAATGAATGCATCATTTGGGCTAAAATAGAATGCCATCACTTCCAGTGAAAGAGGAGAGTGAACATAAAGTCAAATAGTAAAAGAAAATACCTCATTAATAAATTGTGGCAATAGAGCAGTATGTTACCAAGGTTGAGATGTAGTTAATGGTCTTTGTGGCATTATTCATATGATGAGATGTGAAGACAACTGGCTTACAGATTGAGCGATCATTAGAAGTAACACCAGCATGCACAGTATCTGGTATGAGCACCAGTTAAAACATTCATCGAATAATTTACCACTAAAACCTAAATTGTACTCAACATTGAAAGGAGATGGCTAGACAGCAATTGGAATATAACAGCTATGGTTCTGGTTCTTACTGGTTGCATGTACGTCCTTCGATATTCTGTCTGCATTGACAACTTCCTGATCGGTCAGCACATGCACTACCCACTGAGCCTCCTATATCACACTGGCAGCCTACAGGCAAAAGAACAATTAAGATGGTTATGTTTGTGAAGCTTGAAAGTGATACTCAATAAAACAGAATGCATGTTGAGAAGTGTGTCTGACAATCACAACCACATTGCGAGTCTGTCTATTGTAATGGTGCCTACTACGAACTTGGCTGAGTTTTAGCTCCTAGCCCCTTACTTTCCCAGGTTCATCCAAGTTATAGAACACTGAATGTGACTGCCATAGGCTGCTTTAGTCAGAACAGATCACATTTTGGTGATTGAAAGTTGACAACACAGAGGGTTATAAGTAAATGTGCCACAACAAATTGGGGCTCTAGAGCAAATTGTCAATGGGAGACTCAAGACATTTCCTCCCACTAGATAAGATCTAGGTTTGATATAAGAATGATGGCAGCTGAGACGCAGCATGAAGAAGGGAAACAATGGGTGATGTACTAAGATGAAATTTGAGGAGTTACACAAGATGTTGTGAAACTTGAAAGGGTTCAGAAAAGATTTACAAGGATGTTGCCAGGGTTGGAGGATTTGAGCTACAGGGAGAGGCTGAATAGACTGGGGCTGTTTTCCCTGGAGCGTCGGAGGCTGAGGGGTGACCTTATAGAGGTTTTCAAAATTATGAGGGGCATGGATAGGGTAAATAGACAAAGTCTTTTTCCTGGGATGGGGGAGTCCAGAAGTAGAGGGCATAGGTTTCGGGTGAGAGGGGAAAGATACAAAAGAGACCTACGAGGCAACTTTTTCACATAGAGGGTGGTACGTGTATGGAATGAGCTGCCAGAGGAAGTGGTGGAGGCATTTGGAACAAATTGCAACATTTGAAAGGCATTTGGATGGGTATATGAATAGGAAGGGTTTGGAGGAATATGGGCCGGGTGCTGGCAGGTGGGACTCGATTGGATTGGGATATCTGGTCGGCATGGACAGGTTGGACCGAAGGGTCTGTTTCCGTGCTGTACATCTCTATGACTCTACCACTCTAAAATGTCTCAAAAATTCACCCTCCTATTTCAAACCCACAGCAGCTGAAGATCTATTCAAGTACATGATTGTGAATCCTCAGACCTGTGTGAAAAACCTGGGGAACTGCTCTCTCATTGTTGCTCTGGTTTTCCCCAAGACATCATGCAGTACTCAGACTTGCAACAGGCAGAAGAATCTGCAAGTATGTTGATAATGCAGGAGAGCCAATAGCTGGCCTTCTTGATTTGCTTTCCTTGCCCAGAGCAGAATGGGCACCCATTTTGAAGGGTGTCCAAAATAAATGCCCCTTTTTCAAAACACTGGAGTGAAGCAGGCTGTTTCTGGCTGCTTTGTGACAAGCAAGCCAGGAATTGGTGAAGGTGACCTTGTGAGTACTGTTTTATTTAGAACAGTTGCAGAAGATTGGTTATTCCCATCGGGGAGTTCACAGGACTTCAGGCATTAAAGTTGCTCCTTCTCACACTTCTCCTTCGCTTTCAAAATTTTTAGGTGCAAATCTCTCCCAAAGGGAAGTTTAATATAGCCCACACCCACAGATTTGGACCAAGTTGACTGAAGTGCATAGCTGCCCAACCTGTCCAGCAAGAGGTGGTGAACGGGCTTCATAATGTGATGTAGCTCGACACTGGTGGAAATGCAGTTTCTCAATGAATTAAGGCAAAATATAGAGCATGGGGGAATTCAGAATGGCTTGGCCAGTCACTATGTGGAAGAACTCCTTAAATTCAAAACAGGGGAGTTGAATGATGGAGATGCCACTTGGCCACGATGCCGATCCTACTGAATTTACTGAAGATTCACAGTCCAGCAGCTTAGCACCGTCAGTTGCTCCGTGCTGTCTTTCCCATCAACATAGGCTCTCTTTTTTTTAATCCTTTTATCCGTCAGGTAATAACTCACTTTGAAATCCAAACAAACCAGTCCTTGCAGCTGCCAAAGTTTATTTAGAGTTTTATTACTGGAGCTTCAGAAGGTCAACAGAAACCACAGGCAAGAGACCCCGGACTGTCATAACCAAATAAAAAGGTTGTGCACCTCAGACCCTGGCTTGCTCATTCAATGCTGTATAAATGTAACGCTGTCAAGCTGGGGAGGTAACTTACCTTGACAGCCAAAATAATTCCTGTGGTCGAGGTTATAGTATCCTGCTTTACAAGTTGTGCAATGGTGAGTGCAGACATTTGGTTTACAGAAACATTGGCCATCACTCTAGAAAGCAAAGAAGCAGCAGCATTACAGAAACTACCTAAAATAAAAGAAAACTCTTAGATTTTGATAATCATGCATAATACACTTCGACATATTAATGTCAAGTCTGCAGATGATGCAGAAGTAGATTTCTCTTCTAAGTGCATACTATGAAAGGAACAGAAAGAAGGTACAAGATGTTTGTGAACAGTGAGACTCTCACACAAGATAATTTATCATGCTGAATCTATGAAGGCCTGAGTCTTAGGATGGAGGTTGAAATGTTTATCTGTTATGCCTTTGGATATACAGCTGTCTTCTGCAGTCTCATTGGCTTTGACTGGATTTCTTCAGCTTCTCTATGTATTTGAAGATGGATACGACAATTTTATTTAGCTTTTGCTTGATGCTTTTAAATCTAGTCATAAAACTCCAATTTGTGGTTTGTTGAAATTTGGTAATTTTCTGCTGTGGAGACCAGAAAACAGACAAACATGGATGCACTAGGATTTTACCCTATATGTGCCCCAAAAGGAAAATCTGGTAATAGTCAAGGCGTTCAGGTGAACCTTCTTTCCATGTTCACTGCCCTGTGCAGATTAAGGGGGCTTATCCGAAGTGCTCCTTGGAATTTCAGACCAGTATATCCATATAAGGACACTACGGAATTCCCAGCACCTGGCAGAAGTGGTGCTGAAGGTTGTAAAGGCATGATTTTGCAAAGAAATGTCGTTGGACTGCAAATTTATTTAACTAACCTGCAGGCACTCCGCAACACCGTTTAATGTACCTTCGATATGGCATTGACAACCTGAAAAATAAAATATAAAGAAAAGACAGTCAGTAACTGATAACAGTACGATTCTGCAAGAATCTAATTCTTGCAGGCTCTGTGCATGAGAAGGTAAATTAGAGCAGTAATCAACAAAAGTAATTGGAAAGGAGTCCACTTGTATTAAGCAAGATATATGAAGTAATTTCTTACTGGTACATCCTCGTGGGTTTTCTATTGAAAGATTCCAATAAAGAGGCTTGCACTTATCACACGCTGAACCTTCAACATTTGCCCGACATTGACAAGATTCCTGTTTGGACAAGATGCATAGATATCTCTGATCATATCAACCACATTCACCAACTATCAATAAAGTTCTTGTTTGAGTATGAGTTTTCTTCAAACTTTGCAGCATTTCTGTACCTACCCTACTCACTGTACTTTCCCTGCCTCATTGGATTAACTGGCACATAAGGCCAATGTGGCATTGCCACCAAATCTCTGATTTTCCACTGTTTCAATTGCTTCAATAACTGCTGGACCAGTTTTCTTTGTTCAAAGTGGATTATGAACACAACTCATCAACTAAATGTTGTTTTTGGCTCTGGTGGGTAATGAGTTCTAAATAATTGTCACACTTTTTTGTCCATCTTTGACATGAGACATTCACACTCTCTTGGAGATGAAAACAACTGCGAAAGACAGTTGCCTTGGGAATGTCACGGCGATTTCCAGGGAAAACCCAGGAGGAAGTGCATGACAATATCATCGGACATTTCCCACAGATTACTGAAAGGCTTCAGCTCTGCATGATTTGGTTTGCAAGTAGAAGGTTTCAATTAATAATGTCTGAGACAGACTGTCTCTTCAAAACTGGGGAGGAAGCATCTATGTAATGTGCCATCAGAAGTCAGTTCCATTTTAACCCTTAAACTCTGGCACATCTGCACAAATTTCAAGAACCACCAAATCCCATTTGGTATACAGTGTTAAATGATGATTACCGTGAAATATCAGCTTAGAACTCTTCTATATCAATGTTTGGGAATCTGGTGTCCTGGAGGTGTGTATAAAAAACAGTTTTGGGCCCATGTTGCTGGCTCAGGATATCTGTATGTGAGCAATTACACTATCTATATACAGAAAATATTTTTGCTTACATTTAAGCTTTCCAGACAGCCTAGAGGAAATGGGCTATGCAGCAGTAGCAGACAGTGAGGTCTCTTTATCATTGGCCTTCATCCCAATTAATGATAGTGTCCTTGGCAGATGCCAGAGCACCCAGCAAAATTATATAAATTGCAGATAATGTTGCATGACAAATAATAAACTAGCTGCGAAGGGGTTGAGCTCTCAACCAAACACACACATATCTTACCATTTTACCGGTTTGCGGTTTCTGGAATTAAGAACAAATTAACGTACACACAACTCTCTCTCTCCCCTCCCACACCAACCTGTGTAATGAAAGAGGTAAAACATTTGGAAAGAAAACATTTACAATTTTATTATGCAGAGAAAGAAATTTATTCGGTTTTGTTTCAGTAAATGTGAGCTGTAAAAGCATGCAAACAAGACATTTGTGAGAACCATGACCCGGTTCACAAAACAGAAAATAATTCAAATGTTTAATACTTAACAAATGCATATTACTTACAGTGTCAGAGGAGAGAGATGTGGAGCCAGCTGGGTCACAGGAAGCCACTATGTGTGAATAAAAAAGCAAAGGATAAGGCCATAAAAATCGATTAATTTGCCAACAACTTTTGTCCACCTAATAACAGTGTTTACACTACATTGACTCCGAACATGGTGGATGTGCCAAGTGTTTTATAAAGACAAGGTCCTTGCTTCCTTTTTAAGTTGATTACATGTCAATGATAAAAGTTAGATCTATCGTACATACTTAAACTATAACAATGATAACAAATTATAATTACTTTGCAAAGGAAAACAGATGGTGCTATGAATATAGAGTTACATCAACAATAACTGAAATGCAGAGAATAAAAATAATTGGGGGGAACTGAAGAATTTTTAGACCCTCTGCCTGATAGTAAATGCAGAAAATCTTCATATATACAGTGGGATACTGACTTCAAACATGGTAATGTACTGTGCTACTGAGCAAGGTCATGCAATCTTTGCAGCATCTTTGAAGACAGCAATAAAGTTAACATTTCAATCTCCATTCATAACTATTTGTGGCTGGTAGAAATATGACTGGCCAAATAGTTTCTCTCTCTGCCAGAAATATTCCAGGTTTCTAAAACTTGGTGAGCCGTTCATTGTTTTGAGAGCCACGAAGTGAGAACTTTATGGAATTTATTGCAACTGGAACAAAGGAAGGCAGTCACAAAACATTCCAACGTGGAAGTGGTTTCTTCTCAATATGTAAGTCTGCCTAACATTCTTCACTTTAGCGTCATAATGGTGTGGGCACTGGTCCTCAGTATCTGTAGCAGAGTGGATTGCCTGCCTATTATCAAACCCTTCAGGTTTTCATCTTTTGGGCTCCTTGGCATGAAATCAAATGAGTTCTGTAAGAGCTAACAGAATCAATTCACCAAATTATCGCCCAGAAAGTGAAGACAAAATTTATTTCATGTATCATGGGTTTTGGGAACATTAAGACCAGCTCCATCATTTAGTCAGCCAAGTCAGTTCTTTCGCTTAAATCTTAATTTTATGCCCTCTCAGATTTTTCAAGTAAAACTTTAATTTTCCTCATAAACATCTTCATCACTCCTTTGTATAATGTGTTGTTCCATGTTGAGTCAAAAGTGTGGTGCTGGAAAAAGCACTGCAGGTCAGGCTGCATCTGAGGAGCAGGAGTGTTGATGTTTTGAGCGTAAGCTCTTCATCAGGAATCTGCTTCGACTCAACCAGAAAGGATAACTCCCAAATATCTGATGGTGTGACCCCCAACCCACCAGTGGCTTGTATACTGGGCAGACACAATAGGCATGTGTCACATCGCTGAACAAAGGCACTGCTTCAGTGTCTACTACAACATCTACAATTGCATCGATGGCTTTCCCTTTATTTATGTTTACTTGGAAAACTTGAGTGGGCACGATATAAAGATTTAAGACAAAGAACTGCCATGAACAAAGTGACGGAGTTAAAACAGAAATCGCTGGAAAAGCTCAGCAGGTTTGGCAGCATCTGTGGAGAGAAATCAGTTAACCCTTCTTGAGGAAGGGTCTTCCTTATTCTGAGGGTTACTCAGCCTGAAATGTTAACTCTGATTTCACTCCACAGATGCTGCCAGACCTGCTGAGGTTTTCCAGCAATTTTTGTTTTTGTTTCTGATTTAGAGAACCTGCAGTTCTTTTGGTTTTTAAAATGATGGAGCTTTCTTGCTGGACTGAAACGTTCCCAAAATCCAAGAGCCATGAAATGTATTTTGTCTTCACCTCCTGAATGGTAATTTGGTGAATGGGTTCTGTCAGCCATTACAGAACATATTCGACTTCCACACCAGGGAGTTCAGAGACAAAATGGCTTTAGAAATCAGTATATAGGAGATCAAGCTCCCTGGCATCTTAAATGAGCTATACATCTGCTGTACCTACAGACCAGGAATAGCTCAGGTTTTATTTCTGCAGCTGGAATTTCACCAAAGAAACTTACCCACCTCATTTATATTTGATGGGAGTGGGTAAGGAGTGAAAAAGAGTGAGAGACACATCATCACAACTGTCTTGATGAATGTCGAGCCCTCAGAACCTCACATTCCATATGCCTCCTCCTATCTTCCATTCCATCACTGCCCCCTTCTTCATTGTGAGTTTACTTTCTCCTACTTCAGTGAGGTAACTGTGAAACAGACTGTGCAGCAGAATGCAACAAAAGCTCTTACCTCGACAATCAGGAAACCCATAAGCTCCTTCGACACATGTGTCACAATGCAGCCCCGTCACAAGTGGGCGACAGCTGCACCTCCCTGTTTCTTGGTCACAAGAGTTAATATATGAGCCTTCCAAGGTACACCGACAGGCTGCAATAAACAAACAATTGGTTACTGCCAAGAATTTGCTTCATGCAATTGTGCTATTGTCTTGTTGAAGATTATGATATGGACACACAACTTCTAGTATCACAACACATGGACTGTATTACAGGAGAGTCAGTGACCAAATACATCCGGAAGAAATTCTTTCATAGCAAGAAAGGGAACACATGTGAAATATCCACCGTCAAATAATCAGCCAACATTACTGAAATATAAACAGGATTTGAAAAAAGTGCATCTATTTGAGAACGGATAACTGTACTTCTGGTGTTTCGGAATACTAAACAATCTAACCTTGGTTAGAACTTAACTGGAGCTGTTTTACCAACTGGGAACATGTTCTTAGATGTTTCTCATGAGAACCTTCCCCCTTGCCAATTTTGTGACTTTACACCCAGCAAGCACCACTCATTCATCCGATTCTGATCTACGATGTGCTATAGGTCTGTTTGCCTCATCGCTCACATTGGTCTCCATCATTGAAGCCTTCAGCCAAAGCCTGATAGTATTGTATTCTTATACTAAACCTTAAGGCTTTGTTAGCTCTTTCTCATCTCCTTGCAACCTGCCTCTTTAACTTTGATTTATTCATCACCTCTCCCACTATCCCACCTTTCATTTACCACACTCCTTGTAAACTGACAATGTTTTATAATTTGAAAGACATTACACTATTTGAATCAGAGATTATGCTGTGAACAAGGCAATAATGAAAGATCATTGCCTCCATTACAGACCTTACAACTGTGTAAAATGTATTAATATTTCTAACTGGGAGTTCAAACTATGCCCTCAAAGTTCAATGGGATTGACGTCACTGAAACCCTCAGTGTCAATACCCTGTGGGTGACCATTGGGCATAAATGTAACTGGGCCAGCTATTCTAAACACCATGCTTACAATAGCAGGTCAGAAACTGAATGTGCAACTGGCAATTCACCTCCTGACTTCTCAAACCCAGTTCACCATCTGTAAGGCACAAATCAGAAATGCGATGGAATGCTTCACTCCAATCTAGAATGGAGTCTTGGAAGTTTAGCCTTTAAACTGACAAGTTTAGTTCATGTCGTGTGGACTGAACAACATTTAACAACAAAGTTCCTCACATGTACAGCTGGGGTATCCATAGAAACCAGGCGCACACTGGTTGCATGTGGGGCCTGCATAGCTGGGATGACACTGGCACTGGCCTGTAGATCCACAGAAATTGTCCACTGATCCACGAACATCACAGGAACAAACTGGAGAAAAGATGACAAGTCAGTACTTAGTCACTCTAGCTGCAGCAACATAGTCAAAAGGAATTTGGGCAGGAATCTTCCAGGAATGGCAAAACCTGTTGGATCGCTGCTCCTGCTCCGACTTATACCCTGCCCCAATAGAGCCCTGCAGTTCAGGCTGGGACCACACTCCTCAGAAATGTTGACCTTGGATAAATTGGCTTCTGCATAGCACTACATTATTCAGGGGAAAGACCTTTTGACAGCACTACTTGTTGCTTTCTGGTAGATTGATTCACTGACACCCTGAACGGCTGTGCAACATTTACACAGCATTTCGATGTGTTAATGAATGTGGATGATCTGACTGGGGAAGGGCGTTCCATGGAAGCTAGTCAGGTGCCAGGCTTTGGGGGTGGGGTGGGGGAATGTAAGGGGGCATGTATACAGGGTGGTGGTCGAGGTGGTGGCTTGTTAGGGAGCAAGCACGGGTGAGTGAGACGGGGTGGCAATGGTTGGGATGTGTCAGAAGTGGTCAGCACGTCAGAGGAGTTAGTTAGCTCAAGTCTGGAGAGGGAAATCAGAATGGGTCAATCGGCTAGGAGTCTGGTCAGGCCAAAGAGTGAGGACAGCGACTCAGCAAGGAGTCAGACTGTTGGGGTGTTATGCTTTCGTCAGGTTGAGGAGTTGGAAGATTGGAGAAGGGATGAGTCTGGGAGTTGGGGGTACCGAGTTAAAGGCCGAGTTGTGAATGAGGCTGTGCCCAAAGTAATATCTAAAGGGAGGGGAGAAATGCCTGATCCAGCAAGACAGTGCGATTTCCATCAATACTCGTGGGCCAAGAGGAGACGGAGTGCTTCTCCCTTTAGCTCTCCACCCTATGTTCACCGGCTGTGACTGGCCTCCATCCCATGATCCCTCCTGCTACTGTCATCCACTGCTCCCTGCATTGACCTCAAGCTCCATCATCCAGGTCCAGCCATGATTCTATCCCTACTCTCCCTTTCCTGCTCCCAGACATGTACTTGGAATACTGACCTTCCCACCAGACAGCTGGTGAACCGCCCTTGTCAGAGAAACAAGAGGGTTACTGTTGTAAAGATATCCCACCATTACATTCAGGAGCACTTTCACACTCCCCTTGTCTCTGGATGTCCAACCTGTTACAAGCCCACCCCCCCAACTCCCTCCCCTATGAATATCAGGGATTGGTGTTTTTGGTCAATGTCGTATTTAGCCTGGATCCCTTGCATGAAAGATCCTAACCTTGGCAGCGAGGGTAGGAATGAAATCCAGTAGCACATTGGTCGCAGCGAGCTCCATCGAATTCGGGCTTGCACAGGCAACGACCAGAGTGATCGCAAACCTCAGGCAAGCTGCCAGCAACGCTGCAGCTACACACTGCAGAGAAACAAAGGGAAGAAAATGGCATAAAGTCACAGTTTGAATTGCCCTCTTGGGAGCTCTGTCTACTTTCCTCATTTGCTCGCTAGCATCAGTAATCTGGGAGGGACTAAAGTTCATATTTCTCAGCAGTCAGATTGAAACTCAAAAACCTTCTTCAGAGGTAACTTAAAACCAAGCTGATGTAAGTGAGCTTTCTAAGTAAGTACCCGTTAATAAGGTAAGAAAACAGACTTCAAAAGAAAGCAGTTGTATTTATATATCAGTTTACTGCTACATGTCACAAGAGAGCCTGAAAGTGCTTCACACACAATGCATTACTTTGAAATGCCATAATTGTTGTTATGTAAGCAAACACAACAGCCAAAAAGTGGAATTCAAAAATACTGCAGTTACAGAGAAGAAAGGAAGAAATGGAACAAAGTGTCAAGCATCTGACAGTTTCCCAATCATTTGTTTGAACTCTCAATATCATTGAAGAGAATAAAATAGGCCTACTGCATTTAAAGTCAACGATGAATTGAGCAACCGTAATAATTTTGGCCAACCTCTGGTGTGGGAGGGCCAAAATTATACAAAATATCAGAAAGATGTTGTGAAACTTGAAAGGGTTCAGAAAAGATTTACAAGGATGCTGCCAGGGTTGGAGAGTTTGAGCTATAGGGAGAGGTTGAATAGGCTGGGGCTGTTTTCCCTGGAGCATCGGAGGCTGAGGGGTAACCTTATAGAGGTTTACAAAATCATGAGGAGTATGGATAGGATAAATATATAAAGTTCATTGATGCATGGACGGAGGGGGAATGAAGGTAAGGCCTTTGCTGAGGACTGATTGTTCATCCTTAG